>NC_086446.1:646168065-646498065 GCF_028390025.1 Pseudophryne corroboree | reverse complement strand
TCACAGCAATCTCTCTCTCTCTCTTCTAAATCTAATCTAAATGGAGAGGACGCCAGCCACGTCCTCTCCCTATCAATCTCAATGCACGTGTGAAAATGGCGGCGACGCGCGGCTCCTTATATAGAATCCGAGTCTCGCGAGAATCCGACAGCGTCATGATGACGTTCGGGCGCGCTCGGGTTAACCGAGCAAGGCGGGAAGATCCGAGTCGCTCGGACCCGTGAAAAAAAAAGTGAAGTTCGTGCGGGTTCGGATTCAAAGAAACCGAACCCGCTCATCTCTAGTGCGTAGTGCCATGTGCTTTCACCATATTGTTAAGCACAAGCAAAAAATAAACAATAGAAATCAATTTCCAACTTACAGTAATGTTAGTCACAACAGATCAGGCATACATTACATATTACCGCCAATATATGCAAGATATACATATGTAATATACTTCCTACGTATATATGACATACTACAACATCAACATGCCATCTATACATGTGTAACAAATCACCATGCATATATTAGATATAACAACATATGCATATTATTTATAACATATGCCTGCAATCGGGATCTGGCATACCCTTTCTATGCATATGCCTTGTGCTGTGGGTATAATCATCCCTCCCCCCCCCCCCCCCCCCGTGTCCCGCGATCTCCCCCTGTGCAGCCGTAGTGCTCTCCTTTCTCCCACTGACCTAGCTAGCGGAGGGGAGCCGGAGAGCAGCGGGGGACGGATGCAGAAGCCCAGCGGCGGCAGCCTGTCTGTCCGCGGCTGGGCTGAATAGCGGGCAGCGGGAGCGCACTGTGATCAGTACGCTCCCGCTGAGAACGACGTGCGGCCTGAGCGTGTCGGGCGGGCAGTGAGGCAGGCATCGGGCGGCCAGCAGGGTGTATATAGCGGCGGCCAGCGGGGTGTCTGTAGCGGCGGCCAGCGGGGAGTATGGAGCGGGCGGCCAGTGACGGAAGACCACGCTCCCAGCACCTGCTGTGTGTCTGGGAGCGTGCAATACTGGGGGAGTGCACTAACCTTGCGGAAGCTGTGGAAGCTAACCGCATGCAGCCTCCTCCTTCGTCTTGCGGCAGCAGCGCTGAAAGCGCCTGTTAGAAAAAATTATGACTCCTCTGAAATCTCCTCCACCCAGCGTGTACATGTGGAGGAGATGGCCGCTCAATCCCGGACCCTCACTTCTCTGTAAGTGGAGAAGGGACCGCATGCTGCCTGGCTGACACGGCCGTGCTTCTCCTGCAAGCGCCCACGTGTCAGCAGCGGCTGATGGCAGTACAATTCCGGACCCACACTTCTTAGTAAGTAGGGAAGGTATTGTCTGTAAAATCAAAATCAAAAAGTAAAATCAAAATTGAGCTTTTAGCTCATGATGTGCTTCCCTGAGGCACATAAAAAACACTGAGGATCCTGGGAGTATGGAGGAGGGAAGAGGAGGGTTGCTCATTTAAATATTTAAATGTGCCTTCCCTGCTACGCACTGTCCATATCCCAAGAGTACTCCAGTGACCCCTAGTGGATCAAAAAAGAAATATAGCAGTACGGTACAGTAGTCCACTGCTCTACCTCTGTGTCGTCAAGTATACTATGCATCCATACCTGTGCTGCATTTTAGTTGTGCGCAGTATATAGTAGGAGGACAGTGCAGAATTTTGCTGACCACCAGTATATATATAGCAGTACGGTACAGTAGTCCACTGCTCTACCTCTGTGTCGTCAAGTATACTACAAAAGTTCAGTAAAATGACCCAAAAATCAAAATTAAAAGCGTCTGATGAGAAGCGTAAACTTGCCAATATGCCATTTACGACACGGAGTGGCAAGGAACGGCTGAGGCCCTGGCCTATGTTCATGGCTAGTGGTTCAGATTCACATGAGGATGGAAGCACTCATCCTCTCGCTAGAAAACTGCAGTGCCACTCCTAGATGGGCCAGGTGTTTGTGTCGGCCACTTGGGTCGCTTAGCTTAGCCATCCAGCGACCTTGGTGCACCTCTTTTTTTCTTTGCATCATGTGCTGTTTGGGGACTATTTTTTAAATCTGCCATCCTGTCTGACACTGCAGTGCCACTCCTAGATGGGCCAGGTATTTGTGTCGGCCACTTGGGTCGCTTAGCTTAGCCATCCAGCGACCTTGGTGCACCTCTTTTTTTCATTGCATCATGTGCTGTTTGGGGACTATTTTTTAAATCTGCCATCCTGTCTGACACTGCAGTGCCACTCCTAGATGGGCCAGGTGTTTGTGTCGGCCACTTGGGTCACTTAGCTTAGTCACACAGCTACCTCATTGCACCTCTTTTTTTCTTTGCATCATGTGCTGTTTGGGGACTATTTTTTAAATCTGCCATCCTGTCTGACACTGCAGTGCCACTCCTAGATGGGCCAGGTGTTTGTGTCGGCCACTTGGGTCACTTAGCTTAGTCACACAGCTACCTCATTGCACATCTTTTTTTCTTTGGGTCGCTTAGCTTAGCCATCCAGCGACCTTGGTGCACCTCTTTTTTTCATTGCATCATGTGCTGTTTGGGGACTATTTTTTAAATCTGCCATCCTTTCTGACACTGCAGTGCCACTCCTAGATGGGCCAGGTGTTTGTGTCGGCCACTTGGGTCGCTTAGCTTAGTCATCCAGCGACCTCGGTGCAAATTTTAGGACTAAAAATAATATTGTGAGGTGTGAGATGTTCAGAATAGACTGGAAATGAGTGGAAATTATGGTTATTGAGGTTAATAATACTATGGGATCAAAATGACCCCCAAATTCTATGATTTAAGCTGTTTTTGAGGGTTTTTTGTAAAAAAACACCCGAATCCAAAACACACCTGAATCCGACAAAAAAATTTCAGGGAGGTTTTGCCAAAACGCGTCCGAATCCAAAACACGGCCGCGGAGCTGAATCCAAAACCAAAACACAAAACCCGAAAAATTTCCGGTGCACATCACTACTTAATATACAGTAGTAAATAAGGGGTTTAATGAACATGGTGGAAATGTACCAAACCTTCTAAAGAGGACAAATGGAGAAGCTGACCAAAGAAACCAATCAGCTTGTAACTCTCATTTATCACTAACATCCTGTTAAATGATAGCTAAAGGCTGATTGGTTCGCTATGGGCAACTTCTACACCTAAAAAAAGGTTCCACACCCCTGGGTATGCTCTTTAGAACAGGGGTGGGGAACCTTTTTTTCTACCAAAGGCCATTTGGATATTTATAAAATCCTTCGGGGGCCATACAAAAATTATCAACTTAAAAATTAGCCTCCCCCCAGTAGATATGCCCCCAGTAGATATGCCACCAGTACCAGAGCTGGCCCTAACCAATATGATGCCCTAGGCAACATTTTGGCTGGTGCCCCCACCGCTGGTTCCGCCTCTGACCTTGCACCTCTTTCCCAGCACCATCACCCCTCACCCATAGCAGTCCTTATTTTGGTGTTTGTACCCCCTATATTTTAAATACAGTAGGAACAGTTAGCACATTTGACGCACAGCCCAAAAAGGGGTGTGTTTTTGCTGGCAAGGGTCATGGCCACACAATAGTAACCCCAATTCCAATTACACCACACATTACTGCAACTTTATTCACATTCTATCATGCGATAGTGTCCATAATTCATATTACATCCCACAATAGTATCACTTTATCTTATAACGTTACTCTTCACAGTAGAGCCCCTTATTCACATTACATCACACTGAATTGCTCCTTATTCACATTACAGAATACCCTATTGCTCTTTATTCACATTAGACGACACAGTAGTGCCCTTTCTATACACAATGCCACATAGTAGAGCACCTTATACACATAATGCCACACATTAGTAATGCCTTTATACACATAATTCCACACAGTAATGCCCCTTACACATATGAGACACATTATTAATGTCCTTATAAACATAATGTGCCTTACACATTATGACAACCTTTATTAATGCCCTTTTACACATAATGTCCCTTACACATATGCCGCACATTATTAATGCCCTTATACACATAATGACACACATAGTGCCCTCTACACATTTGCTGCACATTATTAGTGCCCCTATACACATAATGACACACATACAGTAGTACCCTGTTACACATATGCTGCACATTATTAATGCCCTTATACACATAATGACACACACAGTGCCCCTTTACACATATGTTGCACATTATTAATGCATTTTTACATGACACACATATTGCTCCTTACACATATTCCGAACACTACTGCACAACCAACCCACTCACATGCACACAGCACTCACACTGCCACTAACACTGTGACCTCTGCCTCTGCTTGGATACAGATGTGTCCTCATAAATCTTGCCTCAATGCTAACGTCGGGCACACCTTTTTTTTATGAAAATGCATCTTATTTGCATTGCTATGTGGCTAGGATGCACAAGCAGTTTCTGCTGATTAAAATTATATGCAGCATGCCTATATACTGTGTGAGACTGTGGCTGTATCTGCATGTGAAATGCTACACACAGAATATAGGCATGCCGCATATCATTTTAATCAGCAGAAGCTGCTGATGCCCCTAGGCATATCAAATGCCCTAGGCAATTGCCTAGTTTGCCTATGCCTATGGCCGGCTCTGACCAGTACATACAGTACAGTATGCCCCCAGTACATACAGTACAGTATGCCCCCAGTAGTTATGCCCCCAGTCAGTTGGTTATGCCCCAGTACATATGCTCCCAGTCAGTTGTTATGCCCCAGTAGATATAACCCCAGTCAGTTGTTATGCCCCAATAGATATGCCCCCAGTCAGTTGTTATGCCCCAATAGATATATTCCCAGTGAGTTGTTATGCCCCAGTACATATGCTCCCAGTCAGTTGTTATGCCCCAGTAGATATAACCCCAGTCAGTTGTTATGCCCCAGTAAATATGCCCCAGTCAGTTGTTATGCCCCAATAGATATACCCCCAGTCAGTTGTTATGCCCCAGTAGATATAACCCCAGTCAGTTGTTATGCCCCAATAGATATGCCCCCAGTCAGTTGTTATGCCCCAATAGATATATTCCCAGTGAGTTGTTATGCCCCAGTACATATGCTCCCAGTCAGTTGTTATGCCCCAGTAGATATAACCCCAGTCAGTTGTTATGCCCCAGTAAATATGCCCCAGTCAGTTGTTATGCCCCAATAGATATACCCCCAGTCAGTTGTTATGCCCCAGTAGATATGCCCCCAGTCAGTTGTTATGCCCCAATAGATATACCCCCAGTCAGTTGTTATGCCCCAGTAGATATGCCCCCAGTCAGTTCTTATGCCCCATTAGATGTGCTCCTGCTTACACACACACACACACACACACACACACACACACACACACACACACACACACACACACACATATTAAGAAACAAAAACGGGGGGGGGGGGCGTGGCCTAGCTGCTGCTGTGAGTGGAAATGTTTCAGCAGAGCTCCAGGATTTCTGGCACTTCTCTCCCTCCCTGCACATCCATCTCTGCTCCTTTCAGCCTGGTGCCCTCTCCCCCACTCCTGCTGCTGTGCGCTGGCCGGTTGGTGAGGTCTGCGGAATCGGGGAGCACTCCTGGAGGCTCCTGCAGATTGCGGCCTACCTTCTGCCCTGAAGCCGGGGACTACATTTTCAAGCCTGCCCGGGCCGGACTTCCAGGACCCGGGAAAACGGGACGTGGCTCCGCCGGACGGCTCCTACCTCTCCCTGCAGGCTCCTGGGGGGTCTCTGGGGGCTCCCAGAGGCCGAGGACCCGTGGGCCTTTGTGCTTTTACTCATGAGTGCGTGGGATCCACCTCTGTCTCCAGCTGGGAAGGAGACATTCACAGCCAGCGCCCATTTTGGATTCTTCAGTCTGTGCATCTCTGCAGCTCTGTCTCCTTCTGAGGCTGAAACTGAACCCTGAGCTAAACCAGGACCAGTGATATCTGCCTGGGGCTCTCCTCCAGCTTTTTCTATTACATCTCCCTTGGGGTGTATATTCCATTATGTGGTAGTGCTGCCGATTCCTGCTGGAATCCCCTGTACTGGATCTATGAGTACCCCCTTGCTGGGATTTGTTGTGCCTCTCTCATATTTGTCGTTTCTCCCCGACCCTGCAAAGATCTCTCTGCATGTAATAATGTTTGAATAGGGATGTGATGTGCTCTGTCGTTTCTACGCCTCCACCCGGGGTTCTCATGCATACATAGTAGCTTCTGTTTGGAACCAGCATACTACTCTACCTCCAGGGCGTCACGCATTGGCCTTCCAGTTTCACTCGTCTACTCCTTCTACTGCAGCCCTCTAACGATGCCCCCTAAAAAAATTAAGGACGCACTCCCGCCCCCGGTGGCTTTCTCTAATCAAAAAGGGGCTCGTATCTCCTCGTCTCCTGCCGGGAGCTCCATTCCATCGAGCCAACCTGACCGTCCTAAGGAGAGTTCTGCCCATTCCTTATCGGTCCCTGGGGTGGACTCTAATTCTATCGATCCTCTCACTGTCAAGACTCTGTGTCAAGTCCTTGCGGCTTTTAAATCTGAGCTCACTCAAGACCTCTCTCTGGCTATCCGGGAAGTTAAAGTGGAGCTAACTGCTTTAGGTGATCGCACAGACCACCTTGAACGTAAAATGGAGGAACTGGTGTCCTCTCATAATGACCTTATTTCGGCCCATGACCGACAACAAGCTGAGATGGAGACGTATAAAGACAAACTGGCGGATATAGAGGACAGGTCGCGGAGAAATAATATTAAAATCCGAGGTATCCCAGACTCTGTGGCCAATTCGGAACTTCTGGACTATGCTATGTCCCTCTTCCGCAAACTGCTACCTGGGGCGGACGACAGAAACCTTCTCATCAATCGCATTCACCGGCTTCCGAAACCACGGGCGGTTTCCGCCTCCTACACTCGGGATACCCTCCTCCGTGTTCATTTCTTCACGACCAAGGAACGGATAATGCAAGCTGCCAGATCTGCGTCTGATTCGGATACGGTTGAAGGCATACAAATATTTCCTGACTTCTCGGCACTGACCATCTCTAAACGTAGAGCTCTGGCTCCTATCACGGAGGCACTACGTTCTCATGACATTAGATACAGATGGGGCTTCCCAGTGAAATTGGTGATTTCCCATGAGAATTCCTCCTACGTAGTTCCCCCTTTGGACGCTGGGGTTAAGCTGCTTAATAACTGGGATGTTTCGGTCAAAGTGCCCTCTACATTGAAACCTCGCCTGCCACTTACCCGTGAGTGGTCTGCGACCTGACTGAGTATTCAATGTTCCAATTAATGTAGTTCCCGGTTGATCTTCATGTTTGGTTGGGGACTCCGTCCCCCTTATAATGCATACCGGATACGTGAGTTTATATGTTATATATGTGTATGCTTTTGGTTCCTTCATATGCTGTTTATATTACTATGTGTACCTGTATTTTCCTCTGATTCTATCTCTTTTATCTTTCTTTTTCTTCTTACTGTACACATGAGGGTATCTCACTAGTCACTTACATTATTTGTTGATGTGCTTGTTGGTACCCTTATTGGTACTTGTAGTTTGGCTATACGTTATTGCTCCAGGTATACATGTGCCTTTTGTACCCCGGGTGGTGATACTACCGCCACTTCCCCATACTTTTTCTACTGCATACCTTTCCCCTGCAGTAGCAATGCGGCCCTTTTGGTTTTTCCTGCCTGTCCTTTCCTCTTTTTTCCCTAGTTTGTCTCCCCCCCCCCCCCCCCAATTTGGGATGTCAGCTGTTATTGCTTTTTCTATATTTTAAATGGTACGAATATATTCATTGAATGTTAAAGGGTTGAACTCCCCCAGTAAACGCAGGCTAGCCTTGACCACTTTTCATAAACACAGAGCTGACATAGTTGCCTTGCAGGAAACACATTTTTTGTCAGCAGGTCCCCCGGCTCTGAGAGACCGGAGATACCCAGTTGGCTTTTTTGCAAATGGCCCCTTCAAGCGCAATGGAGAGGCTGTTCTTTTTCGGAGCTCTGTTTCATTTGAACTGCTGTCCCAGATAGCTGACAAGAATGGACGTTTCCTCATTCTACAGTGATCGCAAAAACGCGCTATAGCGCGTTTTTTACCCCAAAATGAGGACTGGGGACTCACTTTGTAAGAATGGGCGGGTCCCCGGGGACGCGCTCCGTTGAAATTGCTCTCTGGCGCCTGATTGGTTACTAGCTGACTTTTCTCTGACCTTATTGGTCAGAAGTCAGCGGCGGCTGCTGCTGCTGCTGCTGGGCGGGAAGATGCGGTGCCGGGAGTCAGACAGGAACACACTGAGAGGACTGACAGGAAGCTGCAGCGCGGCACTCCCGGGCTTGATCCACACTTCTCACCCTCTCCCCGGCTGCACTAGTCCACGGGAGGGGAGAGGAGAGGGGAGGGCCCGCTAGATTACAGATGAAACGGGATGCCGGAGCCGCCGCAAGATGACATCACCCAGCAGAGTGATGAAGTCGGACCCGCCCCCTGTGAACAAATCCCTGCTCAGAGCTGGCAGGGCAGAGGTAATTTAGCTGAGCCAGTGTGCGGGGCCAGGCAGAAACTGAACAGCAGCAGGCTAATGCTGCCTTAACAGTGTCTGCCAGCCCAGTGTTTCCACCTTCCCTCCCCAACCAGCCCACTGTGTTTTCTCACTGCCCTCCCATCTAGAACCACCCTGTCAGTCCAGACACACTGATTCCCCTCCCTAACTCAGCCCAGTGTTACCTCCTCACACCCCTCTACCTGGCGCAATGTGTATAACGTGCTCTGCCTGGCGCAGTGTGTGTAACGTGCTCTACCTGGCTCGGTGTGTATAACGTGCTCTACCTGGCGCAGTGTGTATAACGTGCTCTGCCTGGCTCAATGTGTATAACGTGCTCTACCTGGCGCAGTGTGTATAACGTGCTCTGCCTGGCTCAGTGTGTGTAACGTGCTCTACCTGGCTCGGTGTGTATAACGTGCTCTACCTGGCGCAGTGTGTATAACGTGCTCTGCCTGGCTCAGTGTGTGTAACGTGCTCTACCTGGCTCGGTGTGTATAATGTGCTCTACCTGGCGCAGTGTGTATAACGTGCTCTGCCTGGCTCAGTGTGTATAACGTGCTCTACCTGGCGCAGTGTGTATAACGTGCTCTGCCTGGCTCAGTGTGTATAACGTGCTCTACCTGGCGCAGTGTGTATAACGTGCTCTGCCTGGCTCAGTGTGTATAACGTGCTCTACATGGCGCGGTGTGTATAACGTGCTCTACCTGGCGCAGTGTGTATAATGTGCTATACCTGGTGCAATGTGTATAACGTGCTCTACCTGGTGCAATGTGTATAACGTGCTCTACCTGGCGCAGTGTGTATAACGTGCTCTGCCTGGTGCAATGTGTATAACGTGCTCTACCTGGTGCAATGTGTATAACGTGCTCTACCTGGCGCAGTGTGTATAACGTGCTCTACCTGGCTCGGTGTGTATAACGTGCTCTACCTGGCGCGGTGTGTATAACGTGCTCTACCTGGCGCATTGTGTGTAACGTGCTCTACCTGGCGCAGTGTGTGTAACGTGCTCTACCTGGCGCAGTGTGTGTAACGTGCTCTACCTGGCTCAGTGTGTATAACGTGCTCTGACTGGCTCAGTGTGTGTACGTGCTGTACCTGGCGCAGTGTGTGTAATGTGCTCTACCTGGCGCAGTGTGTGAAACATGCTTTACCTGGCGCAGTGTGTGTAACGTGCACTACCTGGCACAGTGTGTGTAACGTGCTCTACCTGGCTCAGTGTGTATAACGTGCTCTACCTGGTGCAATGTGCATATTGTCAGCTACCTGGTGCAATATGTATAATATGCTCTGCCTGGCGCTAAGTATATAACGTGCTCTGCCTGGCACTAATAACGTGCTCTGCCTGGCGCTAATAACGTGCTGTACCTGGAGCAATATGTATAACGTGCTCTACCTGGTGCAGTGTGTATAGGAGGTTCTACCTGGTGCAATGTGTATAAGCGGCACTACTATGTGGTATAATGTGAATTGGTACTATTATGTGGCCACGCCCCTTCTCCATTAAGCCATGCCCCTAATTTTTTGCGCGCGCCTTCGGCGCGCACTGCCTATACTTAAGGTTCTGGGAGATGGAGAACCGATTCACTTTCTGCCAAGGGGCACCAAAATGTCTAGTTACAGCTCTGGTGCAGGGTGTCCTGCATGCTACACAGCCCAGCAGCTGTCACGATCCGGGTATCTGGACGCCATTACTTACCCTTCAGATGCCTCCTGAGGCTGGCTCAGCGTTCCAGGACCGGATCCCATCCGTTACACTGATGTCCACATTCCTGCCTCCTCTCCTGTCACTCTGAGACGCGGTCACCGCGGCGCCATGTTACATCTGGAATGGCGTTCCCCGCGGCCTCCACCGCTGTCCCTGAGTTCCTGCATGCAGAGTGTCAGAGTGGCGATTACGTCAGCCGCGGCCTCCGCTGTTCCCGCGTGGTTTAGATGTGCAATCATCAGTCTGGCGTCTCCTGTCTCCTGTGGCCGGCGCCGCCATTGCTGTTTCAATTCTCACATGGATTACAAACCAAACTTCCCTCCAAGTGTCTGCATGGGCGCAGCCATCTTGGATTTTGTCATCTGATCATTTCCACCAATCTGCTGTCTGTATTGTTAATCTGCATAATTGCCTAGCCAACCCCTTCCTTTCTGCAGGTATAAATATGCTGTGCCTGAGCAAGGAAGGCGTCAGTGCTTTGGTTGTCAAACCTAGTTCCAGTTTGTCTCTCTCCTGTGGTTGTTTTCCAGGTTCCAGTTCCTATCTCCAAACCTCCACTAAAGAGACCCGCACCAGCATTCCACCTGCGGTGTAGCCTGACTCTCCTATCCTCATTGGATTCATCTGCTTCCAGCTACAGAACCACCTGCTTTCAGCATCCAGCTTCCAGCAGAGGTCAGCTCTTCTTAAAGTGCCGGTACCCTTTTCTGCATATTATCATTTATCACCGGCATTATAATTTCACCGCTCTCAATCTCCAAACATCACTTCATATTTCATCGCTCTCAAGCTACATTTATTATTTGACTGGTTCCAGCCAGTACCCACTCTGTGCCAACATCAGTCTGGTTCCAGCCAGTACCCACAGCAGCCGTTTTATCCACAGCAGCCCAGCTTTTCCTGGAACACCAGCTGGTACGATCCTGGGCTATCTCCATTGCTACAGTCGGGCCTGGTAAGGACTTTCCAACTAGAAGATTATAAGAACTATCTCACACTACCAGAGCCCTGTGGCCCTTGCCACCCTGTAGTACCCAGGAACTGTATTTATTCTCTGCTGATTTTTATGTTTTCTTTTACTACTGCTGTGTTACGGAGTTTTGTCATAAATAAACATCATTGACTTTTATCCTGGTTGTCGTGGTCACGCCTTCGGGCAATTCTGTTACATGTTACTTACATGTCTAGGGGTCTGATACAACCTCCCAGGTTACACTATACCTCAGCCCCTACAACTGAGGCTGCCTCCCGTCAGCTCAGGCCCTCAGTTGTGACAGTAAGCACTGACCATATGAATCCAGCCGGAGACCAGGATCAAGCGGCTAGGCCGATGCAAGAACTGGCAGCCCGACTTGAACATCAGGAGGCTGCACAGGGCCACATCATCCGCTGTCTCCAGGATCTCTCTACTCAGCTGGATGGGATTCAGACAACCCTCCGTGGATCAGACGCGTCCGGTGCGTCAACCACAGTGACTCCAGCTATAACCCCACCCACCTTACCCATTTCTGCTCCACGTCTTCATCTTCCAACGCCAGCAAAATTTGACGGATCTCCAAGATTCTGCAGGGGATTTCTCAACCAGTGTGAGATTCAGTTTGAGCTACAACCTGGCAATTTTCCCAGTGACCGTACAAAAATTGCCTACATTATCTCTCTTCTCAGTGGCTCAGCCCTTGATTGGGCATCACCGTTATGGGAGAGGTCCGACACCCTGCTATCCTCCTATACTGCATTCGTGTCAACATTCAGGCGTATCTTCGACGAGCCAGGCCGGGTAACTTCAGCTTCATCTGAGATTCTCCGTTTACGCCAGGGATCATGTACTGTAGGACAATATCTTATACAGTTCCAGATCCTGGCATCCGAACTGGCATGGAACGACGAGGCCCTGTATGCTGCATTCTGGCATGGCTTATCTGAGCGTGTTAAAGATGAGTTAGCTACCAGAGACTTACCTTCCAAGTTAGATGAGCTAATCTCACTCTGCACGAAAGTTGATTTACGTTTCAGAGAGAGAGCAACTGAGCGTGGAAGATCATCTGCTCCAAAATCTTCTGCTCCTCCTCCTCGCCAACTGTCACCATCTAAAGATGAGCCCATGCAAATTGGCCGTTCCCGTTTAACTCCTGCTGAACGCCGAAGACGTCTCTCAGAGTCTCTCTGTCTTTACTGTGCAGCTCCGTCTCACACCATCAATGCCTGTCCCGAACGTCCGGGAAAACTCTAAACCCTAGCTCGCCCAGGAGAGGGCCGGCTAGGAGTAATGATCTCCTCTCCATCTCCTCATGATTGTAATCTCCCAGTGTCGCTCCAAATTGCTCAACGTTATCGGAACGTCATTGCCCTCCTTGATTCCGGAGCAGCTGGTAACTTTACTACCGAAGCCTATGTTAAACGGTGGTCCCTACCCACCGAAAGACTTTCTTCATCCATTTCCTTAACTGCCATGGATGGCAGCAAGATTTTTGATACAGTTATTTCTCTAAGGACTCTACCAGTTCGTCTGAGAGTGGGAGTTCTTCATTCCGAACTTATTTCTTTTTTAGTGATTCCAAGAGCCACACATCCTGTGGTCCTGGGCCTTCCATGGCTCCGTCTTCACAATCCTACAATTGATTGGACGACTACGCAAATTCTGGCATGGGGTTCCTCCTGTGCTGAGACATGTTTGTTTAAAGTATTGCCTGTCTGTTCTTCCTCCCCCAGGTCGTCTGATGTTCCACCTCCTCCATATCAAGATTTCACGGATGTGTTCAGTAAAGCTTCTGCTGATATCCTTCCTCCTCATAGAGAATGGGACTGCCCGATTGATCTCGTTCCAGGGAAGGTTCCACCTCGAGGCCGAACTTATCCGTTGTCTCTGCCTGAGACGCATTCTATGGAGGAATACATTAAAGAGAACCTAGCAAAGGGGTTCATTCGACCTTCTTCTTCTCCAGCCGGCGCAGGCTTCTTTTTTGTAAAGAAGAAAGATGGTGGTCTGCGGCCGTGCATCGACTACAGAGGTTTGAACGACATTACCATCAAGAACCGCTATCCTTTACCCCTGATTATTGAGCTCTTTGATAGAGTTAGCGGAGCTACCATCTTCACAAAGCTGGACTTGAGAGGTGCATACAATCTCATCCGGATCCGTGAGGGTGACGAGTGGAAGACCGCCTTTAACACCCGTGACGGACATTATGAGTACCTCGTCATGCCCTTCGGATTGAGCAATGCTCCAGCTGTCTTCCAGCATTTTGTCAATGAGATTTTCAGAGACATTTTATACCGTCATGTCGTGGTCTATCTAGATGATATCCTCATTTTTGCTAACAATTTAGAGGAACATCGTTTTTGGGTAAAAGAGGTTCTGTCCCGTCTCCGTGTCAATCATCTCTATTGCAAATTAGAGAAATGCGTCTTTGAAGTCAAGTCCATTCCGTTTCTAGGTTACATTGTGTCCGGTTCCGGACTAGAGATGGATCCTGAGAAACTACAAGCAATCCAGAATTGGCCGATACCCTTAACCCTCAAAGGGGTCCAGAGGTTCTTAGGGTTCGCCAATTATTACAGAAAGTTTATACGAGACTTTTCCACCATTGTGGCGCCTATTACTGCTTTAACTAAGAAGGGTGCTAACCCGTCCAAGTGGTCTGAAGAAGCTACGCAAGCTTTTCATCTTTTAAAACAGCGGTTCATCTCAGCATCAGTTCTGAAACAGCCCGACATCGATTCCCCTTTCATCTTAGAGGTGGATGCCTCCTCCGTTGGAGTAGGAGCAGTGTTATCTCAGAGGGCTAAAGATGGTCATTTACACGCTTGCAGTTTCTTCTCCCGGAAGTTCTCCCCAGCTGAGCGCAACTATGCCATTGGCGACCAGGAGTTGCTAGCCATCAAGCTCGCTCTAGAAGAGTGGAGGTATCTGTTGGAGGGAGCTTCTCATTCAATCACCATACTTACAGACCACAAGAATCTTTTATATCTGAAAGGCGCACAATGTCTCAATCCTCGTCAGGCCAGATGGGCACTTTTCTTTTCCAGGTTCGACTTTAAGCTCCAGTTCTGTCCGGGCTCTCAGAATCGCAAGGCCGATGCCCTTTCCCGCTCATGGGAGCAAGAAAATGAGTCAGAGTCTTCAGACAAGCATCCTATTATAAATCCGTTGGCATTCTCCACGGTAGGGATGGACTCTACGCCCCCACCAGGGAAAAGTTTTGTGAAGCCGATGCTAAGGAAGAAGCTCATGCATTGGGCCCATGCTTCCCGTTTTGCCGGACATACAGGTATCCAAAAAAGCCTGGAGTTTATCTCTAGGTCCTATTGGTGGCCAACTCTGAAAAAGGACGTCATGGAGTTTATTGCATCTTGCCCAAAGTGTGCCCAACATAAGGTATCCCGCCAGTCGCCTGCGGGGCAACTGGTTCCACTATCCGTTCCCCGTCGACCATGGACCCATTTGTCGATGGATTTCATTACAGACTTACCCATGTGCAACAAGTTCAATACCATCTGGGTGGTAGTTGACCGGTTCACCAAGATGGCGCACTTCATTCCTCTCACCGGTATTCCGTCAGCTTTCAAGTTGGCTCAAGTATTCATACAAGAGATCTTCCGACTTCACGGTCTTCCTGAAGAAATTATCTCAGATCGAGGAGTTCAATTCACAGCCAAATTCTGGCGAAGTTTATGTCAAGTCCTCCAAGTCAAGCTAAAGTTTTCCACGGCTTACCATCCTCAGACCAATGGTCAAACTGAGAGGGTGAATCAGGACTTGGAGGCCTTCCTCCGCATCTATGTGTCTTTGTTATGCACACCAGTGCCTGCAGGAAAGTACTAGTGTCAGAACTGTTATGCACTCCAGTGTCTGCAGGAATGTACTGGTGTTTGAACTGTTATGCAAAACAAATGGACTCACAGACAAACTGGGGAATATGACATAACGTACACAGAAGGTGATAGGGTAACAAAATACACACACAGTGAACAGAGAAGCCCAGAGGCTAAGGAACTGGGTATCTCCCTTGTATTAGAACTGCTCAGATGTAAAAAGCAAGATGTTGTGTTTTAATACGTAGAGAACCCGAAATGCTGTTGCTAAGGGCAACAGCAAAACCCTAAAGGGTTACCAACGGGTGTGGCAGTAAACTCCTTGGTCAGAGATGGAATGATAGACACAAGGAGAGCCTCCACAATCCTGATTCTCACTTGCAGTGCACAGGTTTAAGCTTACTGCCACTAAACTGACCCCTGACACCTAGCACAGTGAGACAGGATTAGACAGGCAAGTGTTAGAATACAGCCGCAAACTTGCTAAGTTCACAGAGTAATAACAGAACCCCAGCAAGCTAAACGACTGACTCCAGTCTTACTGCTAGGTCTGGATTGGCAGAGTGTAATACCAAATCCCCAGGCCTATTTGCAGTAAGCAACAAACAAATACAAAGCTACACAGTACTGGCTAACTTTCATGAACTGACTAACCAACAGAGATTCAGCAGCATCTGCTTACCCTGAAAAGAGGCCTTATAAAGCAGGTGCTGTCCACGCCCCACTCAGACCTCACAGACTGTGAGCACAAAAACCAGCACCGGATCCCCTGCCGTGCACAGAGCCTATAACCACTGCACAGCAAAAGACCCGAACCGGAGTATCAGCTGCGCTCAGGTTACTCCACTAGCACTTGTCTCCCGGTTGCCATGACGACGTGGCAGCACAGGGCAGGAGACCCTAACAGTACCCCCCCTCTGACGAGGGGTCAAAGAACCCCTACCACCGGGTTTATCGGGGAACTGCGAGAAGAAAGAGCGTATCAGTCTGGGGGCATGAAGATCACAACTGCGCACCCACGACCGCTCCTCCGGGCCATACCCCTTCCAGTGCACCAAAAATGACAGCCGACCCCGAACCACCTTGGAGTCAAAAATCCTTTCAACAACAAACTCCCTCTGGCCACGTATCAGAAGAGGGGAAGGTCTTCCACTGGAAGAAGGATTACTAATCGCCCGTTTTAAAAGGGAACAATGAAATGTTTTATTGATACCCAAAGAACGGGGCAGATCTAACTGAAATGCCACCGGATTGATAACCCTGGTGATCTTATAAGGGCCGATGAACCGGGGCCCTAACTTATGAGATGGCTGTCTCAACTTCAAATTCTTGGTAGACAACCAGACGAAGTCTCCTAATTTGAAGCTGCAGGGTCTTTTCCGCTTATCAAAAACCCTTTTGGTCACTAATGACACAGACACAAGGGCTTTCTTCACTTTCCGCCAAATACCTCTAAGGACCGAAACCACAGAGGAACCACCAGGCGTGGAGTCCAGGGGGTCAAAAGAATTGGCCTTAGGATGATGCCCATACACACAAAGGAAGGGAGAGATCCCTGTAGCAGAGTGAGCCGCGTTGTTATAGGCAAACTCCGCCATGGACAGATGAGCAACCCAGTCAGTCTGACACTTGGAGACATAACACCTGAGGAACTGCTCCAAGGACTGGTTCACCCTTTCAGTCTGCCCATTAGACTGCGGATGGTAGCCTGACGACAAGCTGACAGAAATCTGGAGATCGGAACAAAATGCCCTCCAGAATTTGGCCACAAACTGGGATCCGCGGTCAGAGACCACATCAAGTGGCAACCCGTGGAGACGCACAACATGCAGCATAAATAATTCAGACAGGCGTCTGGCTGATGGCAGCCCAACCAGTGGAACAAAGTGCGCCATCTTCGAAAACCTGTCAACGACAACCCAGATGGCTGTCATCCCCGAGGATTTGGGCAAGTCCACCACAAAATCCATTGAAATGTGGGTCCATGGCTTAGATGGGATAGAGAGTGGATGTAATGGGCCAACAGGAACCCCTCTAGGAGTCTTATTTCGGGCACAGATGTCACATGCCCGAACCCACTGATCCACATCCTTAGCCACCGAGGGCCACCACACCGCCCTAGATAGCAACTCCCGAGTTCTGGCAATACCCGGGTGACCTGCCGACTTCTTGGCATGGAATTCCAGGAACACTCGCTGTCTTAACCTAGGAGGCACAAACAAAAGACCTACCGGAAGGTCTGGAGGAGCCTGCTCCTGTGCTCTAAGGACTAATGATAAGAGGTCCTGGGTAATGCCCACTTTAATACATGATGGGGAAACAATGGGCAACGGCTCCTCGGTGGTCTCCTGGATTGGAGCAAAACTCCGCGAGAGCGCATCAGCCTTGATGTTTTTTGACCCAGGGCGATATGTTATCAAAAAATTAAAGCGAGCAAAAAACAAAGCCCATCGTGCCTGCCTGGCATTGAGACGCTTCGCTGACTCTAAATATGCCAGATTCTTATGGTCAGTGAGAATTGAGACCACAAACTTAGCCCCCTCAAGCCAGTGTCTCCACTCCTCGAGTGCATCCTTAATAGCCAACAATTCCCGGTTACCCACGTCATAATTCATCTCGGCAGGCGAAAATTTACGGGAAAAGTAAGCACAGGGATGAAGGCGATTATCAGACACTCCCATCTGAGAAAGCACTGCCCCAATACCCATCTCAGAGGCATCCACCTCCACCACAAAAGGACGCTCTGGATCTGGGTGTCGCAGCACCTTGGCCGAAACAAATGCCCTTTTGAGACGGGCAAAAGCCGCTTTAGCCTCACAAGACCAGTGAGCAACATCCGCCCCTTTCTTAGTGAGTGCCACCAAGGGCGCCACTATAGACGAAAATCCAGCGATAAATCGTCTATAAAAATTCGCAAAGCCCAGGAAACGCTGAAGCGCCTTCAAACTAGTGGGCTGCACCCAATCCAGGACTGCCTGTACCTTGGAACCCTCCATTTGGAAACCTTCTGGGGAGATAATATATCCTAGAAATGCGATTTGCTGAACTTCAAATTCGCACTTCTCCAGCTTCGCCCCAAGCCGGTGGTCTCTGAGTTTCTGGAGGACTAAGCGTACATGCTTCCGATGTTCCTCCAGGGAATGGGAGAAGATTAGGATGTCATCTAAGTATACAACTAAGAATCTATCCAAATATTCCCTGAGCACATCATTCATGAAATCCTGGAAGACTGCCGGGGCATTACAGAGCCCAAAAGGCATCACCAAATATTCATAATGCCCTGAGTGGGTATTAAAGGCAGTCTTCCATTCATCCCCCTCTCTTATTCGGATTAGATTGTACACACCGCGTAGGTCAATCTTAGAAAAAATGGTGGCAGTACGAAGCTGGTCAAACAAGACCGAAATGAGAGGCAGTGGGTATGAGTTTTTAATCGTGATACGGTTCAATTCCCTGAAGTCGATGCAGGGTCGCAACGAACCGTCCTTTTTACCCACGAAGAAGAACCCCGACCCAACTGGAGACTGTGAAGGTCTGATAAATCCCTTAGCCAAGTTCTCCTGAATGTACTCTGCCATAGCCTGAGTCTCAGGACGTGACAGGGAGTACAACCTGCTCTTGGGAAGCTTAGCATTTGGCAACAAATCAATGGCACAGTCATAGGGGCGATGGGGAGGTAGTACCTCTGCAACTTTTTTGGAGAACACGTCCGCAAAATCTGCATAACACCCTGGCAATCCTGGCAAACTTAGCTGCGAGAGCCTGACTGGAAGGCTCAAGCAACTCCTGAAACAATCAGTACCCCAACTAAGAATCTCCCCAGAGACCCAGTCAAATTGAGGATTGTGGGCCCTTAACCAGGGTAACCCCAACACCAATGGGGCAAAAGTACAGACAGTCACATAAAAGGACAATTTTTCAGAGTGTGTGGCTCCAATAAACAAAGAAATCTGGCTAGTGCAAGAGGTAATTTTACCTTGGGATAATGGTTCCCCGTTTAACCCACAAATCTCAATTTCCGATGCCAAGGGTACTAAGGGAACAGAGTGTTTTAGGGCGAATTGGCGGTCCATAAAAACCCCGTCGGCCCCACTGTCCACAAAGGCCTCAGTCTTGACAGTTTGACCGAGGATCTTCAAGGTCACCGGAATGATAAAAGTCTTCTTGGGAAATTCTGACTTCTGGCCTGACAGGATATTTCCCATCACCCTCAGGCCCTGAAGTTTTCCGGCTTTTCTGGGCATGATACTACCACATGACCTTTATTCCCACAGTACAAACACAACCCCTGCGCTGTCTCCTCCGCGTCTTCTCACGCGAGGAGAGGCGGGTAGCCCCAATCTGCATAGGCTCCTCAGAAAATTCCTCAGAGTCTGAGGTTCCCTTGGGAAGGAAGGAAATCTCAGTCTCCCTTTCAAGCCTACGCTCTCTCAGCCGTCTATCCACCCGGATGGATAACTGCATGAGCTGATCCAAGCTATCAGGCAAGGGATATTGTACCAGTTGGTCCTTTATCTGGTTAGAAAGACCTCTTCGGTACTGGTGTCTCAGGGCTGGGTCATTCCACTGGGTATCATGGGCCAACCTCCGAAACTCCGTACAGTAAACCTCAACTGGCCTTCGCCCTTGCTTAAGGATCGAAATCTGAGCCTCGGCTGAGGCCGTCTTGTCAGGGTCATCATACAACATGCCCAGTGCCGTAAAAAAAGCATCAACACTTTTAAGCGACGGACAGTCAGGCTGCAACCCATATGCCCAGACCTGTGGGTCTCCTTGTAGCAAGGAAATCACTATGCCCACCCGCTGAATCTCCGACCCAGAAGACTGAGGCCTAAGCCGGAAGTATAGCTTGCAGCTCTCCTTGAAACAAAAGAACTGCGAGCGATCTCCAGAAAAACGATCCGGGAGATTTACTTTCGGCTCCTTAACCCCTGCAGGTGCTGCTGCTGCGGGAGCTCCGCCAGCAGCCTGGGAGGTGTGCATTTTAATGGACAAATCATTAAATTGCCGAGTCAGGACCTGCACCTGATCGACCACCTGTTGCAACGTATTTTGAGGGGTATGCTCCATATTCCCACAAAATTTCAACAGGAGTATTAGGCTGCTGAGTATGTTATGCACACCAGTGCCTGCAGGAAAGTACTAGTGTCAGAACTGTTATGCACTCCAGTGTCTGCAGGAATGTACTGGTGTTTGAACTGTTATGCAAAACAAATGGACTCACAGACAAACTGGGGAATATGACATAACGTACACAGAAGGTGATAGGGTAACAAAATACACACACAGTGAACAGAGAAGCCCAGAGGCTAAGGAACTGGGTATCTCCCTTGTATTAGAACTGCTCAGATGTAAAAAGCAAGATGTTGTGTTTTAATACGTAGAGAACCCGAAATGCTGTTGCTAAGGGCAACAGCAAAACCCTAAAGGGTTACCAACGGGTGTGGCAGTAAACTCCTTGGTCAGAGATGGAATGATAGACACAAGGAGAGCCTCCACAATCCTGATTCTCACTTGCAGTGCACAGGTTTAAGCTTACTGCCACTAAACTGACCCCTGACACCTAGCACAGTGAGACAGGATTAGACAGGCAAGTGTTAGAATACAGCCGCAAACTTGCTAAGTTCACAGAGTAATAACAGAACCCCAGCAAGCTAAACGACTGACTCCAGTCTTACTGCTAGGTCTGGATTGGCAGAGTGTAATACCAAATCCCCAGGCCTATTTGCAGTAAGCAACAAACAAATACAAAGCTACACAGTACTGGCTAACTTTCATGAACTGACTAACCAACAGAGATTCAGCAGCATCTGCTTACCCTGAAAAGAGGCCTTATAAAGCAGGTGCTGTCCACGCCCCACTCAGACCTCACAGACTGTGAGCACAAAAACCAGCACCGGATCCCCTGCCGTGCACAGAGCCTATAACCACTGCACAGCAAAAGACCCGAACCGGAGTATCAGCTGCGCTCAGGTTACTCCACTAGCACTTGTCTCCCGGTTGCCATGACGACGTGGCAGCACAGGGCAGGAGACCCTAACAGTCTTCCTCTCAAGATGACTGGGTTCAATTACTTCCCTGGGCCGAGTTCTGTCATAACAACCAGTATCATTCCTCATCTTCTTCAACACCATTCATCACTAACTTTGGATTCCACCCTAAAGTCCCTGAGTTCCAACCGCTTCCAGCAACTTCTGTTCCAGCAGTGGATATCACCTTGCATCAGTTTGCAAATAACTGGAAGAGTGTACAATCAGCTCTGCTCAAGGCATCGTTCAGGTACAAGAAGTTTGCGGATAAGAAGCGTAGAGCAGTTCCTGCTCTCAAGGTGGGTGATCGGGTATGGTTATCCACGAAGAATCTGAGGTTAAGAGTTCCCAGTATGAAGTTTGCACCTCGCTTCATCGGTCCTTTTAAGATTGAACAAGTCATCAATCCTGTTGCTTACAGACTTCAGTTACCTCCCTTCTTAAAAATACCCAGGACATTCCATGTTTCCCTGTTGAAACCGCTGATCCTGAATCGGTTTCATTCCTCACTTCCTCCAACTCCGAAAGTCCAAACTCAACGAGGCGTTGAGTATGAAGTGGCCAAGATCCTGGACTCACGTCACCGTTACGGTCAACTACAGTATCTTATTGACTGGAAGGGTTACGGCCCTGAGGAACGCTCATGGACCAATGCTTCTGATGTCCATGCTCCTGCCTTGGTCCGGAGATTCCATTCCAAGTTTCCTCAAAAGCCAAAGAAGTGTCCTGGGGCCACTCCTAAAGGGGGGGGTGCTGTCACGATCCGGGTATCTGGACGCCATTACTTACCCTTCAGATGCCTCCTGAGGCTGGCTCAGCGTTCCAGGACCGGATCCCATCCGTTACACTGATGTCCACATTCCTGCCTCCTCTCCTGTCACTCTGAGACGCGGTCACCGCGGCGCCATGTTACATCTGGAATGGCGTTCCCCGCGGCCTCCACCGCTGTCCCTGAGTTCCTGCATGCAGAGTGTCAGAGTGGCGATTACGTCAGCCGCGGCCTCCGCTGTGCCCGCGTGGTTTAGATGTGCAATCATCAGTCTGGCGTCTCCTGTCTCCTGTGGCCGGCGCCGCCATTGCTGTTTCAATTCTCACATGGATTACAAACCAAACTTCCCTCCAAGTGTCTGCATGGGCGCAGCCATCTTGGATTTTGTCATCTGATCATTTCCACCAATCTGCTGTCTGTATTGTTAATCTGCATAATTGCCTAGCCAACCCCTTCCTTGCTGCAGGTATAAATATGCTGTGCCTGAGCAAGGAAGGCGTCAGTGCTTTGGTTGTCAAACCTAGTTCCAGTTTGTCTCTCTCCTGTGGTTGTTTTCCAGGTTCCAGTTCCTATCTCCAAACCTCCACTAAAGAGACCCGCACCAGCATTCCACCTGCGGTGTAGCCTGACTCTCCTATCCTAATTGGATTCATCTGCTTCCAGCTACAGAACCACCTGCTTTCAGCATCCAGCTTCCAGCAGAGGTCAGCTCTTCTTAAAGTGCCGGTACCCTTTTCTGCATATTATCATTTATCACCGGCATTATAATTTCACCGCTCTCAATCTCCAAACATCACTTCATATTTCATCGCTCTCAAGCTACATTTATTATTTGACTGGTTCCAGCCAGTACCCACTCTGTGCCAACATCAGTCTGGTTCCAGCCAGTACCCACAGCAGCCGTTTTATCCACAGCAGCCCAGCTTTTCCTGGAACACCAGCTGGTACGATCCTGGGCTATCTCCATTGCTACAGTCGGGCCTGGTAAGGACTTTCCAACTAGAAGATTATAAGAACTATCTCACACTACCAGAGCCCTGTGGCCCTTGCCACCCTGTAGTACCCAGGAACTGTATTTATTCTCTGCTGATTTTTATGTTTTCTTTTACTACTGCTGTGTTACGGAGTTTTGTCATAAATAAACATCATTGACTTTTATCCTGGTTGTCGTGGTCACGCCTTCGGGCAATTCTGTTACATGTTACTTACATGTCTAGGGGTCTGATACAACCTCCCAGGTTCCACTATACCTCAGCCCCTACAACTGAGGCTGCCTCCCGTCAGCTCAGGCCCTCAGTTGTGACAGCAGCACTGTCACCCCCATCCCACCACCTTGCAACAAGATTAAGATTAATAAAAACCTTCATTCCGATGGGACCCAGAAAAGGACCGGTAGGACCCCAACTTTTAAAAGTGAGGGGTCCCTGGGACCCACTTTTTTTTGGCCTCAGCGCGATCACTGTTCTAGTTGAAAAATTGGAGGATAAGATGGTTACGATTGTATCTCTCTACGCTCCCAATTCTAACCAAGTCCCCTTCCTTAGAAAAGTTTGCTCGACTATTGCGAAGGTTCGTCAGGGTGCCCTGCTTATGTTGGGTGACTATAATTTAGTGCTTGATCCTAAATTAGATAGATCTCCTCGGTCTTCTTCCCAAATGTCTGCGGCTCCGGCTGGCCCGTCACTAGCCTTTCGTAATTTGCTGGCAGAATATGACCTGTATGACTTGTGGAGAGTTCAGAACCCAACTTTGAGAGATTGTATGTATTTCTCTCCAGTACACAATTCCTACTCTCGCATAGATCTTATTCTTTGCGATAAGTGGACTTTGCAGCACTCAGCACAGGTGGATGTTCTGCCTATTTCCTGGTCCGATCATGCTCCTCTCCTATGGTCTTGGAATATTTGCCACAAATTTACCCCCCCTCGGCCGCGGCGCCTATCTGCCCACCTGCTGTCGGACCCTATATCTAAAAAAGCGATTGATGATTGCATCTCCCTCTATATGGAAACTAATTCCCCCTCAGATACTTCTGTCCCGACTTTCTGGTGTGCCCGTAAGGCAGTTGTGCGAGGCACTGCGATCCAAGCCGGTGCTAGACTCAAACGACAAGCTATCCAACAACAACAAGACTTGGAATCTAAACTTAAGGAGGTTGAGATAGGAATAAGCTCCACCCCTCTAGGGCCCTACGTAGGGAATTAAAGGATATCCGAGGCCAACTTCAGAAACTCCTTATGAGATGGACCCAGTTTGCTTTAAATAGGTTGAGACAGAAATTTTACCTGACTGGTAATAGACCGGGGAAAATGCTGGCTCGCAAGCTCCGTGCTCTCCAGGCTCGTAATAGGATTAGACATCTGATTTCTCCTCAGGGTGGTAAAGTGTCCAATCCATATAACATAGCGAATCAATTCGCTAGATATTATACCAAGCTGTACAACCTTTCTTCTGATCCCCTTACTTTTCAACCCACTCCTGATTCTATACAATCCTTCCTAGCCGACGTCAAACTCCCCTCCCTTTCTGCGGAACAGCTCGAGACACTAAATGCCCCGTGGACCCCCTCCGAGGTAATTCAAGTAATGAAATCACTCCCGCATAATAAAGCCCCCGGTCCAGATGGCTTCATAAATGAATTTTATGTTTCTCTCTGTGATCAACTATCGCCCACCCTGACCTCCTTGTATAATTCAATCTCCTCTCTTGGTACTTTCCCTACAGGGGTGGTCTTCTGTATGCCGAATGTCGGGATCCCGGCGCACAGTATACCGGCGCCGGAATCCCGACACCCGGCATACCGACAACTATTCTCCCTCGTGGGGGTCCACGACTCCCTGGAGGGAGAATAAAATAGTGTGGCGCGCCTTTGTGCTCGCCACACTGTCTGTATGCCGGCGGTCGGGCTCCCGGCGCCGGTATGCTGGTCGCCGGGAATCCGAGCACCGGCATACCATACTACACCCCCCTACAGAAATGCTGGAGGCTCAAATTATCACTATACCCAAGCCAGGTGAAAACCCAGCGCATTGTCAAAATTATAGGCCCATTGCACTATTGAACGGCGATATTAAAATTTTTGCCAAACTTGTCGCTCTCCGTTTAAATGTCTTTCTGCCATCTCTCATTGCCTATGACCAAGTTGGGTTTGTGCCTGGTAGACAGGCGTCTGACAATACCCGTAGGGTTTTTGACTTGATTGATATTGTTCCCTCTAACACTGGCCTTCTCCTGCTCTTTTTAGATGCAGAGAAGGCGTTTGATAGACTGAACTGGCAATATATGTCCTTGGTTCTAGACAAGTTTGGTTTTAGCGGCCATATTCTTTCTTCGGTTTTATCTCTATATATCTCCCCCTCTGCACGGGTATTTAGTAACGGTTTCCTCTCTGATACATTTCCTATTACGAATGGAACCCGACAGGGTTGCCCTCTATCACCCTTAATATTTACGTTGAGCATAGAACCCCTTGCTGAGAAGATTAGGATGTCTGGGGCTTCCCGGGGGTGACTATTGGCACTACTACTCACAAGTTGTGCCTCTTTGCGGACGACGTCCTTCTGTTTGTCACGGACCCGCTATCCTCCCTTCCTTGTTTGCATGCTATCTTGGGACAGTATAGTGAAGCTTCCTTTTATAAAATTAATACAACAAAGACAGATGCTCTCCCCATTAATATCCCAGCTCACATAATGTCCACCCTTCAATCACACTATCCATATAACTGGCGTTCAGCTTCAATTCAGTATTTGGGGATCCAATTCCACCTTCTACGGCCTCTGTTTTTGATGTTAACTTACCTCCACTCATTAATAGTTTTTTAGACCTGACTAAGTCCTGGCTATCTTATGATATTTCGTGAATTGGCCGCCTAGCAGCCTTCAAAATGACTCTCTTACCTAAACTCATGTACTTATACCGAACCATACCTTTTCTTTTCCCTAAAACGTACCTTTATAGATGTCGTGCTATAATGCTACGCTATGTCTGGAAGGCACGGCCACCCCTATTGGCTCGGTCCAAAATGATTCTCCCTCGTAGAAAGGGAGGGCTAGATATGCCTGACCTGGTCCTTTACCAGGAGGCATGTGTGCTGGCCCAGTTTAAATACTGGTTGAGTGGGGCGCCTGTAGTGGGATGGGTACCTCTTGAACGTACTGGGAGTTTGGACCTTCCCTTAGAAGACCTTTTTAAGATACACCCAAACTCTAGACCCCGCTTATTGTCCCTCCTCCTCGCCACTAGAACATCTTTACAAATCTGGGATAAATTGGTGACTCGCCTGCCTGGACATCAATTTCCATATTCTACTATCTCACTACGAGCCATAGCTAAATTAATCCCTAATTTAAATCTCTCTACCTGGTTTGTTTGTGGTTTGACTGTCTTGGGGGACCTTATGGATGGTAATGTTATGCTATCGTTTTCTCAACTCCAGTCTCGATATAATCTCCCCAGTGGAGAATTATTGCATTATTTCCAAATTCACCACTGGTACAAAGGTTTGCCTAGACAGGTGGCTCCCCCGAACCCGTTATCCCAGGTTGTCTTAACACGTGTATCTCTGTGTGACTCTAGAGGGGACATCTCGTTTTGGTACAGGACGCTTATCAGCTTGCTTACTACTACTAAGTCTAATGCGCAGCTGAAATGGGAACAAGACTTGGATCTTCCCCTATCTGAAGCCCAATGGGAACAAATTTTTATTTCTTCTTACCGAATTTCCAAGTGCTTGAATCACACGGAGATGCATATCAAACGCCTTAATAGACTATATTTAACACCAGATAGGCTACACTCATTCTGGCAGTTTTGTTCCAAATATTGCTGGCGTAACTGTGGGGAAGTAGGCCATATTTTCCATATTTTCTGGTCCTGTCCTTCCCTTCGACATTTCTGGAGCGAGATATTTGCTTTGATTAATTCGGTCTTACACCTGTCCCTCACCCCCTCTCCGGCCATGGCCATGCTCCACATTTTTCCTGCTGAGATACCACCTCATCAGAGATATCTGGTGGGGCATATTTGTATAGCTGCCAGGGCTGCATTGGCCCAAAGTTGGAAACAAGCTTCTCCTCCTCCTCTATCACTAGTCACCAACAAAATTCAATTCCATTTTACTATGGAAACTGAGTTCATGCCTTACTCTTCTGCGGCCTCCTCCCCAATGGTGAAATGGAGAGCATGGCATGACTACGTCACTGCTGGAGGGGGTGTTTCGCCTTCCCCCTAACTGACTCGGATTATACTTCCGCTCTGTGCACCGGCTGTGCCTTACTAGCCCTGTGCCTATTATAGATTATCTGTTTATTGAAATGTTTTCAGGTTTGACCCGTGTTTATCTTTATCTGTATCTTTTTCCAAGATGACTTTGTATTTTTCCTATTGTATCTATATTGGATTGTTATATTTAACTTCTGACAATTTTGATATTTGCATGTTTACATCCCCCGTTCCCTTGGTTCTTTGTACCCCCCCCGCCCCTTCCTTCTTTTTTTCTGTACCCCTTCCCCTTGCAAAAAGAAAACTTGTTTTCAATAAAAACTATTGATGAAAATAAATAAAATAAATAAATAAACAAAAACAAAAAAACACAATACTCACCAGCTCCGCTCCTGCTTTCGGACCAATGGACTCTGCCTCGCCGCCCGCTCCTCGGAACTATGGGAGAGACGTCATGACATCTCTCCCATAGTGCACAGCCGCACACTGTCAGAGCCAGAAGTCGGCTTTCGGCTGCAGCTGAGGGGAAGGAGCAGGCGCTCGCTGGTAACACAATCTAAGCGGGCGCCCGGCATCTCCCTCGGTTAGGTGAGACTGGCTGGGCCAAGTGGCTTTGTGGGCCTTATACGGCCCACGGGCCGGACGTTCCCCACCCCTGCTTTGGAAGGTTTGATTCTCGCTCATGTTCTCGAAAGCTGACAATGCTATATATTTTTATTCACTATAATTATGATATTTTCGAGCGAGATATACTGTAAACTATCCTCATGTCTTTGCCTAGGCAAACTGGGATCTTTTACTTATATTTAGTTTATGACTAGAAAATAAATCCCACAGGATTCTGGGCAGAAAAACAACAGACCTGCTTAAGCTTTTATTATATATTGCTAAGTACATTGGACACCTAGGATTATTATTGGTAATAATTGGATTACCAACATACAGTATGTAAAAAACAAACCCTTGTACCTGAGAAAGCGCAGCACTACGTGTGAACTACAACGAATCTTTGGATGGGTTGTCACATAAATTATTTAAAAAAAACAAAACTGCATTTTCTCATAGGCAGCGTTAAAGCGGGGATTGTTAGCAGTCTAATCAGGCACAAGAAATGGGCTGAAAATCCTGGGATTAGTAATTACCAATTTTCCTGCTCTAGGGAAAGTGAAGTCAACTGTACAATAGGTTTACAACCAGGCAAATTACTTTATTATGCAGGTCAAATTGTATTAAAATACATTTGATTACTAGCCATATTGTGCATATGACAAAGTTTGAGTACGTGACACAATGTGTGCTGGGGCTCTATGTAGTCTGATTTTTCCAGTATATTCCCAATATATTCCTATAAATCAACAGATGAAATAACACCCACAATACAAAAGTGTACAATACAGATAAAATACGTTCCCAATCTCAATGGAGGTATTGAATCCTTCAGTCCAGAAATTCCTGAGAGGCTGTTTATTCCATAAATGCTGCTGATTAGGAATCGTGAACCTCAGAAAAAAATAAAAGTACACAATAGTGTGATCCTGCAAACACATAATAAATTAATAATCAGATACGTGAAGACTCCTACCAATTGATGTGGTGTACACATTTATGGTATAGGATAGGCCCTGCCCATCAGAAGAAGAGCTATCCTACCACGCAACTCCACTTCCTTGCATCGTCTCTGCTTCCCTCCAGATCCCATGTAGATTAGGAAAAGACAGATCTTATGGTCTACAAATGCAAGTAGATGTAAAAGCATTTGCAGGTAAGTAATCCAGGTGTCCCCATAACATCAGCATAGAACAGCCAACAGCCAGATCCTCTCCTCGCCAACGTGTTTCAATACAAATTGTTGCGTTGGCGAGGAGAGGATCTGGCTATTGGACACTACTTGTTGGCTGTTGTGTGCTGACACCTATAATAAACACGGGTGGTCTTCAGTTTGCCGACTGTCGGGATCCCGGCGCACAGTATACCGGCGCCGGAATCCCGACAGCTGGCATACCGACACTTGTTCTCCCTCTTGGGGGTCCACGACCCCCCTGGAGGGAGAATAGATAGCGTGGCGCGCGTAGCATGCCACCGTGCCCGCAGCGTGGCATGCGCAGAGAGCCCACAAGGGGCTTATTTGCGCTCGCCATGCTGTCGGTATGCCAGTGGTCGGGATTCCGGCTCCGGTATACTGGTCGCCGGGAGCCCGGCCGCCGGCATACCCTATTAAACCCTATAAACACAATAGCAGCCTCTGCACATGGGTGATATCCCTATCTTTCTATTTTAACTCAGAACATAGTGGAACTAGTGAGTGATAGGCCCAGGTGAAAAATATACTTTGGGCTCCCTACTCCCGAAGGACGACCCTTCCCCCTCCAAAAGGAAAACAAAATGCGTATAGTAACTTGTGTACGTATATAATGTTTTGCTTTATAGAGAATATTTCAGTAATTCAAATCAGTGGCATAATTAGGGTTTGGCTCTTGCAAAAGGGGGTGTGGTCTTATGTACATGATGCCAAGCCATCTGGTGTATTACATTTTGATGGCATGACCACATGTCAAGCCGCTGTTCTAGTCTCCCTGGGGGGTGCCTCTCCGGGCACAGTGCATATGATGCACGCATGCACATGACATAAAGCACCACTATCACCGATGCTCTGATCTGTATTTTGGTGTCACCCCCTCAGATACTGTCCTCTGATGAGGTTCACACCCCTATACCCCTCTAGTGATGCTTCTGATACACATCAGTCCTTGACCCAGTGGACCTTGCTATCTACAATATATTTATTCCCTATCACATGGAAACACATGCACACTAGGGGTAATTGTTTTGTCAGGAGTCTATTAACATGCCAGTTAATATCTGGATTATGGTAAGAAACTGGATCAAGTCTGGTGCATTATGGTACATGCTGAACAGGTGGCTGGGGGTGTCAGAGAATGGGGTGTTGGGGAGATGGTTGGGGGTATCAGAGAATGGTGTGATGGAGAGGTTGCTGGGGGTGTCAGAGAATGGTTGTACTGGACATATGGCTGGGGGTGTCAGAATGGAGTGTTGGTGAGATGGATAGGGGTGTAAGCGAATGTAGTGCTGGAGAGATGGCTGGGGTGACAGAATGGGATACTGGAGAAATGGCTGGGGTGTCAGAGAATGGGGTGCTGGAGAGATGGACGCGGGTGTCAGAATGGGGTGCTGCAGAGATGGCTGTGTTTGTCAGAGACTAGGATGAGGGAGAGATTGCTGGGGGAATCATAATGCGCATTAGGGGAGATAGCTTGGTGTCAAAGAATGGGGTGCTGGAGAGATGGCTGGGGTGTCAGAGAATGGGGTGCTGGAGAGATGGACGCGGGTGTCAGAATGGGGTGCTGCAGAGATGGCTGTGGTTGTCAGAGACTAGGATGAGGGAGAGATTGCTGGGGGCATCATAATGCGCATTAGGGGAGATAGCTTGGTGTCAAAGAATGGGGTGCTAGAGAGATGGCTGGGGTGTCAGAGAATGGGGTGCTGGAGAGATGTCTGTGGGTGTCAGAATGGGGTGTTGGGGAGGTGGCTGTGGGTGTCAGAATGGGCTGTTGGGGAGTTGGCAGTGGTGTCAGAAAATGGGGTGCTAGTGGACAGATGGCGATAGGTGTCAGAATAGTTTGCTGGAGGTGTCAGAGTGGGCTATTGGGGAGATGGCAGGATGTCAGAGAATGGGCTGCAGGAGCAAGGAGTGTGGTTGGGGGTATCAGAATGGTGTGCTAGAGAGATTGCTGGTGGTGTCAGAATGGAATGTTGAGGTGATGGCTGCAGTATCAAAGAACGGGGTGCTGGAGAGATTGCTGGGTGTGGCAGAATTGGGTGCTGCAGAGATGGCTGGAGTTGGCAGAGAATAGGACGATGGAGAGATTGTCAGGGTTATCAGAATGCGCTATTGGAAAGATGGCTGTGGTGTCAAAGAATGGGGTGCTGAAGAGATGGCTGGAGGTGTCAGAATGGGGTGTTAGGGAGGTGGTTGGTAGTTTCAGAATTTGTTTTTGGGAAGCTGGCAGCGGTGTCAGAAAATGGGGTGCTGGAGAGATGGCGATAGGTGTCAGAGAATAGTTTGCTGGAGAGATTGATGTGGGTTTCAGAGTGGGCCATTGGGGAGATGGCTGTGGTATCAAAAATAGGGTGCTGGAAAGATGGCTGGGGGCGTCAGAATGGGGTGTTGGGGAGATGGCTAGGGGTGTCAGAATAGGCTGTTGGGGAGATAGCAGGGGTGTCAGAGAAAGGGGTGCTGGAGAGATGAGTGTGGATGTCAGAAATTGGGATGCTGAAGCAGGGAGTGTGTTTAGAGGTATCAAAATGGGAGGATGAAGAGATTGCTGGGGTGTCAGAAAATAGGGTGTTGGGGAGATGGTTTGTTGTGTCAGAATGGGCTGTTGGGGAAATGGCAGGGGTGGCAGAGAATTGGGTGCTGGAAAGATGGGTAGGGGTGTCAGAATGGAGTGTAGAGGAGATGGCTGGGTGTCAGAATGGGGTGTTGGGGATATTGCTGGGGATGTCAGAGAATGGGGTGCTGAAGAGATTGCTGGGGGTGTCAGAGAATTGAGTGCTGGAGAGATGGCTGTGGGAATCAGAAAATGGGGTGCTGAAGAGATGGTTGGGAGTGTCAGAATTATGGTGCTGGAGAGATCACTGGGGGTGTCAGAGAATGGGGTGCTGAAGAGATAGCTGGGGATGTCAGAATGGAGTGTTGATGAGAAGGCTGAGGATGTCAGAGAATAGGGTGCTGGAGAGAATGCTTGGGGTTTCAGAATAGGGTATTGGGAAGATGGCAGGGGTGTCAGAATGGAGTGCTAAAAAGATTGCTTGGGGTGTCAAAATGGGGTGCTGGAGAAATGGCTGAGGGTGTCAGAATAGGGTATTGGAGAGATGGCTGGGGGTGTCAGAATGGGGTGCTGGAAAGATGGTTGGGGGTTTCAGAATGTGGTGCTGGAAAGATTGCTGGGGATGTCAAGGAATGGAATGCTGAAGAGATGGCTGGGGTATCAGAATGAGGTGTAGAAGAGATGGCTGGGGTGTCAGAGAATGGGGTGCTAAAGAGATTACTGGGGATGTCAGAGAATAGTGTGCTGGAGAGATTTCTGGGAGTGTCAGAAAAGGGTGTTGGGAAGATGGCAAGGGAGTCAGAAAATGGGGTGCTGGAGAGATGGCTGGGGGTGTCAGATTGGGGTGCTGGAGAAATGGCTGGGGGTGTCAGAGAATGGAATACTGGATCAAGGATTGTAGTTAGAGGTATCAGAATGGGGTCCTGGAGAGATGGCTTGGGATGTCAGAGAATAGGGTGCTGGAGAGATGGCTTGGGATGTCAGAGAATAGGGTGCTGGAGAGATGGCTCAGGATATCATTAAATAGAGTACTAAAGAGATGGCTGGGAGTCTCAGAATGGGGTTGTCAGGATCTGGACTATTTCATGCATGTTCAAAGTATTTCTTGAGGATGTAGTTAAAATGCCGCCAGATGTGATCCTGGTGTCAAAATACAGACATCTGAATCCCGACCATTGTTTTAGTGGGACGCACTCGCATCATGCCGCAGGGAGGTTAGGTTTCGGCATTAGAAGGGGGGTTAGGGTTAGGGTGCAGGGACGGGAAGGGGATGGTTAGGTCCAGGGGAGGGGGGTTAGGCACCTAGTGGGGAGGGTTAGGTTTAGGCACCACCGGAGAGGGTTATGGTAAGGCACGACCGGGATAGGGTTAGGGTTAAGCACCACAAGGGAGAGTTAAGGTTAGGCACCACCGGGGAGGGTTAAGGTTAAGCACCCACAAGGGAGGGTTAGGGTAGGGTGCATTCTGGAGGGCTGTCGGGATTCTGATGGATGGGATGCTGCTGTCGGTATTCTGACTGCCACCATCCATCCATCCATCGGTATATCATATCGAATCTGTTTCTTGTACCTTACCTTCTGTTCTGCATGGATTTCAGTCTTGGAAGCTCCATGCAGACTTCAGCTTCCAAGCTGCAGCATGAGTTTGAGTTCAAATTGTAGTCTGTGTTACTCACTCCTGATTAAGCTACCTATGTAGGAATTCCTCTGTGTGAGCAGTGCCAGATTAAAGTCCACATGGGCCTGGAGCTGAAATTTAGGAAGAGTCTATTGTGTGCCTCGGCAGGAGGTGTGATAAGAGCTGCGGTGGTGTGACTAGTGATGTGGGTGTGTAACCAGTGTAGTGTGGGTGTAGTCTAAATAGGGGGTATGTCCTATGCCACGTGAGTGACACAGTCACCACTTACTGACACACACAACACAAAACTTACTGACAGACACTACTTACTAAAACACACACACACAACACAAAACACACTGACACAGACACCACTTACTGATAGATATTACTTACTGACACACACGCACAACACAGATAAACTTACTGACACAGCCACTACTTACTTACACACACTCAACCCGGCATTGTGATGTGATGTTGAAAGCGGTATAAGTCTTTTATACCGCTTTCAACATCACATCACAATGCCGGGTCCCACCTGGGAATTGGAAATGGGTCCTTCCCGGGTGGGACCCGGCATTAGACCCTACACACTGCCACCCCGACCCGGCCATATGCCTGGTCGGGTTGCCATCCGGGGGTGGGGACGGAGCCGGCATCAGGGGTGGGTGCGAAGTTGCCGCTGGGAGATGATCATCTCCGCGCTGCCTCTCCCTATGCAGTGAACAGGTGCCGGGTCGCATTGACCTGGGTAACCCGTTCACACTGCACCTGACCTGGTATTTAACCTGGGAATAACCCTTCTTTATTCCCAGGTTGAATTACCAGGCCCAGCCCCCACGGTCCCCTTCGCGCCAGGTGCCATCACTTTTTCTCTGCGAGTCTGTATGCCCTGCAGCAAGAAGGAACGCGAATGTGCAGCATGCGCCCATGCTGCCCAGCCCCCACATGCCAGGTGCAGGAGGGTGATGACATCACCTTCACCCCCCCAACAGCCCTGGTCCTGGAAAAGGAGAATGTTCCGGCGGCGCCTCCGAGCAAGACTTGGAAGCTTGGTGGCAGTGTTTTACAGTGTGGCGGGGGTACAGCATACTGGTGGACACATTCTTAATGGTATGCCATACCGGAGCGTACTGCCACACTTGAAGGACTGACTGACACACACTACTTATTGACACACACACGGCACAACACAAAACATACTGACACAGACACCACTTACTGACAGACACTACTTACTGACACACACACAATGCAAAACTTACTGACACAAACACTACTTACTGACACACACACACACACACACACACACACACACCATGCAAAACTTACTGACACAGACACTACTTACTGACACACACACACACACACACACACACACACACACACACACACACACACACCACTTACTAACATAGACACCACTTACATAGGAGACCTCAGGGCCTGGTGTGGGCTGCTACTCACATGGTTTTGCATGTCCCCTCAGTTCTGACATCCAGCGACCCAGCTCTCCTAAAAGACAGCAGCCTCCTGCAGCAGGTATGGTATGCTGCAGCATAAGCATTTATGTTTTGATGGGCAAGGGGGTGTAGCCTCGGGTTGCATGGGGCGGGGCTTCGGGCGGGCACGGGGGTGGAGCCTCAGATACAGGGAAGGTAGTTTCATCATTCCATGCAAGACCAAACTCAGGTCAATTCTGCATACCTGGCCTGTCAGTCAATATTCTGCAAAACCAAGCCTACGGTTAATCGAGTATATCTGGTCTGGTTGCTGACAATCTGCAAGGCCAGCTTAAACCAATCCTGTATACAAGTCCTATCTGCTGACATCCTGCTAGGCCAAGCTTTGGCTAATACTGCATACCTGACCTGTCTGCTGATGTTAAGCAACTTCCACTCTGATATATCTGGTCAGACTGTTGTTACCCCGTATGGCTGAGCTGCAGCCGTTCCGGACATACTGCCTGTCAGCATCCGCCAACATCCTACTCCACCTCTTGGCAACCTCTGGTATGGGAGGATCAAGTAGGACCCAGTGGTACCGAAGTCTCATCAAGTTGGGTATTAGTTATCAAGACACCGCCATATCTTCTCTCATTCAGTCTTTATTCTGTGTTATATGGGCTCTCTGATCTATTGGGTGAGCTCCTACTGCAGCAGGAATTAAGTCCAAGGAACCCCTTAAGTACATGTTTGTGCAACAAGCACTAATAGAACAGAGGGGGGTTGCTAATGGTGAAACGCCTCTTGAGGGCTCTAGGGGGGGAGATGTACTAAGCCTGAAAAGTGATAAATATCACTGTGATAAAGCACCAGCCAATCGGCTCCTAACTGCCATGTCACAGGCTGTGTTTGAAAAATGACAGTTAGGAGCCGATTGGCTGGTACTTTATCACAGTGATATTTATCACTTTTCAAGTAAGTACATCTGGCCCTAGGTGTCTTACCCTAATAGAACTAGAGCTTCCCTCAACGTCAAGCAAGTCCAAGGCAGCTACGTTCCCAATTTGCTCTAAAGTACCCCACGGCATCTTGTAAGTCCAGTGAACTCTCATTGAAGATCCCTACAGCATCTTGCAAGTCCAATGATCTAGTCTTTCATAACATTATGCGCAGAACGAGAGGTGTGTAGAGAATAAGGTATTGGTGCAATGGAAAATGCGAATACTCAAATAAGGCGCTCAGTAGGTTTCACATGGAATAAAATGAATACTCAATGTCCATTTATATGATAGAGGAATCCAAATTCAAAGGGCGCCTCCTGTTGGAATATGGAAGATTCTTCTAATCCGCACAATGGGGGTAATTCCAAGTTGATCGCAGCAGGAATTCTGTTAGCAATTGGGCAAAACCATGTGCACTGCAGGGGAGGCAGATATAACATGTGCAGAGAGAGATAGATTTGGGTGTGGTGTCTGCAATCTAATTAGCAGTGTAAAAACAAAGCAGCCAGTATTTATCCTGCACAGAGACAAAATAACCCACCCAAATCTAACTCTCTCTGCAAATGTTAAATCTGCCCCCCCCCCCCCCCCTGCAGTGCACATGGTTTTGCCCAACTGCTAAAAAATTTCCTGTTGCGATCAACTTGGAATTACCCCCAATGTCTCACGATGATATGTAACAGAAAATGAAATAGGACATCATAGTGTAGTAAGTCTTTAAACGTCTGTAATTATTCTCTCAGACAATGATACATCAGCTATGACTGGATGGCGTACCCCACTCACAATGGACAAGATAGAACTCCGTACATAAAGGTATCTTTTATCCTGACTGCATGCATAGGCGCGATAATGGATGCGTACCGTTACTCACTCTGAATCAGGCGCTGATCCTCACGTAGCGGTTTCTTTATAGGCTGCTCCAAAGATGAACGTGAGAGTAATGATAAAAATACTAATTTATTAAAAGAATAAAACAATCACAGGAGGATCTAACATGTACAACTCAGGGGTGGAAAATGTGAGACTGGTTTTGGCCGCCGGCCGAAAACAGCACTGACCAGCAAGATGTGAAACACAATTCCAGCCACGAGAGAAGAAAGTATGTGATCCAACCTGCCTGCACCCTTCCAACGCGTTTCTCCCCGTTATAGGGCTTTGTCAAGGTTCCTTAATATTTTTATCATTACTCTCACGTTCATCTTTGGAGCAGCCTATAAAGAAACTGCTACGTGAGGATCAGCGCCTGATTCAGAGTAAGTAACGGTACGCATCCATTATCACGCCTATGCATGCAGTCAGGATAAAAGATACCTTTATGTACGGAGTTCTATCTTGTCCATTGTGAGTGGGGTACGCCATCCAGTCATAGCTGATGTATCATTGTCTGAGAGAATAATTACAGACGTTTAAAGACTTACTACACTATGATGTTCTATTTTATTTTCTATTACATATCATCGTGAGACATTGTGCGGATTAGAAGAATCTTCCATATTCCAACAGGAGGCGCCCATTGAATTTGGATTCCTCTATCATATAAATGGACATTGAGTATTCATTTTATTCCATGTGAAACCTACTGAGCGCCTTATTTGAGTATTCACATTTTCCATTGTATTTATGTAAGGGTGAAGTGGCCCTTTTTTCCTCAAGTGGCTGCACAAGTGTGTTTGCGCCTTGGGTTTCTGATTTTTCTTGTTTTGTCAAGGTATTGGTGCAGGATGTGCGGTGTGGGGTCAGGGACACCACACACTCTGAACCCATTATAGACATGCAGAGCCGGCCCTAGGAAAAAGCAAAACTAGGCAAATGCCTAGGGCATTTGGCATGCCATGGGGCACAAGCAGCTTCTGCTGATTAAAATTATATGCGGCATGCCTATATTCTGTGTGTGACTGTGGCTGTATCTGCATATGAAATGTTACGTTACAGTTTATTCCTAAAAAAAAGTAATGGAGCATTTCATATGCAGATACATCCACAGTGTATGTTTATAAGGACATTACAAAATGTGTGTCATATGTGTAAGGGGCATTACTGTGTTGGATTATGTGTATAAAGGCATTAATAAAATGTGGCATTTTGTGTATACGGTACTCTACTATGTGGTGTAACGTATAGAAAGGGCACTACTGTGTGGTCTAATTTGAATAAAGAGCAATATGGTGTGTTGTAATGTGAATAAGGAGCAATACTGTGTGATGTAATGTGAATAAGGGGCACTACTGTGAGGAGTAACGTATATAAGGTAAAGTGGTACTACTCTGTGATGTAACATGAATAAGGGACACTATTACATGATAAAATATGAGTAGAGTTGCACTACTGTTGCGTAATTTGAATTGGGGGTACTATTGTGTGGCGATGCCCCTTCCCAGCAAGAACACGCCCCTTTTTGAGCTGTGTGCTGTTTTGTTCATATGTTTGGAAATTCAGTCATAAGGACACAGAGACACGTGAGTTCACTGCTGTGTTGTTTTATTCCATCACCAACTCCAGACACACTGCACACTGGACCACCCACTTCCCAGCATCCCCCTGGTCCCAGGGACCATCACTGAAGATTCAGGCTTACACATATTAGTAAGGAAGTGTCTACAAATATTAAGCATTCTAATACACTAACATCACATGTGCCGAATGTGTGCACTGTTCCTATTTAAAATATAAGGGTAGGAGCACCAAAAATGAGAACTGCTATGGGTGAGGGGTGATGTGCTCGGAAAGGGTGCAGGATCAGAGGCGGAACTAGCGGCGGTGCTAGGGGGCACCAGCCAAAATCTTGCCTAGGGCATCATATTGGTTAGGGCCGGCTCTGTAGATATGCCCATAACTTTTGCTTAGCTGCCACAGCAAAGTTTTAGTACTGCACGTAGTAAATAGCAACAATCGAACAATCCTGACTATTTTCATTATATAAACTCAAAAATCTGTATATTACGTTCAATTTTAAATTATAATTTATACACAGCTGTACATTTCACCTCATATAGTCTGTACCCAATGGTACATTTCCCCACAGATAGTCTGTGCATGGCTGCTATTTGTACTTACTAATGACTTAAATGGTTTTATTTAATACCAAATGTTCCATTATTAAGACTGCTTAGCCCCTCTAAATGACCCTATGAGAAGATTAAGATGAAAAGTTTTTCTGTAATAATAGGCTTCCAGACATACATGGAAAATAATACCCCCTGACAATTAGAGAATGTGTAAACCAGGAGAGATTTATCACGAGAAAACTCTGTTGAAGTTTATGACTTTGAAAGGAACACTAGAAAAATACAGCTTGCTCATAAATAAAATATAGGAAGGTAATATCAACAAGTATTGTAATTTGTCTTTTAAATATCACATCACAATAAATTAGTCTCTTCCAAAAATGTACCATAGCAGGTTGTATGAGATTTTACTGATCCTTACTCTGTGGAATGAGATAGGGCATGTTAGGAACCATAATCTGCAAACTAACATGTGTAGCTCATGAGAAATTCTTACCGTGTACGTGTGAAAAAGAGTGTGATAGAACACGCATTTGCTTACATCACTATTGCTTGAGTTGACGTCTGCGATCCATGGGCATTTCAGGATGGATACTTGGGGGCAGGGGTGTAAGTATGGCGGTATAGGGAGATACGGCGTTCATTAAGAAATTAGTAGCCGATATGTCGTACCCCCTACCACCTTACTGCCGGCCGGCCACAGTTTGTTCCATTTTCATGTCTGACATGAAAATGTAACAACCTGCAGGTTATTACAAGCATGAAGAGAGGAGGCAGAGACTGGACAGCCACCAGTGGTCTGCACAATAAAATTTGTGTGCAGACGCAGTGGCATGATGTCATGACATCACAACCACTTGACACTGAAGAGGTGCCAAGCTGCCCACAAAGATGGTGCAGCAAGAAACATCCCTATCATGCAGCAGGAGGCAAGTGAGGCCTGGGATGGGGAGACATGGGTTGGGGTTGGGGGGCTGGAGAGGTAGAAGATGAAGGCATGGGCTGAGGAGACCGAAAATATGGAGCCGTCTGAGAGACGCAGAGGGGGAAGCTGAGAGACACAGGGGAGGAGGTTGAGGCTGAGAGATACAGGGGACAGAAGGCTGGTGTAACAGTGCAGGAGGCTGGAGAGACACAAGGGGCAAGAGGGTGGAGACACAGGGAACAGGAGGCTGGAGACGCAAGGGAGAGGAGGCTGCAAAGACAGGGCAGGAGGCTGGAGTGACAGGGCAGGAGGCTGGGGTGAAAGGTCAGGAGGCTGGAAAGACAAGAGGCTGGAGTGATGGTGAAGAGGGCAGAAGGCTGGAGGGGACTGTGGCAGGAGGTAACATGGGGCACAGGTCTGGTTGAACCTCTGTTGTATGATGATGATATTGGTTATATTTCTACACAGTCATCTTCCAGACCATGTGATCTCTTGCAAGAATACTGAATACCAACTGAAGGCACTGTCTGCCCAGGGAGGATCATTTTCTTATCAGGTTCTCTGCTGCAGAGAAACAACCATATAGGTAAGGTGTATTTGGAATAGAATGGAGTTGAATGCTCCCAGAGTGGCAAGAAACCGGTGGCGAGTACCACTAAAATATATTATATACTTGCACCACCGCTGGGAAGTGACCTAAAGTTTTCACAAAAAGAGGAGGTGTCATAGGTGTGCTATGGGAGTGTCAGGGGTGTGTTTCAGCATGTGGCTGTGATCTCGCTGGCAGCCCCAATGGCTATATATTTAGAGAGTTACAAGGGAGGCTGTGTGCCAGGCAGGGGCTGCTGGAGGAGTCGATGTTGCAACAGATGGTGCATCAATGGTGGAGAGATTGGATCCAGCAGTGCACCTAAACATTGTTTTAATATACAAAGTGGGCGTTCCAGTGTTTGATAAGTCCTTTCCACAGTAGTGCACAGGGGGAATGCTTACACTTACATTTCCATAGTTGCGCATTGGAGAATCCATGAGAATTGGCAGCCGTGCATGATCTGCGTGCACCTCTGCATCAGGCCAACTATCATTTCAAGACAAATCCATGATTCTACAAGAAGGAATTGTGGTTAACAGACAGATAAACCTCTGAATCAAAATGTTCATAAATAAAACATGGTGGAAAAATATTTTGGGGCCCATTTATCTTTGAATATCACCCCAAAACACCCATTTTCAAGGGGTACCCGCAAATATTAAGTATCTAGTGTGGGACCAGAGCAGATATAGGAGATATCTGCTGCAATCTCTGATCGTATGTGTGGAAGCAGTGCAGAGTGTGGGTACCTCTAAATATTGTCCCGGCATACACGGACTAGCAGCGGAGTCATTACCACTCTGTCTCACATGACAAAACTTTAGGCCCCATACATGTACAGTAAGTGCCGATTCCCTGGCACATGAAAGTACAAAGGGGGAGATGTACTAAGTCTTTGGAGAGTGATAAAATAGAGAGCAATAAAGTACCAACCAATAAACTCAAAAGTGTAATTTTTCAACCACAGCCTGTAACTTGGCAGTTAGGAGCTGACTGGTTAGTACTTTATCTCTCTCCAAGCTTAGTACATCTTTCCTAAAATATGATATATTTGTATATTTTCCAGTGCCCATGTTGTATTAACAGATATAATGGCCTTTGTTGCATGAATTAAATGTAGTTATGCAATTTATCAAACTTTGAAAAGTCTTCAGAGCTTTATTCAGATTGATAATGCCAGCCTGAAGATGGCAATACCATACTTGTGTCTGATTCATCATAGTTATACTCTAATGCTGCGCAGATGTGATTTTTGACACACTACATGCACAACAAATTTTTCAATGAATTGATCTATTTGTATGGCTGCCAAGTGTTCCTCACTATTTATTCTTATTATACTTATTATCTGAAAATAAAGTAATCCCTATAGATTGTGAGATTGTGAGCAGGGCCTTCCTACCTCTATGTCTGTCTGATAATACCCGGTTTTGTTCTGTTACTGTTGTTCCAATTGTAAAGCACAATGGAATATGCTGCACTAGGTAAGAAACTGTTAATAAATAAATAATAAAGTAATCCTAATTTCAGTCTAGCTGGTTGACAATAAAGTATTGCTGACAGTTTCTCTAGAATGCTCAGATGTAATAAGGGAAGAACCTTTTCTAGTAATTTTTACATCCAAAAAATCAATCATTTTTTGATTCAATCTAACTGTAAATTTCACAGGACAATCAGTACTATTTTCTCTAACGTCCTAAGTGGATGCTGGGGACTCCGTAAGGACCATGGGGAATAGCGGCTCCGCAGGAGACTGGGCACATCTAAAGAAAGCTTTAGGACTATCTGGTGTGCACTGGCTCCTCCCCCTATGACCCTCCTCCAAGCCTCAGATAGATCTCTGTGCCCGAACGAGAAGGGTGCACACTAGGGGCTCTCCTGAGCTTCTTAGTGAAAGTTTTAGTTTAGGTTTTTTATTTTCAGTGAGACCTGCTGGCAACAGGCTCACTGCATCGAGGGACTAAGGGGAGAAGAAGCGAACTCACCTGCGTGCAGAGTGGATTGGGCTTCTTAGGCTACTGGACATTAGCTCCAGAGGGACGATCACAGGCCCAGCCATGGATGGGTCCCAGAGCCGCGCGCCGGCCCCCTTACAGAGCCAGAAGACAGAAGAGGTCCGGAAAATCGGCGGCAGAAGACATCCTGTCTTCACCAAGGTAGCGCACAGCACTGCAGCTGTGCGCCATTGCTCCTCAGCACACTTCACACTTCGGTCACTGAGGGTGCAGGGCGCTAGGGGGGGGCGCCCTGAGCAGCAATAAAAACACCTTGGCTGGCGAAAATACATCACATATAGCCCCCAGGGCTATATGGATGAATTTTAACCCCTGCCAGAATCCATAAAAAAGCAGGAGAAAAGTCCGCGAAAAAGGGGCGGAGCCTATCTCCTCAGCACACTGGCGCCATTTTCCCTCACAGCTCAGTTGGAGGGAAGCTCCCCTGGCTCTCCCCTGCAGTCACTACACTACAGAAAGGGTTAAAAAAGAGAGGGGGGCACTAATTAGGCGCAGTATTAACAATACAGCAGCTATAAGGGGAAAAACACTTATATAAGGTTATCCCTGTATATATATAGCGCTTTGGTGTGTGCTGGCAAACTCTCCCTCTGTCTCCCCAAAGGGCTAGTGGGGTCCTGTCCTCTATCAGAGAATTCCCTGTGTGTGTGCTGTATGTCGGTACGTTTGTGTCGACATGTATGAGGAGAAAAATGATGTGGAGACGGAGCAGATTGCCTGTAATAGTGATGTCACCCCCTAGGGGGTCGACACCTGAGTGGATGAACTGTTGGAAGGAATTACGTGACAGTGTCAGCTCTGTATAAAAGACAGTGGTTGACATGAGACAGCCGGCTACTCAGCTTGTGCCTGTCCAGACGTCTCATAGGCCGTCAGGGGCTCTAAAGCGCCCATTACCTCAGATGGCAGATATAGACGCCGACACGGATACTGACTCCAGTGTCGACGGTGAAGAGACAAATGTGACTTCCAGTAGGGCCACACGTTACATGATTGAGGCAATGAAAAATGTTTTACACATTTCTGATAATACGAGTACCACCAAAAAGGGGTATTATGTTCGGTGAGGAAAAACTACCTGTAGTTTTCCTGAATCTGAGAAATTAAATGAGGTGTGTGATGATGCGTGGTTTTCCCCCGATAACTGATAATTTCTAAAATGTTATTGGCATTATATCCTTTCCCGCCAGAGGTTAGGGTGCGTTGGGAAACACCCCCTAGGGTGGATAAAGCGCTCACACGCTTGTAAGGGCTCTACCCTCTCCTGAGATGGCCGCCCTTAAGGATCCTGCTGATAGAAAGCAGGAGGGTATCCTAAAATGTATTTACACACATACTGGTGTTATACTGCGACCAGCAATCGCCTCAGCCTGGATGTGCAGTGCTGGGTTGGCGTGGTCGGATTCCCTGACTGAAAATATTGATACCCTAGATAGGGACAGTATATTTTTGCCTATAGAGCATTTAAAAGATGCATTTCTATATATGCGTGATGCACAGCGGAATATTTGCCGACTGGCATCAAGTCTAAGTGCGTTGTCCATTTCTACCAGTAGAGGGTTATGGACACGTCAGTGGTCAGGTGATGCGTATTCCAAACGGCATTTGGAAGTATTGCCTTAATAAGGGGAGGAGTTATTTGGGGTCGGTCTTTCAGACCTGGTGGCCACGGCAACAGCTGGGAAATCCACGTTTGTACCCCAGGTCGCCTCTCAACATGAGAAGACGCCGTATTATCAGGCGCAGTCTTTTCGTGGACAAGCGGGCAAAATGTTCCTCATTTCTGCCCCGTGACAGAGGGAGAGAAAAAAGGCTGCAGAAATCAGCCAGTTCCCAGGAACAGAAACCCTCTCCCGCCTCTGCCAAGCCCTCAGTATGACGCTGGGGCTTTACAAGCAGAATCAGGCACGGTGGGGGGCCCGTCTCAATGAATTTCAGCGCGCAGTGGGCTCACTCGCAAGTAGACCCCTGGATCCTTCAGGTGATATCTCAGGGGTACAAATTAGAATTCGAGACGTCTCCCCCTCGCCGTTTTCCTAAAGTCGGCTTTACCGATGTCTCCTTCTGACAGGGAGACAGTTTTGGAAGCCATTCACAAGCTGTATTCCCAGCAGGTGATAATCAAGGTACCCCTCCTGCAACAGGGAACGGGGTATTATTCCACACTGTTGTGGTACCGAAGCCGGACGGCTCGGTGAGACCGATTCTAAATCTAAAATCTTTGAACACTTACATACAGAGGTTCAAATTCAAGATTAAGTCACTCAGAGCAGTGATTGCGAACCTGGAAGAAGGGGACTACATGATGTCTCGGGACATCAAGGATGCTTACCTTCATGTAAAAATTTACCCTTCTCACCAAGGGTACCTCAGGTTTATGGTACAGAACTGTCACTATCAGTTCAGACGCTGCCGTATGGATGGTCCACGGCACCCCGGGTCTTTACCAAGGTAATGGCCGAAATGATGATATTCCTTCGAAGGAAGGGAATTTTAGTTATCCCTTACTTGGACGATTCCCTGATAAGGGTAAGATCCAGGGAACAGTTGGAGGTCGGTGTAGCACTATCTCAGGTAGTGTTGCGGCAGCACGATTGGATTCTCAATATTCCAAAATCGCAGCTGGTTCCGACGACTTGTCTTCTGTTCCTAGGGATGATCCTGGACACAGTCCAGAAAAAGGTGTTTCTCCCGGAGGGGAAAGACAGGGAGTTATCCGAGCTAGTCAGGAACCTCCTAAAACCGAGCCAAGTCTCAGTGCATCAATGCACAAGGGTTCTGGGTAAAATGGTGGCTTCCTACGAAGCAATCCCATTCGGCAGATTCCACGCAAGAACTTTCCAGTGGGACCTGCTGGACAAATGGTCCGGGTCGCATCTTCAGATGCATCAGCGGATAACCCTGTCACCAAGGACAAGGGTGTCCCTCCTGTGGTGGTTGCAGAGTGCTCATCTTCTAGAGGGCCGCAGATTCGGCATTCAGGACTGGGTCCTGGTGACCACGGATGCCAGCCTGCGAGGCTGGGGAGCAGTCACACAGGGAAGGAATATCCAGGGCTTATGGTCAAGCCTGGAGACATCACTTCACATAAATATCCTGAAGCTAAGGGCCATTTACAATGCTCTAAGCTTAGCAAGACCTCTGCTTCAAGGTCAGCCGGTGTTGATCCAGTCGGACAACATCACGGCAGTCACCCACGTAAACAGACAGGGTGGCACAAGAACCAGGAGGGCAATGGCAGAAGCTGCAAGGATTCTTTGCTGGGCGGAAAATCATGTGATAGCACTGTCAGCAGTATTCATTCCGGGAGTGGACAACTGGGAAGCAGACTTCCTCAGCACGACCTCCACCCGGGAGAGTGGGGACTTCACCCAGAAGTCTTCCACATGATTATAAACCGTTGGGAAAAACTCGACAGGTATTGCGCCAGGTCAAGGGACCCTCAGGCAATAGCTGTAGACGCTCTGGTAACACCGTGGGTGTACCAGTCAGTGTATGTGTTCCCTCCTCTGCCTCTCATACCCAAGGTACTGAGATTGATAAGATGGAGAGGAGTAAGCACTATATTCGTGGCTCCGGATTGGCCAAGAAGGACTTGGTAACCGGAACTTCAAGAGATGCTCACGGAGGATCCTTGGCCTCTACCTCTAAGAAGGGACCTGCTCCAACAAGGACCCTGTCTGTTCCAAGACTTACCGCGGCTGCGTTTGACGGCATGGCGGTTGAACGCCGGATCCTGAAGGAAAAAAGGCATTCCGGATGAAGTCATCCCTATCCTGATCAAAGCCAGGAAGGATGTAACCGCAAAACATTATCACCGCATTTGGCGAAAATATGTTGCGTGGTGCGAGGCCAGTAAGGCCCGACGGAGGAAATTCAACTGGGTCGATTCCTACATTTCCTGCAAACAGGAGTGTCTATGGGCCTGAAATTGGGGTCCATTAAGGTTCAAATTTCGGCCCTGTCAATTTTCTTCCAAAAAGAACTAGCTTCAGTCCCTGAAGTTCAGACGTTTGTAAAAGGGGTACTGCATATACAGCCTCCTTTTGTGCCTCCAGTGGCACTTTGGGATCTCAATGTAGTTTTTTGGGTTCCAAAAGTCACATTGGTTTGAACCACTTAAATCTGTGGAGTTAAAATATCTCACATGGAAAGTGGTCATGCTGTTGGCCCTGGCCTGGGCCAGGCGCGTGTCAGAATTGGCGGCTTTATCCTGTAAAAGCCCTTATCTGATTTTCCATTCGGACAGGGCGGAATTGAGGACTCGTCCTCAGTTTCTCCCTAAGGTGGTTTCAGCGTTTCACCTGAACCAACCTATTGTGGTGCCTGCGGCTACTAGGGACTTGGAGGACTCCAAGTTGCTAAACGTTGTCAGGGCCCTGAAAATATATGTTTCCAGGACGGCTGGAGTCAGAAAATCTGACTCGCTGTTTATCCTGTATGCACCCAACAAGCTGGGTGCTCCTGCTTCTAAGCAGACTATTGCTCGTTGGATTTGTAGTACAATTCAGCTTGCACATTCTGTGGCAGGCCTGCCACAGCCAAAAATCTGTAAATGCCCACTCCACAAGGAAGGTGGGCTCATCTTGGGCGGCTGCCCGAGGGGTCTCGGCTTTACAACTTTGCCGAGCAGCTACTTGGTCAGGAGCAAATACGTTTGTAAAATTCTACAAAATTGATACCCTGGCTGAGGAGGACCTGGAGTTCTCTCAATTGGTGCTGCAGAGTCATCCGCACTCTCTTGCCCGTTTGGGAGCTTTGGTATAATCCCCATGGTCCTTACGGAGTCCCCAGCATCCACTTAGGACGTTAGAGAAAATAAGAATTTACTTACCGATAATTCTATTTCTCGTAGTCCGTAGTGGATGCTGGGCGCCCATCCCAAGTGCGGATTGTCTGCAATACTGGTACATAGTTATTGTTACCAAAAAATCGGGTTATTGCTGTAGTGAGCCATCTTTTCTAGAGGCTCCTCTGTTATCATGCTGTTAACTGGGTTCAGATTACAAGTTGTACAGTGTGATTGGTGTGGCTGGTATGAGTCTTACCCGGGATTCAAAATCCTTCCTTATTGTGTACGCTCGTCCGGGCACAGTATCCTAACTGAGGCTTGGAGGAGGGTCATAGGGGGAGGAGCCAGTGCACACCAGATAGTCCTAAAGCTTTCTTTAGATGTGCCCAGTCTCCTGCGGAGCCGCTATTCCATATGGTCCTTACGGAGTCCCCAGCATCCACTACGGACTACGAGAAATAGAATTATCGGTAAGTAAATTCTTATTATGTTTTGCAATCAATTTCATAAAGCATATGTCAGAGTCATTCCAGAAAATAAATAGGTCGTCAATATACCTGTTCTAAAAAAAAAAAATCTTAGATGCCACTTCAGGATCACTAAAGAAAATATTATGTTCGATGTTGAACATATATAAATTATCATATGCCAGTGCCACCACAGAGCCCAAGGCACAAACGGTGTTTTGTAGGTAAAATGCCCCATCAAGTATTAAAAAAATAACTAGAGGCAAAATTCACTAAATTTAGGCCCATGCATGCTACTATTTGCCAGTAAGTATACTTACTGCAGTTAACCCATCACAATGGAGAATAACAGTAGTTAAACTGGTAAAATCAGAACATATCAGCCATATACCAGTAGGAATAATCCCCAAGGTATTAAGCTTGTTGAGAAACATAGTAGTATACAATAAAAAAAATTGATGTGTTTCTGGACAAGCGGCTGTAGTGCCAAATCAAGAAAAATTGAAGTAGGTTGTGGCAGAGCCTCTTGCAGCAATTATGGGACTTTCTGGAGGGAGATAAATCCCCTTGTGCACTTTTGGCAAAGTATATTACAGGGGTATCAGAGGATGTTCTGGTAAAAGAGCATGAAAGAGATCTACATCAGCAATGATCATATCCAATGCTTATGTTTAAAGGAAGTTGTTGGGTCACCCTGTAATTTATAGTATACAGTCATTAAGTTGTCACATGGTTTTCTTTCTATAATCAGCAAATTACTGCAAAATCATGGCACCCCCTTAGTCAGCAGGCCGAATAACCAGGTTAAAATTACTGGATTATAATTTAAGTGCCAACCTTTCCACAATGGTAACATTGGGATGCATTTTCTGAGAATTATTGGTGTTATAAATTTCTTTGTCCAAGATGTGCATGTATGTCTTAATGCTAGCATTTGAAGAGGTAGGTTCAAATTTAGATCGTTTCTGGATCTTACGTAATTGTGGAGCAATAGTACAGTACTTTCTGATTTTTTAATTGCCTTTGAAGGCGATCATTTTCAATTTGCCATTGAAAGTCATTAAAGGACACACTTGGAATGAATTACAACCCTTTATTTAATAAACTGAGTTTGCCTTTGGACAATTCATGTGATGATAGATTAAAAATGATTTCTTTCTGGGCAGGGGGCCTTTTTTCCCACATCCCCTGCCTCTGATTAAGACCACCGCTTCAATTATATCTGCTGTTCATCCGACAGTTCTTTAATGGGTTGATTCCTCTAAAGAGACATCTATAATACTGATTGATTGGACTGTGTCACTGGCCGTACAATTGGCTTCATGTGATGACTCAGTATCACATGCGGGCTTAGGGTATCTGTGGCGAAAAAATAGACGTTTTGGTTCGTTCATTCTACAACCAGAAAGCCACACTGGTAGACTCTATGGGGCTGATTCAGACCTGATCGCTGCTGTGCGCAGGCACAATGGTCTGCAGCGAGGGGGAGCACCGGGCAGCGACGGGATGGTGCAAAAAATCCCTTCGCACCAGCTAACGCTAGGAGATTGACAGGAAGCGGGCATTTGTGGGGGCAACTGACCGTTTTGGAGGAGTGTCCGGAAAAACGCAAGAGGGACCAGGCGTTTGGAGGGAGGGTTTCTGACATCAGCTCTGGCCCCGATCATCGCACTGGAAGATTAAGTCCTGGGCTGCACAGAGACTGCACAAAATTAGTTTGTGCAGCTCTCTAACACATCCGAACGCACACTTGCACAGCAAATTCCCCCTCCCCCAGTAGGCGGCGACTACCTGATCATAGGGATGCAAAAAACACACCCTAGCTATCAGGTCTGAATTACCCCCTATGTTGTTAACAAAATACATGCTGCAGGTGCAATCTCAATGGCCCAGGCCCCATTGAATTGCACCTGCAGTATGTGTTTCATTAACCGGCCTGAATCTGTGACAAAAAGCACCATGCAGCAGGCAGCCCCATACTTATCAAGGATTAGGATACTTGCAGATGACTGGGGAGAACAATGCCCACAAGACACATTTTTGGTATGCAAGAAAGTTTGGTCTGCAAAAGTCTGTGCAAGTAATACAATCCCTGATAAATTGTTATGTACACCAGTGCCTGCAGGAAAGTACTGGTGTCAGAACTGTTATGCACAACAAATGGACTCACAGACAGACTGGGGAATATGACATAACGTACACAGAAGGTGATAGGGTAACAAAATACACACAAAGTGAACAGAGAAGCCCAGAGGCTAAGGAACTGGGTATCTCCCTAGTATTAGAAATGCTCAGATGGGAAAAGCAAGATGTTGTGTTTTAATACATAGAGAACCCGAAATACTGTTGCTAAGGGCAACAGCAAAACCCTAAAGGGTTACCAACGGGTGTGGCAGTAAACTCCTTGGTCAGAGATGGAATGATAGACACAAGGAGAGTCTCCACAATCCTAATTCTCACTTGCAGTGCACAGGTTCAGTTTACTGCCACTAAACTGACCCCTGACACCTAGCACAGTGAGACAGGATTAGACAGGCAAGTCTTAGAATACAGCCGCAAACTTGCTAAGTTCACAGAGTAGTAACAGAACCCCAGCAAGCTAAACGACTGACTCCAGTCTTACTGCTAGGTCTGGATTGGCAGAGTGTAATACCAAATCCCCAGGCCTATTTGCAGTAAGCAACAAACAAATACAAAGCTACACAGTACTGGCTAACTTTCAGGAACTGACTAACCAACAAAGATTCAGCAGCATCTGCTTAACCTGGAAAGAGGCCTTATAAAGCAGGTGCTGTCCACGCCCCACTCAGACCTCACAGACTGTGAGCACAAAAACCAGCACCGGATCCCCTGCCGTGCACAGAGCCTATAACCACTGCACAGCAAAAGACCCGAACCGGAGTATCAGCTGCGCTCAGGTTACTCCGCTAGTACTTGTCTCCCGGTTGCCATGACGACGTGGCAGCACAGGGCAGGAGACCCTAACAGTACCCCCCCTCTGACGAGGGGTCAAAGAACCCCTACCACCGGGTTTATCGGGGAACTGCGAGAAGAAAGAGCGTATCAGTCTGGGGGCATGAAGATCACAACTGCGCACCCACGACCGCTCCTCCGGGCCATACCCCTTCCAGTGCACCAAAAATGACAGCCGACCCCGAACCACCTTGGAGTCAAGAATCCTTTCAACAACAAACTCCCTCTGGCCACGTATCAGAAGAGGGGAAGGTCTTCCACTGGAAGAAGGATTCCTAATCGCCCGTTTTAAAAGGGAACAATGAAATGTTTTATTGATACCCAAAGAACGGGGCAGATCTAACTGAAATGCCACCGGATTGATAACCCTGGTGATCTTATAAGGGCCGATGAACCGGGGGCCTAACTTATGAGATGGCTGTCTCAACTTCAAATTCTTGGTAGACAACCAGACGAAGTCTCCTAATTTGAAGCTGCAGGATCTTTTCCGCTTATCAAAAACCCTTTTGGTCACTAATGACACAGACACAAGGGCTTTCTTCACTTTCCGCCAAATACCTCTAAGGACCGAAACCACAGAGGAACCACCAGGCGTGGAGTCCAGGGGGTCAAAAGAATTGGCCTTAGGATGATGCCCATACACACAAAGGAAGGGAGAGATCCCTGTAGCAGAGTGAGCCGCGTTGTTATAGGCAAACTCCACCATGGACAGATGAGCAACCCAGTCAGTCTGACACTTGGAGACATAACACCTGAGGAACTGCTCCAAGGACTGGTTCACCCTTTCAGTCTGCCCATTAGACTGCGGATGGTAGCCTGACGACAAGCTGACAGAAATCTGGAGATCGGAACAAAATGCCCTCCAGAATTTGGCCACAAACTGGGATCCGCGGTCAGAGACCACATCAAGTGGCAACCCGTGGAGACGCACAACATGCAGCATAAATAATTCAGACAGGCGTCTGGCCGATGGCAGCCCAACCAGTGGAACGAAGTGCGCCATCTTCGAAAACCTGTCAACGACAACCCGGATGGCTGTCATCCCCGAGGATTTGGGCAAGTCCACCACAAAATCCATTGAAATGTGGGTCCATGGCTTAGATGGGATAGAGAGTGGATGTAATGGGCCAACAGGAACCCCTCTAGGAGTCTTATTTCGGGCACAGATGTCACATGCCCGAACCCACTGATCCACATCCTTAGCCACCGAGGGCCACCACACCGCCCTAGATAGCAACTCCCGAGTTCTGGCAATACCCGGGTGACCTGCCGACTTCTTGGCATGGAATTCCAGGAACACTCGCTGTCTTAACCTAGGAGGCACAAACAAAAGACCTACCGGAAGGTCTGGAGGAGCCTGCTCCTGTGCTCTAAGGACTAATGATAAGAGGTCCTGGGTAATGCCCACTTTAATACATGATGGGGAAACAATGGGCAACGGCTCCTCGGTGGTCTCCTGGATTGGAGCAAAACTCAGCGAGAGCGCATCAGCCTTGATGTTTTTTGACCCAGGGCGATATGTTATCAAAAAATTAAAGCAAGCAAAAAACAAAGCCCATCGTGCCTGCCTGGCATTGAGACGCTTCGCTGACTCTAAATATGCCAGATTCTTATGGTCAGTGAGAATTGAGACCACAAACTTAGCCCCCTCAAGCCAGTGTCTCCACTCCTCGAGTGCATCCTTAATAGCCAACAATTCCCGGTTACCCACGTCATAATTCATCTCGGCAGGCGAAAATTTACGGGAAAAGTAAGCACAGGGATGAAGGCGATTATCAGACACTCCCATCTGAGAAAGCACTGCCCCAATACCCATCTCAGAGGCATCCACCTCCACCACAAAAGGACGCTCTGGATCTGGGTGTCGCAGCACCTTGGCCGAAACAAATGCCCTTTTGAGACGGGCAAAAGCCGCTTTAGCCTCACAAGACCAGTGAGCAACATCCGCCCCTTTATCATTCGGATTAGATTGTACGCACCGCGTAGGTCAATCTTAGAAAAAATGGTGGCAGTACGAAGCTGGTCAAACAAGACCGAAATGAGAGGCAGTGGGTATGAGTTTTTAATCGTGATACGGTTCAATTCCCTGAAGTCGATGCAGGGTCGCAACGAACCGTCCTTTTTACCCACGAAGAAGAACCCCGACCCAACTGGAGACTGTGAAGGTCTGATAAATCCCTTAGCCAAGTTCTCCTGAATGTACTCTGCCATAGCCTGAGTCTCAGGACGTGACAGGGAGTACAACCTGCTCTTGGGAAGCTTAGCATTTGGCAACAAATCAATGGCACAGTCATAGGGGCGATGGGGAGGTAGTACCTCTGCAACTTTTTTGGAGAACACGTCCGCAAAATCTGCATAACACCCTGGCAATCCTGGCAAACTTAGCCGCGAGAGCCTGACTGGAAGGCTCAAGCAACTCCTGAAACAATCAGTACCCCAACTAAGAATCTCCCCAGAGACCCAGTCAAATTGAGGATTGTGGGCCCTTAACCAGGGTAACCCCAACACCAATGGGGCAAAAGTACAGACAGTCACATAAAAGGACAATTTTTCAGAGTGTGTGGCTCCAATAAACAAAGAAATCTGGCTAGTGCAAGAGGTAATTTTACCTTGGGATAATGGTTCCCCGTTTAACCCACAAATCTCAATTTCCGATGCCAAGGGTACTAAGGGAACAGAGTGTTTCAGGGCGAATTGGCGGTCCATAAAAACCCCGTCGGCTCCACTGTCCACAAAGGCCTCAGTCTTGACAGTTTGACCGAGGATCTTCAAGGTCACTGGAATGATAAAAGTCTTCTTGGGAAATTCTGACTTCTGGCCTGACAGGATATTTCCCATCACCCTCAGGCCCTAAAGTTTTCCGGCTTTTCTGGGCATGATACTACCACATGACCTTTATTCCCACAGTACAAACACAACCCCTGCTGTCTCCTCCGCGTCTTCTCACGCGAGGAGAGGCGGGTAGCCCCAATCTGCATAGGCTCCTCGGAAAATTCCTCAGAGTCTGAGGTTCCCTTGGGAAGGAAGGAAATCTCAGTCTCCCTTTCAAGCCTACGCTCTCTCAGCCGTCTATCCACCCGGATGGATAACTGCATGAGCTGATCCAAGCTATCAGGCAAGGGATATTGTACCAGTTGGTCCTTTATCTGGTTAGAAAGACCTCTTCGGTACTGGTGTCTCAGGGCTGGGTCATTCCACTGGGTATCATGGGCCAACCTCCAAAACTCCGTACAGTAAACCTCAACTGGCCTTCGCCCTTGCTTAAGGATCGAAATCTGAGCCTCGGCTGAGGCCGTCTTGTCAGGGTCATCATACAACATGCCCAGTGCCGTAAAAAAAGCATCAACACTTTTAAGCGACGGAGAGTCAGGCTGCAACCCATATGCCCAGACCTGTGGGTCTCCTTGTAGCAAGGAAATCACTATGACCACCCGCTGAATCTCCGACCCAGAAGACTGAGGCCTAAGCCGGAAGTATAGCTTGCAGCTCTCCTTGAAACAAAAGAACTGCGAGCGATCTCCAGAAAAACGATCCGGGAGATTTACTTTCGGCTCCTTAACCCCTGCAGGTGCTGCTGCTGCGGGAGCTCCGCCAGCAGCCTGGGAGGTGTGCATTTTAATGGACAGATCATTAAATTGTCGAGTCAGGACCTGCACCTGATCGACCACCTGTTGCAACGTATTTTGAGGGGTATGCTCCATATTCCCACAAAATTTCAACAGGAGTATTAGGCTGCTGAATATGTTATGTACACCAGTGCCTGCAGGAAAGTACTGGTGTCAGAACTGTTAGGCACAACAAATGGACTCACAGACAGACTGGGGAATATGACATAACGTACACAGAAGGTGATAGGGTAACAAAATACACACAAAGTGAACAGAGAAGCCCAGAGGCTAAGGAACTGGGTATCTCCCTAGTATTAGAAATGCTCAGATGGGAAAAGCAAGATGTTGTGTTTTAATACATAGAGAACCCGAAATGCTGTTGCTAAGGGCAACAGCAAAACCCTAAAGGGTTACCAACGGGTGTGGCAGTAAACTCCTTGGTCAGAGATGGAATGATAGACACAAGGAGAGTCTCCACAATCCTAATTCTCACTTGCAGTGCACAGGTTCAGTTTACTGCCACTAAACTGACCCCTGACACCTAGCACAGTGAGACAGGATTAGACAGGCAAGTCTTAGAATACAGCCGCAAACTTGCTAAGTTCACAGAGTAGTAACAGAACCCCAGCAAGCTAAACGACTGACTCCAGTCTTACTGCTAGGTCTGGATTGGCAGAGTGTAATACCAAATCCCCAGGCCTATTTGCAGTAAGCAACAAACAAATACAAAGCTACACAGTACTGGCTAACTTTCAGGAACTGACTAACCAACAAAGATTCAGCAGCATCTGCTTAACCTGGAAAGAGGCCTTATAAAGCAGGTGCTGTCCACGCCCCACTCAGACCTCACAGACTGTGAGCACAAAAACCAGCACCGGATCCCCTGCCGTGCACAGAGCCTATAACCACTGCACAGCAAAAGACCCGAACCGGAGTATCAGCTGCGCTCAGGTTACTCCGCTAGTACTTGTCTCCCGGTTGCCATGACGACGTGGCAGCACAGGGCAGGAGACCCTAACATAAATATGGGCAGTATGCTGCTCGGTGGCTTTGATACAGATTTCAGGATGGACAACAAAACACATGCTGCAGGTGCAATCTGAATGGCACCGGCCCCATTGAGTTGCACCTGCAGCATGTGTTTCATTAACTGGCCTGAATCTGAGCCAAAAAGCACCCCATACTTATCAGGGATTAGGATACTAGCAGATGACTGAGGGGAGGGGGGGGGGGGGCGCAGTGTAAACAAGTCCGAACTGTTCTCCTCAGATTCAAGGAAAGCTGAAAATATACTGGGGTGGGAGGGTGGTGTACATGTGTAACAACAAAATCAGGACGACCCTTGCAGCATCAGTGTAATACAAGTCTTTACTCAGCATGAGCCAGACACCAAGTGGAAGTAACAGGAGACAAATAGGAAGTGAGTCACCTCGGCATGACATCATCTCCCATGATGCACAGCATGCATTTACATCCCCCCTTTCAAACTAGAAGGATGCAGAACATAGATGAAACAAATGCAACAATGTGACAATATTAGGCATGAACAAAAGAAAAGACATTATACAATAAAGATTAAGCAAGAAAATACCAGCGCTAAGAGTTGTTTTAACCAAAGTATTGATAGGAAACAGTTGGATCAATTAATCAGTAGCTTTATTTTACTTAATAGATATAAAATAATATTGTTAAAACATTAATAAAAACCGTAATAAAGACTAAATAGTCACCAACAGCATATAAATAAAAAATAGGAAACAATAATTGATCCTATATGGCTCTGAGATAATCAAAATATTAGGTTTTGCTGATAGGAACAATACCATCAATTTAAAAGATCCCGGACTTAAGTGGGAATCCGCTCCTCCTCAAATAGCAGTAAAAAGCACAGTCAGCTGGTAATACCCTAGATATACCTCATCCACAGTTCCACGAAAAAGATGACTCTCAATATTCGTCTGTGTAGGTGATTGAAGGGGTTTCCATAAATTGCTGGAAGTGCTCAACACAGGGAGTATCTGCAGTTTAATTGTATTCCAATGTGAAGGGAAAAGTCCTTATCCAGATCGATAATAGATGGTAGAAGGTGCAAAAGTTCCTCAGCATGGGCCTTAACGCGTTTCCCTGGACTAGGTCGTCCAGCTTCCTCAGCTTCTGAGGAAGCTGGACGACCTAGTCCAGGGAAACGCGTTAAGGCCCATGCTGAGGAACTTTTGCACCTTCTACCATCTATTATCGATCTGGATAAGGACTTTTCCCTTCACATTGGAATACAATTAAACCGCAGATACTCCCTGTGTTGAGCACTTCCAGCAATTTATGGAAACCCCTTCAATCACCTACACAGACGAATATTGAGAGTCATCTTTTTCGTGGAACTGTGGATGAGGTATATCTAGGGTATTACCAGCTGACTGTGCTTTTTACTGCTATTTGAGGAGGAGCGGATTTCCACTTAAGTCCGGGATCTTTTAAATTGATGGTATTGTTCCTATCAGCAAAACCTAATATTTTGATTATCTCAGAGCCATATAGGATCAATTATTGTTTCCTATTTTTTATTTATATGCTGTTTGTGACTATTTAGTCTTTATTACGGTTTTTATTAATGTTTTAACAATATTATTTTATATCTATTAAGTAAAATAAAGCTACTGATTAATAATCAGTAGCTTTATTTTACTTAATAGATATAAAATAATATTGTTAAAACATTAATAAAAACCGTAATAAAGACTAAATAGTCACCAACAGCATATAAATAAAAAATAGGAAACAATAATTGATCCTATATGGCTCTGAGATAATCAAAATATTAGGTTTTGCTGATAGGAACAATACCATCAATTTAAAAGATCCCGGACTTAAGTGGAAATCCGCTCCTCCTCAAATAGCAGTAAAAAGCACAGTCAGCTGGTAATACCCTAGATATACCTCATCCACAGTTCCACGAAAAAGATGACTCTCAATATTCGTCTGTGTAGGTGATTGAAGGGGTTTCCATAAATTGCTGGAAGTGCTCAACACAGGGAGTATCTGCGGTTTAATTGTATTCCAATGTGAAGGGAAAAGTCCTTATCCAGATCGATAATAGATGGTAGAAGGTGCAAAAGTTCCTCAGCATGGGCCTTAACGCGTTTCCCTGGACTAGGTCGTCCAGCTTCCTCAGAAGCTGAGGAAGCTGGACGACCTAGTCCAGGGAAACGCGTTAAGGCCCATGCTGAGGAACTTTTGCACCTTCTACCATCTATTATCGATCTGGATAAGGACTTTTCCCTTCACATTGGAATACAATTAAACTGCAGATACTCCCTGTGTTGAGCACTTCCAGCAATTTATGGAAACCCCTTCAATCACCTACACAGACGAATATTGAGAGTCATCTTTTTCGTGGAACTGTGGATGAGGTATATCTAGGGTATTACCAGCTGACTGTGCTTTTTACTGCTATTTGAGGAGGAGCGGATTCCCACTTAAGTCCGGGATCTTTTAAATTGATGGTATTGTTCCTATCAGCAAAACCTAATATTTTGATTATCTCAGAGCCATATAGGATCAATTATTGTTTCCTATTTTTTATTTATATGCTGTTGGTGACTATTTAGTCTTTATTACGGTTTTTATTAATGTTTTAACAATATTATTTTATATCTATTAAGTAAAATAAAGCTACTGATTAATTGATCCAACTGTTTCCTATCAATACTTTGGTTAAAACAACTCTTAGCGCTGGTATTTTCTTGCTTAATGTTCATTCACTTTCTGGAGGTCTGACAAACCTCTTCCAGCAGCTGTGACTTTCCAGTGGGTTTATATACATTTTTTCTATTATACAATAAAGTCTTGGAACTTTGGGTTGGGTTTGGACACACGGCCTGATCTGGTAATGGTACACTGGGAACCTATAGGCATGTCCGCTGTGACACCAGAGGGCTCTATTACTTTAGAAGTGGTCTCTGAGGAAGGACTGTCCATGCAATGCGAATCAGCACTGACTTTGGTTGCAGCTATGGTAGAAACCGATGAGTCAGGCTGTGTAGAGCTTTCTTCAGGTACACTTAACAGATGGCGGCGGTTGCGTTCATAGAGGGCATTATCAGACTGTACCACGTAGCTATTTGGACGACCTGCAGGATGCTGAACCACTGCCATTCTGTCAAATCCTTGCTCAGTTTGCATGCGGACAGGTTGGCCTGGAGACAGTGGGGGCAGGCGATATGCTGATCTGTCATAAGAAGCTTTGGCAACCATTCTGCACTTGCTGATGTTCTCCCGTACCTGTGGCTCTACTCTGTGTTGCAGGAGCTGCTTTGCCATTGGGATGCCTGTGCGGGTGTGCAGGGGATGGAAGTCCATCTCAGGGCGTGTTTCTCAAGTTTAACAGTGCCAAGTATATGTCCGATCCATCTTGTCCACACTTCTCCATTAGGTGCTTTGCAGAGCAGACTGCACGCTCTGCCAATCCATTTGACTGTGGGTAGTGTGGACTACTAGTGATGTGCTGGAAGTCCCATGTATTCGCAAAGTCCTTGAACTCTCTACTCTTGCATTGCATGGCATTATCAGTGATCAGCTGCTGTGGGGTGGCATGTGCTGCAAAGTGTCTCTTCAGCTTTGCAATGACCATGTGACTTGTGGTGCTGGGCAAGTAGTTCATCTCGAACCATCCTGTATAGGAGTCAACTAGTACCAGGTACTTCTTCCCCCTCCATTCGAATAGATCAGCCGCAAGAATGGACCATGGAAGATCAGGAATGTCATGGAGCAGCATGGGCTCCCGTGGCAGGTGTGGATGCAAGGCATTGCAGTGTGCACAAAATGAGACAGCATGGTCAATGTCACCGTACATGGAGGGCCAGAACGCAGTTTCACGGGCTCTACGCTTGCTAGCCTCCAGGCTGGGATGGCCCTTGTGCATCTGCTGGGAGTAGAACGTCTGAAGGGCAGCCACAATCACAAAGCGATTACCACGCAGGATGACACCATCAGACACGGTGAGCTCATCTCTCATACAGTAGAAGTGAAGGCAGTGCAGCAGTTCCTTGGAAGAGGAGGGCCAACTGTTGAGAATTGCAGAGAGATGCTGGCAAAGATCATCCGCAAGTGTAGCAGCATGCAGCTCTTTTAGCCGCTTGGTAGGGAGCACCTCCACAGCCATGACCTCATAGTCATCCTTAGCAGCGTTCATGTCCGTAGTCGAAAGGAAGGCTCGAGACAGAGCATCAGAAACGTACATTTCTTTGCATCGCTTATATATGACAACCAGGTTGTACCGCTGCAGCTTGAGTATCATAGCCTGAATACGGGAAGAAGCAGAGTGGATGGGCTTCTTCAGTATGGTAATGAGAGGCTGATGGTCGGTTTCCGTGACAGGACGGCCATAGATGAAGTCATGGAAACGGTTGCAGGCGAACACCAGTACCAACAGTTCTTTCTCAATTTGTGTATACCTGGTTTAAGTGTCAGTGAGAGCCCTGGAAGCAAAAGCCACCGGTTTGCGGTGTTGGAGGCACACGGCCCCTAGACCACTCTGAAGCGTCGTCAGAGAGGACTACCGGATCATGCACGTTGAAGTATTGCAGGACCGGTGGATTTGTCAGCATGGTCTTCAATCGATCAACAGCAGCCGTGTGTGTTTCCAGTCCTGGTGGAGTAGCTGCCGCAAAGGTGTCGTGGTTTCACTGTATTGCGGAACAAATTTAGACAGGTAGTTGGTCATCCCCAGGAAACGCTGCAGTACCTGTTGGTTAGCCGTAAGTGGCATTTGCTGGGTGGCAGTGATTTTATTTGGATCCAGTTTGACGCCTTGACTAGTGAGCACATGATCCACGTACGCTACTTCTGTAACTCTAAACTTGCATTTGTCTGGGTTGAGCTTGAGGTTCAAAGCACGGGCCCGTTCAAGTACCTGGTTCAGTCGTTGGTCATGTTCTTCCTTGGTGCGGCCCCACACCAGGATGTCATTGACTATGATTTCACAGGGATAGCCTGTAAACAGTTTCTCTTTGCAACGCTGGAAGACCTCACTGCCCGTAGTGATTCCATAGGGCATGCGAAGGAAGACATACCGCCCTATCGGGGTCATGAGAGCGGTGAGCAGGGACGAAGCTCTGTCCAAAGGGATTTGCCAGAAATTTGTGGCACCTGGCATGTCAGCAATCACTTGCTCGATGGTGCGGAGAGGGTGATATGTACGCAGCAGTGCTTTGTTCAAGTGTACTGGATCAATACAAAGACATACAGTCCCATCCTTTTTTGATGCGGCCACCATGGCAGACATCCACTGTGTTGCTTCCTCTATGCGGGTAATGACACCCAATTGAGTCATTCTGTGGATCTCTTTAATGATTTTGTCTTTCATTGCGATAGGAACCCTCCGGGGGACACAGACAGTAGGTACAATGGAGTCATCCAGCTCATATGGTACACAACAGGAAGCTTGCCAAGTGTACTGCAATCAAATAAATCCTGAAAGTCTTTTATCTCTGGGACAGTCATCTGTATTGAGTATACCTCAGGACCCGATTTGAGAAGGCCTAGCTTCATACTGTCAGGGATGCCTAGCAGTGGTTTAACCTTTTGATCCACAATGTGGAATAGCAAATCAGCACGGGTAAACTTTAGCTTTGTGGTACCCAGTGTGGTGATGATGTGGCCACCATAAGCTATCAAGTTGATCTTGTCTCGTGGGTTTATCTGTGCATTTGGATCTATTTCACGTAGTTGTTTGTAGGATATTACATTGCACTTCGCTCCTGAGTCTATTTTGACTATGGCCACCTTGTTCGTATGCTTTGTTCTCAGTGTGATAAATATTTCACCCTTCTCATCCAAGTGGTCTACACTATCACAAACTGTCATGTGAACCGATTCACGCCCTGGCTCCGTTTCAACCTGGTTAATCCGCCGGGGTGAGCGGCTATAGTGCAACTCAGACTGACGCTTTATGGAAGTTTGATCTTTGGAGCGGCTGCACCTTGCAAAATGATTCCATTTGCCACATGCATTACATCATTTATCATATGCGGGGCAGCTTTGTTTGTTAGGAGGGTGCTGTGCCGCGCATTTTCCCACACATGGAGGATCGGCGCAGAACGGCTGCCATGATACACACCTCAGCGTCCTTTCTTAGTTCCTTTGTGCCCTTTTCAGACTTCTCATTTAACATAGATATTTCTGCTGCGGGGTACACTGGGCTCCACAGGGAATGACATTGGGGTGTAGAGTAGGATCTTGATCCGAGGCACCAACAGGCTCAAAGCTTTGACTGCTCCCAGAATGCCTAGCGCCGCATCCTCTATAACGCCGCCTCCGTGCACAGGAGCTCAGTTTTGTAGTTGGTGCCATGCAGTAAGCAGGCATACAACAGGGGGGCTGCTCCAGCAGCCCTGAGAGCAGCGTTCGTGGACGCACTGGCAATTCCATGGAACTTTTGGCTGCCATACGTGTTCCCTCCGGTGTCACTCCTGCCCAGAGTAATAAGGATGTTCAAGCAAGAAGGAGGAATCCTACTTCTGATCGCTCCAGCGTGGCCCAGACGGCATTGGTTCTCAGACCTTCAGGGTCTCTCGATAGAGCGTCCCCTTCTACTTCCACAGCGCACAGATCTCCTCATTCAGGGCCCCTGTGTATATCAGGATTTAGCCCGATTGGCTTTGACGGCGTGGCTCTTGAAGCTTCCGTCTTAAGGGCCAAAGGATTTTCTGAGGCGGTCATTCAAACCATGTTGAAGGCCCGGAAACCGGCTTCTGCTCGGATTTATCATAGGGTCTGGAATTCTTACTTTGCTTGGTGCACATCTAACAATTATGACGCTTACAAGTTTATTACGGCCAAACTTTTGGCCTTTCTACAACAAGGCCTGGACTTGGGCCTTCGTCTGGCCTCCATCAAGGTTCATATTTCTGCCTTGTCCGTTTGGTTTCAGAGAAAAATTGCGACTTTACCTGATGTGCATACGTTCACTCAGGGTGTATTACGGATTCAACCTCCTTTTGTCCCGTAGGTGGCTCCTTGGGACTTGTCGGTGGTCCTGAAGGCGTTGCAAGGGTCTCCGTTTGAGCCTCTTGAATCTGCAGACCTTAAGTGGCTTTCTCTTAAGGTATTGTTTCTGCTGGCTATTGCCTCTGCTAGACGGGTGTCGGATTTGGGTGCCTTGTCTTGTAGGTCACCATATCTGATTTTTCACCGTGATCGGGTGGTTCATAGAACACGTCCCGGGTGCTTACCTAAGGTGGTATCTTCTTTCCACCTTAATCAGGAGATTGTGGTTCCAGCCTTTGCCTCTCCTGATTTGTCTTCCAAGGAACGGTCTATGGATGTGGTACGGGCTCTCCGTATCTATGTGAAGAGAACTGCCTCCATCAGGAAGTCGGATTCTCTCTTTGTTCTGTTTGTTTTTCACAAACGTGGCTGGCCTGCTCACAAGCAGACCCTGGCCAGATGGATTAGAATGGTGATTGCACATGCTTATGTACAGGCTGGTCTTCCAGCTCCTGCTACCATCAAGGCCCATTCTACTCGGTCTGTTGGACCTTCTTGGGCGGCCCGACGTGGTGCGACCCTTGAACAATTGTGCAAGGTGGCTACGTGGTCCTCAGTGAATACGTTCATAAGGTTCTATGCCTTTGATACTTCTGCCTCCCAGGATGCTTCCTTTGGCCGCTGGGTTCTTGTGCCGGCTACAGTGCATCCCCTCCCATAAAGAACTGCTTTAGGACATCCCCAATGTCATTCCCTCTGGAGCCCAGTGTACCCCGCAGCAGAAAACGAGATTTATGGTAAGAACTTACCGTTGTTAAATCTCTTTCTGTGAGGTACACTGGGCTCCACAGGGCACCCACCCTGACGCACTTAGCTTCTTTGGGTTGGTATGGCATTAGCCGCTGACACTTTCTCCTGTCGTGAGAGTGTGATGTATGTGGCTACTAACAGTTGTCGTCTCTTTTGCCTGCTACTGCAATGGACTGGTTAACAAAAACTGAGCTCCTGTGCACGGAGGCGGGGTTATAGAGGAGGCGGCGCTAGGCATTCTGGGAAGAGTCAAAGCTTTGAGCCTGTTGGTGCCTCGGAACAAGATCCTACTCGACACCCCAATGTCATTCACTGTGGAGCCCAGTGTACCTCGCAGAAAGAGATTTAACAACGGTAAGTTCTTACCATAAATCTTGTTATATGGCAGTTTCTAATGTGAGGCCCTTCTCCAGCAGCAGCTGTGCAAGTACCTTGTCGCTGCGTATGCCGCATACGATTCTGTCACAGATTAGCTCCTCTGTGAGGATACCAAAATTGCACTTCTTTGCCACGTAGGACTGTATAGTGTCATCACCCTTTTGGTTTGTGCTGTTGAAAACATGCCTGTCCATAATTACATTCTTTACTGGCATACAGATCTCTTCAAACTTTGCAATTAGGATGTCAGGATCCTCACTGTCATCTTCGTCAGCATATACAAAAGCGTCTGATTTGTCCACAGCATCGGTGCCTGCAAGGTTCAGCAGCGTTTATGCCTGGACTTTTTTTTTATTTGTCTGAAAGGCCTGCTATGGAGTATATGTGCCATTCCCTTTTAAACCTCAGCCAGTTGTCAGTCACGTTTTCATCAAATTTCAGCGGATCTATTCTCCTGAGACCTTGTGCCATGGCATCCCAGTTCTGACACCATGTGGATGTGTAACAATAAAATCAGGATGACCCTTGCAGCATCAGTGTAATACAAGTCTTTACTCAGCATGAGCCAGACACCAAGTGGAAGTAACAGGAGACAAACAGGAAAAGAGTCACATCGGCAAGACATCATCTCCCATGATGCACAGCATGCATTTACAGGTGTGCAGCAGGTTGGTTGGAGGAGGTGGGTGATGGAGCAGTTTGGTTTGAGTAGGTGGGTGGTAGAGCAGTTTGGTTGGAGGAGGTGGGTGGTGGAGCAGTTTGGTAGGATGTGGTTGATTGGAAACCAGGTTGGTAGGAGATGGTTGGTTGGAGAGCAGGTTGGTAGGAGGTGGTTGATTAGAGAGCAGGTTGGTAAGAGTTGGGTGGTGGAGGAGGATGGTAGGAGTAGGTGGGTGTGGGAGCAGGTTAATAGGAGGTGGGTGTGAGGTGGGTGGTGGAGCAGGATGATAGGAGGAGGTGGGGGGTGGAGTAGGTTAGTTGAGGGGGTGGGTAGTCAGCCATTGGGCAATGTATGACTGGGGTTATGGCTGAGTGGAATAACAGCTAGGTGGAGGTGTAAGGAGTTGAGCAGGAGGTGGAGCAGCGGGGTTGGTTGTTATGCTTGTCTCAGAGGTCAGGAGACGACAGCGAGCTTTAAAGATAAGGGCTGATGTCAATCTTTCAAATTGTATTTTCTGTTCAGCGTCTAAGCCTCTATAGGGGGGTAAACACAAAGAGATTCGTGCTGACTAGATTGCTTAGAAGTTAAGCACGGATCTCTCCGTGTGTACCCCTTACAGCGATAGCGATGCGCGGCACTATCGATGGTGCTAGATTGGCCTGCAGGCACAATCTAGCATGTTGCTCATTTCCTTGCTGGGTGAAATGAGCTACCCCCCTGCTGCCCCCGTCGCTCAGCACACATCGCACTGTGTGCTGATTGGGGGAGAGATGTGTGCTGAGTGGTCACTTATGTAAGTGCAAAGTTCACATAGGAGGCGAAAGTGTCCCCTTCATCTGGTGGCTTTAATAATGCCTCTCTGGCCTGCCTTATTAGAGGTTCCCCCTCCTTGTTTTTTGTTGTTCTTTCTGTTGTTTATTTGCCGGCGGGGTAAGTTGCGTAGGAGAAATACACAGGAATGGGATGCTGGGAATGTCTGGTGTCTGTTTAAGAAAAAAAAAAAAAGCAGTAATAAAATATATATATATTCTTTTCTGGAAATCTATATATATATATATATATATATATATATATATATATATACTGTATATATATTAGTGATGAGCGGGTTCGGTTCATCGGAATCCGAACCCCCCTGAACTTCACCCTTTTTACACGGGTCCGAGGCAGACTCGGATCCTCCCGCCTTGCTCGGTTAACCCGAGCGCGCCCGAACGTCATCATCCCGCTGTCGGATTCTCGCGAGATTCGGATTCTATATAAGGAGCCGCGCGTCGCCGCCATTTTTCACTCGTGCATTGGAAATGATAGTGAGAGGACGAGGCTGGCGTCCTCTCACTTTGTTTCAGGGGGCTGCAGTGCAAATATCTTTATTCTGGGGACCAGCAGTATTATAGGAGGAGTACAGTGCAGAGTTTTGCTGACCAGTGACCACCAGTATTATACGTTGTCTGCCTGAAAAACGCTCCATATCTGTGCTCAGTGTGCTGCATATATCTGTGCTCACACTGCTTTATTGTGGGGACAGGGGACCAGCAGTATTATATAGGAGGAGTACAGTGCAGAGTTTTGCTGACCAGTGACCACCAGTATTATACGTTCTCTGCCTGCAAAACGCTCCATATCTGTGCTCAGTGTGCTGCATATATCTGTGCTAACACTGCTTTATTGTGGGGACTGGGGACCAGCAGTATTATATAGGAGGAGTACAGTGCAGAGTTTTGCTGACCAGTGACCACCAGTATTATACGTTCTCTGCCTGAAAAACGCTCCATATCTGTGCTCAGTGTGCTGCATATATCTGTGCTCACACTGCTTTATTGTGGGGACACTGGACCAGCAGTATTATATAGGAGGAGTACAGTGCAGAGTTTTGCTGACCAGTGACCACCAGTATTATACGTTCACTGCCTGAAAAACGCTCCATATCTGTGCTGCATTGTAGTATATAGTAGTAGCACAGTGCATAATATTGCTGACCACCAGTATATAATATATAGGAGTACGGTACAGAAGGCCACTGCTCTACCTACCTCTGTGTCGCCAAGTATACTATCCATCCATACCTGTGGTGCATTTCAGTTTTGCACAGTTTGCTGACCACCAGTATATAATATATAGCAGTACGGTACAGTAGGCCACTGCTCTACCTACCTCTGTGTCATCAAGTATACTATCCATCCATACCTGTGGTGCATTTCAGTTTTGCACAGTTTGCTGACCACCAGTATATAATATATAGCAGTACGGTACAGTAGGCCACTGCTCTACCTACCTCTGTGTCGTCAAGTACACTATCCATCCATACCTGTGGTGCATTTCGGTTTTGCACAGTTTGCTGACCACCAGTATATAATATATAGCAGTACGGTACAGTAGGCCACTGCTCTACCTACCTCTGTGTCGTCAAGTATACTATCCATCCATACCTGTGGTGCATTTCAGTTATGCGCAGTATATATAGTAGTAGGCCATTGCTATTGATACTGGCATATAATTCCACACATTAAAAAATGGAGAACAAAAATGTGGAAGGTAAAATAGGGAAAGATCAAGATCCACTTCCAACTTGTGCTGAAGCTGCTGCTACTAGTCATGGCCAAGACGATGAAATGCCATCAACGTCGTCTGCCAAGGCCGATGCCCAATGTCATAGTAGAGAGCATGTAAAATCCAAAACACAAAGGTTCAGTAAAATGACCCAAAAATCTAAATTAAAAGCGTCTGAGGAGAAGCGTAAACTTGCCAATATGCCATTTACGACACGGAGTGGCAAGGAACGGCTGAGGCCCTGGCCTATGTTCATGGCTAGTGGTTCAGCTTCACATGAGGATGGAAGCACTCATCCTCTCGCTAGAAAAATGAAAAGACTTAAGCTGGCAAAAGCACAGCAAAGAACTGTGCATTCTTCTAAATCACAAATCCCCAAGGAGAGTCCAATTGTGTCGGGTGCGATGCCTGACCTTCCCAACACTGGACGGGAAGAGGTGGCACCTTCCACCATTTGCACGCCCCCTGCAAGTGCTGGAAGGAGCACCCGCAGTCCAGTTCCTGATAGTCAAATTGAAGATGTCACTGTTGAAGTACACCAGGATGAGGATATGGGTGTTGCTGGCGCTGAGGAGGAAATTGACAAGGAGGATTCTGATGGTGAGGTGGTTTGTTTAAGTCAGGCACCCGGGGAGACACCTGTTGTCCGTGGGACGAATATGGCCATTGACATGCCTGGTCAAATTACAAAAAAAATCACCTCTTCGGTGTGGAATTATTTTAACACAAATGTGGACAACAGGTGTCAAGCCGTGTGTTGCCTTTGTCAAGCTGTAATAAGTAGGGGTAAGGACGTTAACCACCTCGGAACATCCTCCCTTATACGTCACCTGCAGCGCATTCATCATAAGTCAGTGACAAGTTCAAAAACTTTGGATGACAGCGGAAGCAGTCCACTGACCACTAAATCCCTTCCTCTTGTAACCAAGCTCCTGCAAACCACACCACTAACTCCCTCAGTGTCAATTTCCTCCTTACACAGGAAAGCCAATAGTCCTGCAGGCCATGTCACTGTCAAGTCTGCCGAGTCCTCTCCTGCCTGGGATTCCTCCGATGCATCCTTGAGTGTAACGCCTCCTGCTGCTGGCGCTGCTGTTGTTGCTGCTGGGAGTCGATCGACATCCCAGAGGGGAAGTCGGAAGACCACTTGTACTACTTCCAGTAAGCAATTGACTGTCCAACAGTCCTTTGCGAGGAAGATGAAATATCACAGCAGTCATCCTGCTGCAAAGCGGATAACTCAGGTCTTGTCAGCCTGGGTGGTGAGAAACGTGTGTCCGGTATCCACCGTTAATTCACAGGCAACTAGAGACTTGATTGAGGTACTGTGTCCCTGGTACCAAATACCATCTAGGTTCCATTTCTCTAGGCAGGCGATACCGAAAATGTACACAGACGTCAGAAAAAGAATCACTAGTGTCCTAAAAAATGCAGTTGTACCCAATGTCCACTTAACCACGGACATGTGGACAAGTGGAGCAGGGCAGACTCAGGACTATATGACTGTGACAGCCCACTGGGTAGATGTATTGCCTCCCGCAGCAAGAACAGCAGTGGCGGCACCAGTAGCAGCATCTCGCAAACGCCAACTCGTTCCTAGGCAGGCTACGCTTTGTATCACCGCTTTCCATAAGAGGCACACAGCTGACAACCTCTTACGGAAACTGAGGAACATCATCGCAGAATGGTTTACCCCAATTGGACTCTCCAGGGGATTTGTGACATCGGACAACGCCAGCAATATTGTGCGTGCATTACATCTGGGCAAATTCCAGCACGTCCCATGGTTTGCACATACATTGAATTTGGTGGTGCAGAATTATTTAAAAAACGACAGGGGCGTGCAAGAGATGCTGTCAGTGGCCCGAAGAATTGCCGGCCACTTTCGGCATTCAGCCACCGCGTGCCGAAGACTGGAGCACCAGCAAACAGTCCTGAACCTGCCCTGCCATCATCTGAAGCAAGTGGTGGTAACGAGGTGGAATTCAACCCTCTATATGCTTCAGAGGATGGAGGAGCAGCAAAAGGCCATTCAAGCCTATACATCTGCCCACGATATAGGCAAAGGAGGGGCAATGCACCTGACTCAAGCGCAGTGGAGAATGATTTCAACGTTGTGCAAGGTTCTGCAACCCTTTGAACTTGCCACACGTGTCTCCAGCAGAAGAAGCTGGAGACATTGAAGGAGGAGCTAAAACAGAGCGATTCCACTAGGCATGTGGGACTTGTGGATGGAGCCCTTAATTCGCTTAACCAGGATTCACGGGTGGTCAATCTGTTGAAATCAGAGCACTACATTTTGGCCACCGTGCTCGATCCTAGATTTAAAACCTACGTTGTATCTCTACAGGAATTTCCAGCAGACACAAGTCTGCAGAGGTTCAAAGACCTGCTGGGGAGAAAATTGTCAAGTCAAGCAGAACGTGACCCGTCAACAGCTCCTCCTTCACATTCTCCCGCAACTGGGGGTGCGAGGAAAAGGCTAAGAATTCCGAGCCCACCCGCTGGCGGAGATGCAGAGCAGTCTGGAGCGAGTGCTGACATCTGGTCCGGACTGAAGGACCTGCCAACGATTACTGACATGTCGTCTACTGTCACTGCATATGATTCTGTCACCATTGAAAGAATGGTGCAGGATTATATGAGTGACCGCATCCAAGTAGGCACGTCAGACAGTCCGTACATATACTGGCAGGAAAAAGAGGCAATTTGGAGGCGCTTGCACAAACTGGCTTTATTCTACCGAAGTTGCCCTCCCTCCAGTGTGTACTCCGAAAGAGTGTTTAGTGCAGCCGCTCACCGTGTCAGCAATCGGCGTACGAGGTTACTTCCAGAAAATGTGGAGAAGATGATGTTCATCAAAATGAATTATAATCAATTCCTCCGTGAAGACATTCACCAGCAGCAATTGCCTCCAGAAAGTACACAGGGATCTGAGATGGTGGATTCCAGTGGGGACGAATTAATAATCTGTGAGGAGGGGGATGTACACAGTGAAAGGGGTGAGGAATTGGAGGATGATGATGAGGTGGACATCTTGCCTCTGTAGAGCCAGTTTGTGCAAGGAGAGATTGATTGCTTCTTTTTTGGTGGGGGCCCAAACCAACCAGTCATTTCAGTCACAGTCGTGTGGCAGACCCTGTCGCTGAAATGATGGGTTCGTTAAAGTGTGCATGTCCTGTTTATACAACATAAAGGTGGGTGGGAGGGCCCAAGGACAATTCCATCTTGCACCTCTTTTTTCTTTCATTTTCTTTGCATCATGTGCTGTTTGGGGACTATTTTTTTAAGTGCCATCCTGTCTGACACTGCAGTGCCACTCCTAGATGGGCCAGGTGTTAGTGTCGGCCACTTGTGTCGCTTAGCTTAGTCACACAGCGACCTTGGTGCGCCTCTTTTTTTCTTTGCATCATGTGCTGTTTGGGGACTATTTTTTTGAAGTGCCATCCTGCCTGACACTGCAGTGCCATTCCTAGATGGGCCAGGTGTTAGTGTCGGCCACTTGTGTCACTTAGCTTAGTCACGCAGCGACCTTGGTGCGCCTCTTTTTTTCTTTGCATCATGTGCTGTTTGGGGACAATTTTTTTGAAGTGGAATCCTGCCTGACACTGCAGTGCCACTCCTAGATGGGCCAGGTGTTTGTGTCGGCCACTTGTGTCGCTTAGCTTAGCCATCCAGCGACCTCGGTGCAAATTTTAGGGCTAAAAATAATATTGTGAGGTGTGAGGTGTTCAGAATAGACTGAAAATGAGTGGAAATTATGGTTATTGAGGTTAATAATACTATGGGATCAAAATGACCCCCAAATTCTATGATTTAAGCTATTTTTGAGGGTTTTTTGTAAAAAAACACCCGAATCCAAAACACACCCGAATCCGACAAAAAATTTTCAGGGAGGTTTTGGCAAAATGCGTCCGAATCCAAAACACGGCCGCGGAACCGAATCCAAAACCAAAACACAAAACCCGAAAAATTTCCGGTGCACATCTCTAGTCCTAACATAAAAATAACTAGTCCTATAATAAGACTGCATAGGAGACCACAAATAGGTTGAACTCGATGGACAATTGTCTTTTTTCAACCTTAGTTACTATGTTACTATGTTACTACATCAGTAAAATGCTCCCCACACACACATTACATAACAGCTGTAACTCCCTACACTACATCACTGCACTCCACTCCACTATTCCTTCCTTCAATTACATGTGAACATACCATATACATGCAGTTACCTGTAAGGAGGATGTCTCTGTCCCTTTCCTCGGGTTACTGGCTGCATGAACAGAAGCTCCGCCTTCGGAGAATCAGCATAAAGAGGACAGGCTCAGATAGGACAGAGGGTAAGGAGGGGAGGGCCTGAGGGTGGGTATGGGTGGAATAGAAGAAAAGAGGGAGGCTGCTGGGGGAGTATAGGAGCTGGAGGGGGGGCAAGCTACCTTACCACACAGGTAGTATACCTAAGGTTTAAACACTAATGTAATAGCTATTTTTATGGTCATTATATATTTTAGGAACAACCATTTGCCATGTTTCAAAACAGTTTTTCCCCACACAATCTTTCCTTCTCGCAGCTGGATGGAGATCATGAGTCCTTAATCAGAATTATTTAGAGATGAGCCGGTTCGGTTCGTCGAGATACGAACCCAAAACTTCACCTATTTTACACGGGTCCGAGGCAGCCTCGGATCTTCCCGCCTTGCTCGGTTAACCCGAACGTCATCATCCCGCTGTCGGATTCTCGCGAGATTCGTATTCTATATAGAGTCGCGCGTCGCCGTCATTTTCACTCGTGCATTGGAGATTGAACGGAGAGGACGTGGCTACGTTCTCTGCCTGAAAAGCTCCATATCTGTGCACAGTGTGCTGCAAATATCTACTTTCTCTGCCTGAAAAGCTCCATATCTGTGCTCAGTGTGCTGCAAATATCTGTTCTCAATGTGCTGCATTTTGGTGACCAACAGTATATAGTTGTACAGTACAGTAGGCCATTGCTGCAGTATCTTGCAGCTCTGTGTCACTGCAAGTATCCATTCCATATCTGCGCTGCATTTTTGTGAGCAGTATATATAGTAGTACAGTGCAGCATTTTGGTGACCAACAGTATATAGTTGTACAGTACAGTAGGCCATTGCTGTATCTTGCAGCTCTGTGCCACTGCAAGTACCCATTCCATATCTGTGCTGCATTTTTGTGAGCAGTATATATAGTGGTACAGTGCAGCATTTTGGTGACCAACAGTATATAGTTGTACAGTACAGTTGGCCATTGCTGTATCTTGCAGCTCCGTGTCACTGCAAGTATCCATTCCATATATGTGCTGCATTTTTGTGAGCAGTATATATAGTAGTACAGTGCAGCATTTTGGTGACCAACAGTATATAGTTGTACAGTACAGTAGGCCATTGCTGTATCTTGCAGCTCTGTGCCACTGCAAGTACCCATTCCATATCTGTGCTGCATTTTTGTGAGCAGTATATATAGTAGTACAGTGCAGCATTTTGGTGACCAACAGTATATAGTTGTACAGTAGGCCATTGCTGTATCTTGCAGCTCTGTGTCACTGCAAGTATCCATTCCATATCTGTGCTGCATTTTTGTGAGCAGTATATATAGTAGTACAGTGCAGCATTTTGATGACCAACAGTATATAGTTGTACAGTACAGTAGGCTACTGCTGTATTGTCACGATCCGGGTATCTGGACGTCATTACTTACCCTTCAGATGCCTTCTAAGGCTGGCTCAGCGTTCCAGGACCAGATCCCATCTGTCATACTGATGTCCACAATCCTGCCTCCTCTCCTGTCACTCTAAGACGCGGTCACCGCAACGCCTGTAACATCCGGAATGGCGTCTCCCGCGGCCTCCGCCGCTGTTCCTGAGTTTCTGCATGCAGAGTGTCAGAGTGGTGATTACGTCAGCCGCGGCCTCCGCTGTGCTCGCGTGGTTAAATGTGCACTTATCAGTCTGGCGTCTCCTGTCTCCTGTGGCCGGCGCCGCCATTACTGTTTTAATTCCCACATGGATTACAAACCAAACTTCCCTCCAAGTGTCTGCATGGGCGCAGCCATCTTGGATTCTGTCATCTGTTCATTTCCACCAATCTACTGTTTGCAATGTTAATCTGCATAATTGCCTAGCCAATCCCTTCCTTGCTGCAGGTATAAGTATTCTGTGCCTGAGCAAGGAAGGCGTCAGTGCTTTGGTTGTCAAACCTTGTTCCAGTTTGTCTCTCTCCTGTGGTTGTTTTCCAGGTTCCAGTTCCTATCTCCAAAACCTCCACTAAAGAGACCCGCACCAGCATTCCACCTGCGGTGTAGCCTGACTCTCCTATCCATTTGGATTCATCTGCTTCCAGCTACAGATCCACCTGCTTACAGCAATCAGCTTCCAGCAGAGATCAGCTCTTCTTAAAGTGCCGGTACCCTTTTCTACAGATTATCATTTATCACCGGCATTATTATTTCACCGCTCTCAAGCTACATTTATCATTTAACTGGTTCCAGCCAGTATCCACTCCATGCCAACATCAGTCTGGTTCCAGCCAGTACCCACAGCAGCCGTTTTATCCACAGCAGCCCAGCTTTTACTGGAACACCAGCTGGTACGATCCTGGGCTATCTCCATTGCTATAGTCGGGCCTGGTAAGGACTTTCCAACTAGAAGATTATAAGAACTATCTCACACTACCAGAGCCCTGTGGCCCTTGCCACCCTGTAGAACCCAGGAACTGTATTTATCCTCTGCTGATTTTTATGTTTTCTTTTACTGCTGCTGTGTTACGGAGTTTGTCATAAATAAACATCATTGACTTTTACCCTGGTTGTCGTGTTCACGCCTTCGGGCATTTCTTCTACATGTTACTTACATGTCTAGGGGTCTGATACAACCTCCCAGGTTCCGTTACATCTCAGCCCCTACAACTGAGGCTGCCTCCCGTCAGCTCAGGCCCTCAGTTGTGACAGTAAGCACTGACCATATGAATCCAGCCGGAGACCAGGATCAAGCGGCCAGGCCGATGCAAGAACTGGCAGCCCGACTTGAACATCAGGAGGCTGCACAGGGCCACATCATCCGCTGTCTCCAGGATCTCTCTACTCGGCTGGATGGGATTCAGACAACCCTCCGTGGATCAGACGCGTCCGGTGCGTCAACCACAGTGACTCCAGCTATGACCCCACCCACCTTACCCATTTCTGCTCCACGTCTTCATCTTCCAACGCCAGCAAAATTTGACGGATCTCCAAGATTCTGCAGGGGATTTCTCAACCAGTGTGAGATTCAGTTTGAGCTACGACCTGGCAATTTTCCCAGTGACCGTACAAAAATTGCCTACATTATCTCTCTTCTCAGTGGCTCAGCCCTTGATTGGGCATCACCGTTATGGGAGAGGTCCGACACCCTGCTATCCTCCTACACTGCATTCGTGTCAACATTCAGGCGTATCTTCGACGAGCCAGGCCGGGTAACTTCAGCTTCATCTGAGATTCTCCGTTTACGCCAGGGATCACGTACTGTAGGACAATATCTTATACAGTTCCAGATCCTGGCATCCGAACTGGCATGGAACGACGAGGCCCTGTATGCTGTATTCTGGCATGGCTTATCTGAGCGTATTAAAGATGAGTTAGCTACCAGAGACTTACCTTCCAAGTTAGATGAGCTAATCTCACTCTGCACGAAAGTTGATTTACGTTTCAGAGAGAGAGCAACTGAGCGTGGAAGATCATCTGCTCCAAAATCTTCTGCTCCTCCTCCTCGCCAACTGTCACCATCTAAAGACGAGCCCATGCAAATTGGCCGTTCCCGTTTAACTCCTGCTGAGCGCCGAAGACGTCTCTCTGAGTCTCTTTGTCTTTACTGTGCAGCTCCGTCTCACACCATCAATGCCTGTCCCGAACGTCCGGGAAAACTCCAAACCCTAGCTCGCCCAGGAGAGGGCCGGCTAGGAGTAATGATCTCCTCTCCATCTCCTCATGATTGTAATCTCCCAGTGTCGCTCCAAATTGCTCAACGTTATCGGAACGTCATTGCCCTCCTTGATTCCGGAGCAGCTGGGAACTTTATTACCGAAGCCTATGTTAAACGGTGGTCCCTACCCACCGAGAGACTTCCTTCGTCCATCTCCTTAACTGCCGTGGATGGCAGCAAGATTTTTGATACAGTTATTTCCCTAAGGACTCTACCAGTTCGTCTGAGAGTGGGAGTTCTTCATTCCGAATTTATTTCTTTTTTAGTGATTCCAAGGGCCACACATCCTGTGGTCCTGGGCCTTCCATGGCTCCGTCTTCACAATCCATCTATTGATTGGACGACTACGCAGATTCTGGCATGGGGTCCCTCCTGTGCTGAGACATGTTTGTTTAAAGTATTGCCTGTCTGTTCTTCCTCCCCCAGGTCATCTGATGTTCCACCTCCTCCATATCAAGATTTCACGGATGTGTTCAGTAAGGCTTCTGTTGATATCCTTCCTCCTCATAGAGAATGGGACTGCCCGATTGATCTCATTCCAGGGAAGGTTCCACCTCGAGGCCGAACTTACCCGTTGTCTCTGCCTGAGATGCATTCTATGGAGGAATACATTAAAGAGAACCTAGCAAAAGGGTTCATTCGACCTTCCTCTTCTCCAGCCGGCGCAGGCTTCTTTTTCGTAAAGAAAAAAGATGGTGGTCTGCGGCCGTGCATTGACTACAGAGGTCTGAACGACATTACCATCAAGAACCGCTATCCACTACCCCTGATTACTGAGCTCTTTGATAGAGTTAGCGGAGCTACCATCTTCACAAAGCTGGACTTGAGAGGTGCATACAATCTCATACGGATCCGTGAGGGTGACGAGTGGAAGACCGCCTTTAACACCCGTGACGGACATTATGAGTACCTCGTCATGCCCTTCGGATTGAGCAATGCTCCAGCTGTCTTCCAGCATTTTGTCAATGAGATCTTCAGAGACATTTTATACCGTCATGTCGTGGTCTATCTAGATGATATCCTCATTTTTGCCAACAATTTAGAGGAACATCGTTTTTGGGTAAAAGAGGTTCTGTCCCGTCTCCGTGTCAATCATCTCTATTGCAAATTAGAGAAATGCGTCTTTGAAGTCAAGTCCATTCCGTTTCTAGGTTACATTGTGTCCGGTTCCGGACTAGAGATGGATCCTGAGAAACTACAAGCAATCCAGAATTGGCCGATACCCTTAACCCTCAAAGGGGTCCAGAGGTTCTTAGGGTTCGCCAATTATTACAGAAAGTTTATACGAGACTTTTCCACCATTGTGGCGCCTATTACTGCTTTAACTAAGAAGGGTGCTAACCCGTCCAAGTGGTCTGAAGAAGCTACGCAAGCTTTTCATCTCTTAAAACAACGGTTCATCTCTGCCCCAGTTCTGAAACAGCCCGACATCGACTCTCCTTTAATCTTAGAGGTGGATGCCTCCTCCGTTGGAGTAGGAGCGGTGTTATCTCAGAGGGCTAAAGATGGCCATTTACATCCTTGCAGTTTCTTCTCCCGGAAGTTCTCCCCAGCGGAGCGCAACTATGCCATTGGCGACCAGGAGTTGCTAGCCATCAAGCTCGCTCTAGAGGAGTGGAGATATCTGTTGGAGGGAGCTTCTCATTCAATCACCATACTTACAGACCACAAGAACCTTTTATATCTGAAAGGCGCACAATGTCTCAACCCTCGTCAGGCCAGATGGGCACTTTTCTTTTACAGGTTCAACTTTAAACTCCAGTTCTGTCCGGGCTCTCAGAATCGCAAGGCCGATGCCCTTTCCCGCTCATGGGAGCAAGAAAATGAGTCAGAGTCTTCAGACAAGCATCCTATTATCAATCCGTTGGCATTCTCCACGGTAGGGATGGACTCTACGCCCCCACTAGGGAAAAGTTTTGTGAAGCCGGTACTGAGGAAGAAGCTCATGCATTGGGCCCATGCTTCCCGTTTTGCCGGACATACAGGTATCCAAAAAACCCTGGAGTTTATCTCTAGGTCCTATTGGTGGCCAACTCTGAGAAAGGACGTCATGGAGTTTATTGCATCTTGCCCAAAGTGTGCCCAACATAAAGTATCCCGCCAGTCGCCTGCGGGGCAACTGGTTCCACTATCCGTTCCCCGTCGACCATGGACCCATTTGTCGATGGATTTCATTACAGACTTACCCATGTGCAACAAGTTCAATACCATCTGGGTGGTAGTTGACCGGTTCACCAAGATGGCACACTTCATTCCTCTCACCGGTCTTCCGTCAGCTTCCAAGTTGGCTCAAGTGTTCATACAAGAGATCTTCCGACTCCACGGTCTGCCTGAAGAAATTATCTCAGATCGAGGAGTTCAATTCACAGCCAAATTCTGGCGAAGTTTATGTCAAGTCCTCCAAGTCAAACTAAAGTTTTCCACGGCTTACCATCCTCAGACCAATGGTCAAACTGAGAGGGTGAATCAGGACTTGGAGGCCTTCCTCCGCATCTATGTGTCTTCCTCTCAAGATGACTGGGTTCAATTACTTCCCTGGGCCGAGTTCTGTCATAACAATCAGTATCATTTCTCATCTTCTTCAACACCATTCTTCACCAACTTTGGATTCCACCCTAAAGTCCCTGAATTCCAACCGCTCCCAGCAACTTCTGTTCCAGCAGTGGATATCACCTTGCATCAGTTTGCAAACAACTGGAAGAGTGTACGAGCAGCTCTGCTCAAGGCATCGTTCAGGTATAAGAAGTTTGCGGACAAGAAGCGTAGAGCGGTTCCTGCTCTCATGGTGGGTGATCGGGTATGGTTATCCACGAAGAATTTGAGGTTAAGAGTTCCCAGTATGAAGTTTGCACCTCGCTACATTGGTCCTTTCAAAATTGAGCAAGTCATCAATCCTGTTGCTTACAGACTTCAGTTACCTCCCTTCTTAAAAATACCCAGGACATTCCATGTTTCCCTGTTGAAACCGCTGATCCTGAATCGGTTTCATTCCTCACTTCCTCCAACTCCGAAAGTCCAAACTCAACGAGGCGTTGAGTATGAAGTGGCCAAGATCCTGGACTCACGTCACCGTTACGATCAACTACAGTATCTTATTGACTGGAAGGGTTACGGCCCTGAGGAACGCTCATGGACCAATGCTTCTGATGTCCATGCTCCTGCTTTGGTCTGGAGATTCCATTCCAAGTTTCCTCAAAAGCCAAAGAAGTGTCCTGGGGCCACTCCTAAAGGGGGGGGGGGGGTGCTGTCACGATCCGGGTATCTGGACGTCATTACTTACCCTTCAGATGCCTTCTAAGGCTGGCTCAGCGTTCCAGGACCAGATCCCATCTGTCATACTGATGTCCACAATCCTGCCTCCTCTCCTGTCACTCTGAGACGCGGTCACCGCAACGCCTGTAACATCCGGAATGGCGTCTCCCGCGGCCTCCGCCGCTGTTCCTGAGTTTCTGCATGCAGAGTGTCAGAGTGGTGATTACGTCAGCCGCGGCCTCCGCTGTGCTCGCGTGGTTAAATGTGCACTTATCAGTCTGGCGTCTCCTGTCTCCTGTGGCCGGCGCCGCCATTACTGTTTTAATTCCCACATGGATTACAAACCAAACTTCCCTCCAAGTGTCTGCATGGGCGCAGCCATCTTGGATTCTGTCATCTGTTCATTTCCACCAATCTACTGTTTGCAATGTTAATCTGCATAATTGCCTAGCCAACCCCTTCCTTGCTGCAGGTATAAGTATTCTGTGCCTGAGCAAGGAAGGCGTCAGTGCTTTGGTTGTCAAACCTTGTTCCAGTTTGTCTCTCTCCTGTGGTTGTTTTCCAGGTTCCAGTTCCTATCTCCAAACCTCCACTAAAGAGACCCGCACCAGCATTCCACCTGCGGTGTAGCCTGACTCTCCTATCCATTTGGATTCATCTGCTTCCAGCTACAGATCCACCTGCTTACAGCAATCAGCTTCCAGCAGAGATCAGCTCTTCTTAAAGTGCCGGTACCCTTTTCTACAGATTATCATTTATCACCGGCATTATTATTTCACCGCTCTCAAGCTACATTTATCATTTAACTGGTTCCAGCCAGTATCCACTCCGTGCCAACATCAGTCTGGTTCCAGCCAGTACCCACAGCAGCCGTTTTATCCACAGCAGCCCAGCTTTTCCTGGAACACCAGCTGGTACGATCCTGGGCTATCTCCATTGCTACAGTCGGGCCTGGTAAGGACTTTCCAACTAGAAGATTATAAGAACTATCTCACACTACCAGAGCCCTGTGGCCCTTGCCACCCTGTAGAACCCAGGAACTGTATTTATCCTCTGCTGATTTTTATGTTTTCTTTTACTGCTGCTGTGTTACGGAGTTTGTCATAAATAAACATCATTGACTTTTACCCTGGTTGTCGTGTTCACGCCTTCGGGCATTTCTTCTACATGTTACTTACATGTCTAGGGGTCTGATACAACCTCCCAGGTTCCGTTACATCTCAGCCCCTACAACTGAGGCTGCCTCCCGTCAGCTCAGGCCCTCAGTTGTGACATGTATCTTGCAGCTCCGTGTCACTGCAAGTATCCATTCCATATCTGTGCTACATTTTTGTGAGCAGTATACTGTATATAGTAGTACAGTACAGCATTTTGGTGACCAACAGTATATAGTTGTACAGTACAGTAGGCCATTGCTATTGATATAATAATATTACTGGTGTATAATTCCACACATTAAAAAATGGAGAACAAAAATGTGGAGGGTGAAATAGGGAAAGATCAAGATCCACTTCCACCTAGTGCTGAAGCTGCTGCCACTAGTCATGGCAGAGATGATTCAATGCCATCAACGTCGTCTGCCAAGGCCGATGCCCAATGTCATAGTAGAGAGCATGTAAAATCCAAAAAACAAAAGTTCAGTAAAATGACCCTAAAATCTAAATTAAAAGCGTCTGAGAAGAAGCGTAAACTTGCCAATATGCCATTTACGGCACGGAGTGGCAAGGAACGGCTGAGGCCCTGGCCTATGTTCATGGCTAGTGGTTCAGCTTCACATGAGGATGGAAGCACTCATCCTCCCGCTAGAAAACTGAAAAGAGGTAAGATGGCAAAAGCACAGCAAAGAACTGTGCGTTCTTCGAAATCACAAATCCCCAAGGAGAGTCTAATTGTGTCGGCGGTTGCGATGCCTGACCTTCCCAACACTGGACGGGAAGAGGTGGCTCCTTCCACCATTTGCATGCCCCCTGCAAGTGCAGGAAGGAGCACCCACAGTCCAGTTCCTGATAGTCAAATTGAAGATGTCACTGTTGAAGTACACCAGGATGAGGATATGGGTGTTGCTGGTGCTGAGGAGGAAATTGACAAGGAGGATTCTGATGGTGAGGTGGTTTGTTTAAGTCAGGCACCCGGGGAGACACCTGTTGTCTATGGGATGAATATGGCCATTGACATGCCTGGTCAAATTACAAAAAAAAATCACCTCTTCGGTGTGGAATTATTTTAACAGAAATGCGGACAACTGGTGTCAAGCCGTGTGTTGCCTTTGTCACGCTGTAATAAGTAGGAGTAAGGACGTTAACCACCTAGGACCATCCTCCCTTATACGTCACCTGGAGCGCATTCATCAGAAGTCATTGACAAGTTCAAAAACTTTGAGTGACAGCGGAAGCAGTCCACTGACAACTAAATCCCTTCCTCTTGTACCCAAGCTCCTGCAAACCACACCACCAACTCCCTCAGTGTCAATTTCCTCCTTACACAGGAACGCCAATAGACATGTCACTGGCAAGTCTGACGAGTCCTATCCTAACTGGGATTCCTCCCATGGATCCTTGAGTGTAACGCCTACTGCTGCTGGCGCTGCTGTTGTTGCTGCTGGGAGTCGATTGTCATCCCAGAGGGGAAGTCGGAAGACCACTTGTACTACTTCCAGTAAGCAATTGACTGTCCAGCAGTCCTTTGCGTGGAAGATGAAATATCACAGCAGTCATCCTGTTGCAAAGCGGATAACTCAGGCCTTGGCAGCTGTGTTGGTGTTAGACGTGTGTCCGGTATCCACCGTTAATTCACAGGGCCTTAGAGTATATCTTGAGGTAGTGTGTCCCCGGTACCAAATCCCATCTAGGTTCTACTTCTCTAGGCAGGCGATACCGAGAATGTACACAGACATCAGAAAAAGAATCACCAGTGTCCTAAAAAATGCAGTTGTACCCAATGTCCACTTAACCACGGACATGTGGACAAGTGGAGCAGGGCAGACTCAGGACTATATGACTGTGACAGCCCTCTGGGTAGATGTATTGCCTCCCGCAGCAACAACAGCAGCAGCGGCACCAGTAGCAGTATCTCGCAAACGCCAACTCATTCCTAGGCAGGCTATGCTTTGTATCACCGCTTTCCATAAGAGGCACACAGCTGACAACCTCTTATGGAAACTGAGGAACATCATCGCAGATTGGCTTACCCCAATTGGACTCTCCTGGGGATTTGTGACATCGGACAACGCCACCAATAATGGGGGTAATTCCAAGTTGATCGCAGCAGGATTTTTGATAGCAATTGGGCAAAACCATGTGCACTGCAGGGGAGGCAGATATAACATGTGCAGAAAGAGTTAGATTTGGGTGGGTTATTTTGTTTCTGTGCAGGGTAAATACTGGCTGCTTTATTTTTACACTGCAAATTAGATTGCAGATTGAACACACCCCACCCAAATCTAACTCTCTCTGCACATGTTATATCTGCCTCCCCTGCAGTGCACATGGTTTTGCCCAAATGCTAACAAAAATCCTGCTGCGATCAACTTGGAATTACCCCCATTGTGCGTGCATTACATGTGGGCAAATTCCAGCACGTCCCATGTTTTGCACATACAAGGAATTTGGTGGTACAGAATTTTTTAAAAAATGACAGGGGCGTGCAAGAGATGCTGTCGGTGACCCGAAGAATTGCGGGCCACTTTCGGCATTCAGCCACCGCGTGCCGAAGACTGGAGCACCAGCAAACACTCCTGAACCTGCCCCTCCATCAGCTGAAGCAAGAGGTGGTTATGAGGTGGAATTCAACCCTCTATATACTTCAGAGGATGGAGGAGCAGCAAAAGGCCATTCAAGCCTATACATCTGCCTACGATATAGGCAAAGGATGGGGAATGCACCTGACTCAAGCGCAGTGGAGAATGATTTCAACGTTGTGCAAGGTTCTGCAACCCTTTGAACTTGCCACACGTGAAGTCAGTTCAGACACTGCCAGCCTGAGTCAGGTCATTCCCTTCATCAGGCTTTTGCAGAAGCAGCTGGAGAGATTGGAGGAGGAGCTAAGACAGAGCGATTCTGCTAGGCATGTGGGACTTGTGGATGGAGCCCTTAATTCACTTAACCAGGATTCACGGGTGGTCAATCTGTTGAAATCAGAGCACTACATTTTGGCCACCGTGCTCGATCCTAGGTTTAAAGCCTAAGTTGTATCTCTCTTTCCGGCAGACACAAGTCTGCAGAGGTTCAAAGACCTGCTTGTGAGAAAATTGTCAAGTCTAGCGTAACGTGACCCGTCAACAGCTCTTCCTTCACATTCTCCCACAACTGGGGCTGCAGGGAAAAGGATAAGAATTCCGAGCCCACCCGCTGGCAGTGATGCAGGGCAGTCTGGAGCGAGCGCTGACATCTGGTCCGGCCTGAAGGACCTGCCAACGATTACTGACATGTCGTCTACTGTCACTGCATATGATTTTGTCACCATTGAAAGAATGGTGGAGGATTATATGAGTGACCGCATCCAAGTATGCACGTCAGACAGTCCGTACGTATACTGGCAGGAAAAAGAGGCAATTTGGAGGCCTTTGCACAAACTGGCTTTATTTTACCTAGGTTACCCCCCCTCCAGTGTGTACTCTGAAAGAGTGTTTAGTGCAGCCGGTCACCTTGTCAGCGATCGGCGTACGAGGTTACTTCCACAAAATGTGGAGAAGATGATGTTCATCAAAATGAATTATAATCAATCCGTGGAGACATTCACCAGCAATTGCCTCCAGAAAGTACACAGGGACCTGTGATGGTGGATTCCAGTGGGGACGAATTAATACTCTGTGAGGAGGGGGATGTACACAGTGAAAGGGGTGAGGAATTGGAGGATGATGATGAGGTCGACATCTTGCCTCTGTAGAGCCAGTTTGAGCAAGGAGAGATTGATTGCTTCTTTTTTGGTGGGGGCCCAAACCAACCAGTCATTTCAGCCACAGTCGTGTGGCAGACCCTGTGGCTGAAATGATGGGTTTGTTAAAGTGTGCATATCCTGTTTATACAACATAAGGGTGGGTGGGAGGGCCCAAGGACGATTCCATCTTGCACCTCTTTTTTTTTTTTTATCTTTGCATCATGTGATGTTTGGGGCCAATTTTTTTAAGTGCCATCCTGTCTGACACTGCAGTGCCACTCCTAGATGGGCCAGGTATTTGTGCCGCAGCAATGTGCGGTGAGCTAAATGGCTCAGGAGGCACCAAAGGGTGCATCTGGGCATTATACACAGTTGCAGCAGTATAAACTCCTGGAAATTTGGTGAGTTTAGATCAGAGATGTGCGGAAAAGATATGCAGGTGAGGCAGTGGACTTTTTACTTCAGAGTTTTGGCTATAAAAATTATTAGAATAACGCAAAGAAGGTATTTCTAACATATTCTTTGTATTTTTCATATACTTTATACAGTGAAAACTCTGGCAGAAACGTTAGTATGACAGGAAAGGCTCTGCCTCACCTGCATCACCCCACCGCATGTCACTGTGCAATGTGCCGCCCACTTGGGTCGCTTAGCTTAGTCATCCAGCGACCTCGGTGCAAATTTTAGGACTAAAATAATATTGTGAGGTGTTCAGAATAGACTGGAAATGAGTGGAAATTATGGTTTTTGAGGTTAATAATACTATAGGATCAAAATTACCCCCAAATTCTATGATTTAAGCTGTTTTTGAGAGGTTTTTGAAAAAAAACACCCGAATCCGACAAAAAATTTTCAGGGAGGTTTTGCCAAAACGCGTCCGAATCCAAAACATGGCCACGGAACCGAATCCAAAACCAAAACACAAAACCCGAAAAATTTCCGGTGCACATCTCTAGAATTATTATGTGTGTACTGTATTACACTGTAGAATTTTCTTGGATGGAAAAAAATTAAGAATGCTGCTAAAGTTTCCGGTTTCCATTATCAATTACCTACTAGGGATCTATGAACCCAATATAGTTATCCATTAACCCTTCATTATCCAGGATTACAGATGAGTCAACATAACAGAGAAATGGTGGAAATGCAGGTATCTGAATGTGTAACCAGTTAATAAGCAGTTTTACTCTCTCACTCTACAAATATTAGGTGGGGTATGTGACTTTAAATTTAAGGAACCTTGGGGTAAATGTGTGATCCTTCATTATTGGGGAAAAGTGGTATTAGTGCACGTTATGTGCTGACCGTTCCAACACCTGCACCTATCGATAGCGACCGATGCAGGTGGCGTTGCCCTAGGAATATTGAGTCTGGTCAGCGCGGCAGATCTCTCGTGATTTGCCAGATCTTGCGCATGTGCAGTGGAGCTAGCCGGGCTGGGAGACACAGGGGGCGGGATTCAAATCTTTTAGTGCACCCGATCTACCGTCTAAAGTGATGGGAGATCGCGGGGCGATATTCTATGGGCCCCTGTTATCGCACTAATCGTGCCCATAAGAGACGGGTTTAGCCGCGTAAAGCAGCTAAACCCGACTAAAGTCATGGGCATGATCGCGAAAAGTCCAGTTTGGGCGTCCAAACGGGTCACATTTCGTGCATTTCAGCTCACCAACCCAGGGGGTGGCGAGCTGAAATGCTGATATCTTGCCCTTTCGGCAGTAACATTTTAATACTGCCAGCGGGCGCGGGAGGGGAGCTACAAGATTTGAATCCTGCCCAGAGAATCAGCACTGAGCTGATGCACTGTGAGCTCCCCCACTTTGGCAGACGAGATGTTACTACATCTTGTCGGAGTGACTTGCTGCTTCGCCTCGGTAATGAGGCGAAGCAGGAAGTGTTTATATTTACCACCTTATCCCAGTTACTTAAATAATTTTCTCATGGTTTAAGATATAATAATGGAATCTTCGAAAAGAGCATTGGCCCATGGATCTGCAACATTATTTCACTATAATCCACTAGGGGACACTGGAGATATATACAGCTGGGGGTGGTGAAGACTGCAGACCGGAGGTGGCACAATGAATTAATAAAAAATAAAAAAAGATTCACAGCTGGCTCCTCCCCCTTCTATCCCTCCAGTTTGAAAAATTGTGCTAGGAGGTGGAAGCACAGAAAGGAGCTCTTGCTCCACAAAAGCTTTTTATGATCTTTTTATCTGTGGCCCGATCCCACCTGACAGAAAGGAGGGTGCAGGCTGAGTTGGAGTGTACTTTAGGAGTACATTGAGACTAAGAAACCGGTGGAAGGGATCAGCATCTCATAGAGAAGTCCTTCCTCTAACATTGAGTAGTACAGGCAGCAGCGCAGCTCCTATATATAAGTCATTCCTCTAACAGTGATAAGGGGGTAGGCCGACCATCTGGCGAACCCCTGTACCCATGCTTATCAAAGAACTGAGTCGACACCTCTGTTGGGCCAAATCGTTCACCACTTTTATATCACTCTTGAAACACATATCAACAAAATCTCACACAATATGTCGCAGGGTCAGGAAAGGACTGGTGAGGAAGGTTCTCCTTAACTAGGTGGTGGGGCGTGTCCGTCCGGGTGAAGGTGCGCTTGGCCCGACCGTGTGAGCAAGCCGCATCCCGCCTCCCCTCCTACCTATGGGTGGGGGCGTGCCCGGTCCGCTTGCAAACGTGAGCATCCCACCCCCCCCTCCAACCAAACCTGGGTGGGGGCGCGGCCGTCCCAACTGGGGCCAGGCGACCGCGTCCCCCTACCACCTGGGGACCGCGCACCTCATGCATACCTCCTCACTGGCGCGCAGCCCATGCGGCCCAACCGTCTCAAGCTGGAGCCAGGCGTACGGCCTAGTGAATATGCTTGGCCGTCTGCCATCCCCTTACGTGGCTGCTCCTATTCTGAAGGAATGCGTACTAAACCTACCAGTACCCCATCCTAGTGCGGCCCCCCTTTTTATTAACACCGCTGCAAAGTGATACTTTGTTAGAGGTGATTTGTTCTCATGTATTAGAAAAGCTCAGCGCCGCTGCCACCGGGCATATTGCTGGCTCCCTGTGCCTTCTCAGCTGGTCCCACCTTCCCTTACCGGCTTGATCTGTCTTGGACCTGTGTATCCGGCATAAGACCGAGTCGTTAGGCACTACTACATTCCTGTAAAGCAACCCAGAGCTTGCCAATCCTGAAGGCGCCTCCAAAAGCCATAACAAATGCTGTTTTAAACAACAGCGCTTCGCTCTCATTGCGGCAGACACGCTGCAGTGCGCCCACCAGCTCCTTACGTCTATCCACGGTGATTGGTTTTTGCATGTCGGGAGCCCTAACCTCTGCCGTGGCCCACCCCCTGAGGATTGTGTGCACCAAGAAAGCCTTAGTGTCGTCTTACCTGCCCTTTACCTTCGTTAAGAAGGAAATACCTGCCAGGGTTGCCATGGCGAGGCCCTTGACACGCCCTCCTTCCTCAGCTTACCCAACAATGACAATAGCAGCTACATGGAATCTCTGTGCACCAATGATTTTCCTGCCTGAAACTGCGTCCATCTTTTCCAAGCCATCGTATAGGCTGCCCAAGTTCTTGTCGCCTACGGCCTCTCCAGCAGATCTCTCAGATCGGCTCCACTATCTGCCAAAGATGAGATGGGCTTGGCTGTCGGTGCCGCTGCCCTGAACACTCCCCATTTTTGCCGAGATAGAGCATCTGCTATGACATTCAGCACACCTGGCACATGTCTCGCCCTAAAAATGATATTAGCCTGCAGACAGGCTAAGACCAGCTACCTGAGTAACCTCACTACTGGGGGTGAGGACGCGCATTGGTTATTTATGGGCTGCACTACCCCCAGGTTGTCGCACCAGAACTGTATGTATACACCAGAGCTGCTGTCCCCAAATATCAATCGCCACCACTATTGGGAATAACTCCAAAGCTGCTAGGTTCTTTGTTAAACCCTTGTCTCTCCATCTCTCTGGCCACGCTTCCGCGCACCATTCCCCCTGCAGGTAGGCGCCAAAGCCTTGAGCCCCAGATGCATCTGTGTAAAGCTGCAGCTCGTGGTTCGGCAGAGGTTTGCTACACCACAGCCGCACTCCATTAAAATTCTGCAAGAATCTCTCCCAAATGCGCAAATCCTCCTTCATCTCTGCTCCCAACCTGATAAAGTGGTGTTCCTTTTTACACCCGAAGTGGCTTTCTCCAAACGCCGTTTGAAGATCTGCCCCATTGAGATTACCCTGCATGCAAAGTTAAGTGACCCCAGCAGGGACTGCAACTCCCCCAGAGTGTCCCGCTTCGCCTTGGCGCACCTTTTGACCTCTCTCCCTAGCTTCTTCACTTTCTCGGCTGGCAAACGGCACTCCATCCTTAATGAGTCTATCTCAATGCCGAGGTAAGTGATTACCTCTGTGGGCCCTTCCGTCTTTTCATTTGCTATTGGTACGCAAAACTCGGTTAGCATGGCCTCGAGTTCAGGCAACAGCCAACTACATTGGCCGTCCTGAGCTGGGCACACCACCAGGAAATCATCAAGGCAGTGCGCTATGGCGTGGAAGCCCGTGCATACCTCCCAGCACCACTGCAAAAAGGAACTGAATGTTTCGAAGAGAGCGCGATAGATAGCGCACCCCATGGGCAAACATTTGTCAATGAAAAACTGCTCCTGAAACTGAAAACCCATCAGCTTAAAACTGTCGTGGTGCATGGGCAACAATCTGAATGCTGATTCAATATCCAGCTTTACCATCAAAGCACCTTGTCCCTGCTCCCTGACTATTTTCAAGGTCTGATCAAATGACTGATATTGCACGGAACACTGTTCTTTATCCAATGCATCATTCACTGAACCTCCTTCTGGGAAGGACAGGTGCTGGATGAGCCTGAACTTTCCTGTCGCTTTCTTAGGTACCAGCCCCAATGGGGAAATTACTAGGTCTGGCCATGGGTGGGGCATTAAACGGCCCCGCCATCCTTCCTAACTCTAGCTCTTTCGCAATTTTTTCGCTTGTCGCTGCTGGCATCGACCTAAGTTCAGGTTACCTTCGCACCCCGCTGGGGGCACTTCCCTTGTTACTGGAATCCTGAACCCATCCCTGAACCCCCTAAACAGCAGCTGGGCCTCTCTGTGCTTGGGATACCTGGTCAGCCACCCCCATATCCCCTCTAGCCTAACTGGGCTAGTTGCTTTTGCTAGGGATCGGCACCCCGGGAGCTTTCTGCCACTGGGCTCCTTTCTTTTTAAAGCAGTCCTTGGCAGGGTGTTGTTCTCCGCAGGTTGTGCATGCATGTTTGAACTTTACAAACTGGCGGCGTGCATTGCAAATTGTTAAATGCAAAGCACCTAAACTTTTCCTGTCCTGACCTTGAGCTGCCCCTATCGGCCAGGGCAGTCCCCTGCGCCTTAAGCCACACATCGATGTTCTGAGCGCCAAACTTAATTGGCTTCTTCCCCTGCAACCTAGCCCTGAAAGTCTCGTCGTACACTTGCCAGACAGACCCTCTGTGCTCTTTGTATACCGTATGCACAAAACAGATATTTTTTAACATATTCATCAACATGTCTGGATAAACCGCTATTTAACAGCCAGTGTAAGCAAACATGCCACTGAGCCAATTATCAAATGTCTTGTAAGCCTCCGCCTGCCCTGAACCTTTTGCCGTGCATTTCTCTTTATCCCTTAAGCCCACTTCTGTTAGCGTCCATATGTCCACTAACACTCCTATCTCTATCTCTTTCCTAATATTCTTAGGTAGCTGCTCTGCCAAATCCCCAAACTCGTGATCCAGGGTGCCCCCTTGTGGCAAAAACCCTGCCGTTTTTGACTCTGCTACTGCACCCAGCTTGCTACTAGCCATGTTAATTCCTGGGCCATTGGCCTTTTTCAATCTGTGCTTAGCCCTTGCTGCTCTGAGGTGCTCCTTGCATTCTGCGTCGTCCTCGGAATCCGAGGCGGCATCTGTGTCCTCACTATGCGACCCTGATACCTGCGCCTCGACCCTCCTAAACCCATTCTCTAGCACACTACCCGCATTGATTAGCTGCAACACACCCTTATTATTATCAATAACAATAATGCTCTCACCAATCCTGAGATCCCGCTCTGCGCTGGACGTGGCTGTCAGCACGGGTTCCGCAAATCCGCCTGTGCTGGACCTGGAGACTGGTGCGGCGTGAATTCCTGCTGCCGCTGCGCCGAGCATGGTGACAGGGGCTGCTGAAGAAGTAGAGTAGTATACCTAGGTATATTCGGGCGCTGTAGACGTGAGATGCTTTGCCAGCTGTCTTAAACACAGGGGAAGTCACTCCCACAATTTAGAACCAACAAAAAAAACGAAGTCTGTGCTAAATAGTAAATTTGCATAGTACAATATGAGAGAGCAAATAAATATCTCTAATAAAACAATTTATTACACAATTATTAACACTTTGTAAAAAAATTCATGTCACATTAAATTAAAAATTGCAAATTCATGCAGTGAATTGATAAATTGTTACAATCCATGTGCGTCTGCAGCAAAGGATTTACTCTGGAATAGTCCGTTCCTATTAGCACCCCTGTAGCAAATGATAAAGGGGTTCATTCCGAGTTGATCGTAGCTGTGCTAAATTTAGCACAGCTACGATCGTTAACTCAGACATGTGGGTGGACGCCCAGCAAAGGGCTATCCCGCCCCGCATGTCTGTGCCGGCCCCCCCGCACAAATACAAAAGCATCGCACAGCGGCGATGCCTTTGTATTTGAGGAGTAACTCCCGGCCAGCACAGCTCCTGCACCTGGCCGGGAGTTACTCGTCACTCCCGCTGGCCGCAGCGGCCCGCCCCCCCCCCCCCCCCCAACGGTCCGGCCACGCCTGCGTTGGCCGGACCGCTCCACCTAAACGGCGGCTTAACGCCGCCGTTCAGCCCCCTCCCGCCTAGCGAACGCCTCTGTCTCAGAGGCGATTGCTAGGTAACGAAGGTTGCCATGCGCCGGCGCATGCGCAGTTCCGACTCGATCGCTGCGCTGCGGCAAACTGCAGCGAGCGATCGGGTCGGAATGACCCCCAAAGTCCAATGCAATAGTTATCCCAGCTTGGGTGGGAGTCCAGTGGAGGAGTACTGTGATTTTGACCATTAGAGGTTGATTTGCTTCAAATGTTCCTTAATGATGGGCTCCTCATGCAGTACGGTCTGAAGCCTCCTAATCCAAACTGTTATTGGGCTCCTCTTAAAATGCGATGGATAGTGATGTCCAGGGGTTGGTTCGGGTCCTTTCTCCAGCGCACTTGTAGCTTGGTAACACAGGCACCTGATCGGTTTCGCTGCACTCCAAATGGCAGCTTTATCAAAGGTGTAGATTGCTTGTAACACTGGGCTTTATATACCCTTCCCAATAAAGGCCCTCATTCCGAGTCGTTCGCTCTGTATTTTTCATCGCATCGCAGTGAAATTCCGCATAGTGCGCATGCGCAATATTCGCACTGCGACTGCGCCAAGTATCTTTGCTATGAAGATAGTATTTTTACTCACGGCTTTTTCCTCGCTCCGGCGATCGTAATGTGATTGACAGGAAATGGGTGTTACTGGGCGGAAACACGGCGTTTTATGGGCGTGTGGCTGAAAACGCTACCGTTTCCGGAAAAAACGCAGGAGTGGCCGGAGAAACGGGGGAGTGGTTGGGCGAACGCTGGGTGTGTTTGTGACGTCAAACCAGGAACGACAAGCACTGAACTGATCGCACTGGCAGAGTAAGTGTGGAGCTACTCTAAAACTGCTAAGTAGTTTGTGATCGCAATATTGCGAATACATCGGTCGCAATTTTAAGATGCTAAGATACACTCCCAGTAGGCGGCGGCTTAGCGTGTGTAACTCTGCTAAATTCGCCTTGCGACCGATCAACTCGGAATGAGGGCCAAAGTGTCTAATTAGCACCTGGTGACATGATTAGCAATTCTACTACAATCTCATTATAGACATCTACAAACAATTAAAAGAATATAGGAGACAGGCCCATTTAGATAGTATAAATATAATATATATGTACAATCCACTTCTTATTATAGTATAGTACCTCTTAATTTGTTTTATTCAGTTTTATAGATAGTCAGTAATGACTGCTGGACAGTTTCAGCCAATCGTAACAATTGTTATGTTCCCGTTGTCATGGACACAAGACCTAGGACTTCTCTTATGGGTGAGGTCCGAGTCAGCTGGTTAAATTAATCTCTGCCCCTTGATCACCTGATCAGGACTCCGGTCACATGACCGCACTCCCGGCCACATGATCCACCCAGAACTCATTTCACAGGCTAGTATTATCAGATCGGCAGCGTACATCGCTGAGTAACCGATCACCTGACTATCTCTCCGGTCACATGACTCTCACAAAGTAAATACACCAAAATTAGTTTTTTAACATGAGGATACGCGTGACCGGGTTGCCGATCACGTGACCGCATTACGGCCACGTGACCCGCATACAAACATAACATACATTCAAAGGACTTGTATAGCCTCAAGATTAATGATAATAATATAAAGGTCTGTATATATTTTTTCAGACCATTTCGTTATTCCAAAATCCCATCTATACAGATGATACATAAACAATATATGCCACTGGGGAGCCGATTTTGCAACCACATTTTCGGTCACGCGATACGCATCCCAGACATTTCTGTTGCTGCTGAAGAAGTCCCTGTTGCGCTGGTTGCGGCGACAACTGGTCGTGCAATAAAAGAGTGACTTGCCGCTCCCGATTCCTGGATCGTTCTTCCTTGCTCTCTGTTCGCCACACCTGAAGACTGTCCCTCCCGGCTGGGCGTCACGTAGGAAAGATGGAGTGGACCCTGGCCAGTGTGGCTGGTTGAAGGTTGCCAAAGGCCTGCTGCCGGAGCTGCGTAATGGCTGTAGCTGGTACCTTGGGGCGACGCCATCTGGTATCCTCTTCTTGGTGGCGACATAAATCGCGGAGAGCGTCCAAGGCAGCTTTGCAAAAGTTCAGCGATGTGCTCTGATACTTGCATCCCCGCATTCGCGCATTGGCTCGGGGAAAAGGGGGGCTGCTGCTGTGGCCTGCCGTGTCGCTGTGCCAATGGTGAAAAGTTACCGGCTTTTTGGTGCCTGTGCTCCTGGTGACCATAGTTCACAACCCCTGTTGTTCTTATAAATCCTGCTGGAGTTGAGTAATGCGACTGGGATGGGGAGGGGAGGGTGTGACCAGCAGTGGGGAGAGGTTTTATGGCCCATTGTGTGCAAGGGGTTTGCTGTTCCTGCTCCTCCCCCCCAGATTCCCAGCCATCTGCTTCAATGCCTTCTGTGATCAAGACTTCCTCCTTGCCATGGAGATCACTCACCCCTGCTCCATGTTCCACGACATCTCTGCACAGCTGCTGCTCCATGGCTCTGTCTGAGGTAGAGATGTGTAGCTCACTATTGAGCCGCTCTTTTGAGCCGGCTCTACGGAGTGAGCCGGGTGAGCCGTGAGCCGTTTCAAGTGAGTGGCGGTTCACTCACCAGTTCACTAGGCTGTGTCAGCTGAGCTCCCTCTGTCTGTAGCCAATTTGCATGATTCATGACTCATGAGAAGAACGGAGTGACTCGCTCCCGGCTCAATGCAGGAAGTGGAACTGAGCCGGCGCAGTGAGCTGCGGTTCTTCACTGAGTCAGTGTATCATTATACACACTGACTCAGTGAAGAACCGCAGCTCACTGCGCCGGCTCTGTTCCACTTCCTGCCAGGAGCGCTGTGAGTCCGTTCTTCTCATGAGTCATCATGAATGATCTCAACAAGGCATGCGCGCCACCGCCGCCGGTGTTGTGACGCAGTTTCCCCACTGACGCCGTGCTCGCTCTGCTATCGCCGGTAGCATGTAATAGGAAAGTGAAGTAATACATATACTGGTCACTTACGCTTGCTGGAAACGTCTCATGCTGTCCAGTATATTGAACTGTTGCCACCGTTTAGAGAAGTTCACTTTCCCAACAATGTGGTCTGGGTTTCCCAGGTGCACAAATGTAAGGTCTTGTAAGATTAGACCCCTGGGTGGGGAGGAGAGGAATGAGACAAGGTTAACTAAACAGGGAAGTTGTGCAGGTCAGCTACTATATGGCTAAACAATGTTTTTAATACCGAATACCAATATTAATGTAATTAGTGAGCCGTTCAAAAGAACCGGCTCTTTTCCATGAGCTGAACCGTTCAGAGCCGCTCACGGAAAAGAGCTGAGTTGCCCATCTCTAGTCTGAGGCTGAACTTTTCCTTGCAGCCTGCTTCCGCTTGTGTGCCTGGCGACCACCAGGTGGAGCCCTATGCGTCTTCCTCTTGTACACGATCTTCTCTCTCACACTCTCTCTCATTGCTGGCTGCTCTCCCTTATCTACTGCTCCCTTCTCCCTCCTCTCCTGATAAGCCCTAGCTACCCCACTGGCCAGCGGACCCCCAGAGGTGCCAAAATGGGGACGGGGCTCATCCTCCGACCCCCGTCCCTTCCTGCCTTTGCTCCGTGGCCCGCCCGGCGGCCCTCCCCCTTAGCTGTCTCCGGGGGGCCATCTTTGAGGCACCCTTTGTCCCTAGTAGTACAGGCAGCAGCGCAGCTCCTAAATATAGTTTCCCCCCGCTGGGCTGAAAAGCGCTGGGCAGAGTGGGCAGCTCCGGAGCGGCGGAGCGCTGCGCAGCTCAGGTGGCTGGCGGGCGAGCACATGAAGCAACCGTGAGGCGGGGGTGCAGCGTGGAGCTGCTTGGTGGCTTCCTCAATCATCACAGTAGTAAACATGATGGACAAGGGACGCTGCTGACATAAAGGAGGTAGCACAGCGGAGACGCCGCTAGCGGGTACATAGCAGGGACGTGCAGTGAGCTAAATGGCTCAGGAGGCACTGTCTAGCACCAGAGCCAGATTTACATGCAATATTTGAGCCAAAGGGTACATCTGGGCATTATACACAGGTGCAGCATTATAAACTGGAAATTTTGTGAGTTTTGATCAGAGATGTGCGGAAAAGATAGGCAGGGGAGGCACTGCCTCACCTGCCATAGACTTTTTACTCCAGAGTTTGGGCTATAAAAATTATTAGAATAATGCAAAGAAGATATTTAAAACAAATTATTAGTATTTTTCATATACTTTATTCAGTCAAAGCGCTGGTTTAAACGTAAGTATGACAGGAAAGGCTCTGCCTCACCTGCCTCACCCCACCGCACGTCACTGGTACATAGAGATCAGAGGGGAGATCAGAAGGCGCATTCGGATCTACCAGAGAGTGCAGACAGGCGCAGGGATGGTCTGTTCCTCGCTGCAGGGAAGCCTAGCAATGAGGTGAAGAAAAAACTTCAGTTGTGGCCATCTTGTTTATCTATATTGGGTGCGCTAGCAGAGCGGGCTTTTCACTGAGAGGGGAGGCGAAGTTGTAAAGCACTCCTTCCCCTGTTGTCTGTTCAGAGCAGCAGCCATGTTATTTGTTACAGTCTGCGTTGCATCAGGTTTAGTAATTCACTTTAAGGCTTTTTATTTAGCGCTGGCTCATAGATAAGAGCATGCTGTTAGAGGATCTTCTGTAAATAACAATATGATGTTAATGACATACTATATATATATATATATATATATATATATATATATATAATCTTCCAAGGGACGGTGCTGACAGGTCCTACGGAGGAGGGAGCATCAGAAGTATCAACCCTGTCACAGATCAACCTGTCTCAACAGTTGGTGGTGTGGGGTTTGTAAACGTCAGGCTGGTTTGTTTGTTTTTTTAAATTGTTGTTTTTTGCTAATTTTTTTTATTCTATTCCAGCTTTGTGGCTAAGACCTCATTTCATTGCTCCCCATATCCCTGCGGTCTTTCTCCATCTATACTAGTAGAGTGAAAGCACTGCTGTATGGAGTGTGAGGGTTGAACATGGCGTCTAAAGCACCAACCAAGACCACAAAAATATGCTACAGTACGTATGTTCAAAATGTGAAAAAAAGAGCACAAGTGTTGGCAGCTCCGGGGTGTGCGACACATGTTTTGGAATGGATGCTCAACCTGGGAGCAGTGGTCCATCAGGGTCATGGGAAAATGCCCATGCGGATATCTCTAAATAGATGGCAGAATCCCGTAAGCAACATTTAGAATGGGTTGCCAGTTTCTCGAAAACTATGGAAGAATTCCTCATTAGGCTTAAAATCTGTAAAGAAACCTCTTCCCTACCTGCAAGAAGAGGAGGAAGGTCTCTTGGTAGATGAGGAGGATTCAGAGGTGAGAGATTTGGTTGAGGAGATATTGGATAGTTCTCAAGAGGAGGATTCGGAGGTTAAGGGGTTAGAGTCCCCTGTTAAACAGGTACTTCATTTCAAAGAAGAGGAAATTAAGGAACCTGAAGTGTTTAATCTGTTTGAATCTCAGAAGCCACCAGCAGCAGTGTTTCCAATACCTCAGACACTTCAAGATCAGAATCAGAATCAGAATCAGCTTTATTGGCCAGGTGTACTCACGTACACTAGGAATTCTTTGTGGTACAATGCATCGCCAAGCAGCAACATGGAGGAAAAAAATGTAGCATACATTACAAACATTACACATATGAGTTCATACTGCACATATGCAACTGTACAGTAGACATATTATACATTTAAGACTAAAAACTAAGGCTGCTTGGCAGAGCAGCACCGAGGCAGCCATCCGCGGCGCCAACTAGAACTCACATAATGCACATAATACAGAAGATTTAAGCATTACATCAAAAGATCAGATGGGAGAAGCATGGAAACAGCCGGATAGACGCTTCCAATTGCCCAAAAAGTTCTCAGTAAACTATCCCTTGCCTAAGGGAGTAATGTCCAAATGGGAAGTACCACCGATTGTAGATGCTTCTCTAGCTAGATTGTCAATAAAGACAATCTTACCTATACCGAATGTGACTATACTTAAAGAGGTGTCAGATGGTAAGTTGGTACGGCCCTTAAATCCATATTTGTGGCTGCAGGTGCATCAAAAAGACCCATCATTATAGGTGCATGGGTCAATAAGGCTATTGTCGCTTGTCAGGACAAATAATTCAAGCGGTAGTGTAGGAAAATAATCAGGAAGAAATAGTTTGTCTAGCTGAGCATATCCCGGAATCGGCCACTTACATCTGTCACGCCACAAAAGATGCTAGTAGGATAGCATCACGCATTTCATCCTCAGCAGTATCGGCCAGGTGGTATCTCTGGCTCGGAGATTGGCAAGTGGATTCGGATTAAAAAAAGGCAGTGGAAGCGATCCCCTTTGTGGGGGAAGCATTGTTTGGGCCATAATTGGACAAGTGGATTTCGCAAGCCACAGCGGGAAAATCCACATTTCTACCAACAATGTATCCTAGAACCACACAACCGGTAAGAAGGAACTACTTTGGCCCGGTGTTTAATTCTTTTAGGTCTCAGTCTTTTCATGCCAGAGGCAGAGGCTTTGGTGGATAAACACGCAGAAACAGAGGCCGTTCCCAGTCCACAACCCAAAAGCAGGACTCTAAGCCTACCAACAAGGCTGTGGCATGATGGTCTCCCAGCTCACCTTGGGTCTCCCAAGGTTGGCACATAGTTGATGGGGTTTCAGGAAGCCTCCCCAAAAGTCTGGATCAGCAATATTATCTCCCAGGGTTACAGAATGGAATTTCAGACATGACCTCACAGTCAATTCTTTAGTACAGGCCGTCCTTGGTGCCCTCAAAGAGAGAGAGCATTAGACACGGCTACTCAAAAATGACTTCTAACAGAGTTCCGTTTCCTCAGAGAGGTTTTATTCAAATCTTTTTGAAGTACCAAAACCAGACAGGTCTGTGAGACCAATCCTCAATTTAAAGTTATTAATTATTGCGAGTCTGGAACAACGGGAGTTCCTGGTGTATCAATGGACATAAATGATGCATACCTACATGTTCCGACTTGGTCCCCACACCAAGCATATTTGAGGTTTGCCGTGGTTAAGAATCATTACAATTTCAAAGCTCAGCCATTTGGCCTGTCATCGGCCCCGAGAATTTTCACAAAGATCATGGCAGTCACGGTAGCGAAATTGAGATCGTTAGGAGTAACGATAATACCGTATTTAGATGACCTCCTGATCAAGGCTTCATCCCAGGACCTGTTGATCAGGGATGTGCAGATCACTCATCAAGTTCTTCTTCAACATGGTTGGATTGTGAATTTCAAAAAATCTAATCTACAACTGACGCAGAGGATTAAATTCCTGGGTCTCATCATGGACACTATACAACTGAGAGTGTTCCTTCCGGAGGACAAGATTCGAGACATCAAGGAGATGGTTCGACAGGTCTTACAAAATTAAACGGTATCATTACATCTCTGTGTATGACTTCTGGGGAAAATGGTGGCATCCTTTGAGGCGATCCAGTGCGGCAGGCTACATTCCAGACCATTTCAATTAAATCTGATTGCTCAAGGAGCAGGCAAACATCTACTTCTTCACAAAAAAAATTTGCTTGCCACCTCAAGCCAGGACTTCGTTATTTGGTGGTCGGTTCACAGGAACCTAACGAGGCATCAGGGAGGAACAAAGAGCCACATGGCCTTGAGGGAAGCTACAAAGATTCTGTCCTGGACAGAAAGACACGACATAGTCCTGTCACCAACCTTCAATCCAGGAGTGGACAATTGGGAGGCGGATTATCTCAGCCATCAAGATATGCACCCAAGAAAATGGAGTCTACACCACCAGGTAGGGGCAGATCCAGAATAAATTGACAGGGGGGCACCACAATAGGGGAAGGTGCATGGGGGGTCTTTGGCGTGCGCAGTTCTGGTGAAGTGGGCTCATAACGAGGTGCATAGCCCTCACAGAAAATGCCATACCCACGAGCCATGCCAATGGATTTAATCACACTGGGGTCCCTGGCAGGAAAAAAAAACACGTAGGTGACCACGGAAAAAATGAAAACACACACATTGGCCTACAAAAAACAAACAAACACATATTTTCCCCCAGTTTAAAAAACAAACAAATTGTACTCCACAGGAAAAAATAAAACCTTAATCGGGTGAGAGAGCCTGCTGGGGGCAGATGTGATGGGTAACAGCCAACAGGATGATAGATTCTGCAGGGACAGGTGCGGTGGGTGACAGGGTGAGAGGGTCTGCAGGGACAGGTGCAGTGGGTGACAGGGTGAGAGAGTCTGCAGGGACAGGTGCGGTGGGTGACAGGGTGAGAGAGCCTGCAGGGCCAGGTGCGGTGGGTGACAGGATGAGAGTCTACAGGGCCAGGTGCAGTGGGTGACAGGGTGAGAGAGTCTGCAGGGATAGATGAGGTTGGGTGACAGGGTGACAGTCTGCAGGGACAGATATGGTGGGTGATAGGGCGAGCGTCTGTGGGGCAGACGTGGTGGGTGACAGGGTGAGCGTATGCGCGACAGATGTTGTGGGTTACAGCAATCCCCCTCAATGCACTCTCGCTTTTCCATACTCACCTTACAGCACCCCCCATCACACACACACTTCATTAGTCATCTCACAGCACTCTCCCCCAGCCCCACCCACCCCTTCAATAAAGACACCACAGCACACAATGCACCCTCCCCCACTCCCCCCAGCACGAGAAATACCTTCTCTCTTAACTCATATATTCCCTGGCATTCGGCAGCCTTCCCTGTCACGATTCAGCATGTGCGGGCAAGGAACTCAGGGGGGCGGAGCTAGCACTGAGTGGCCGGGGATTCGGGGAGCTTACTTTTTGGCTGCCGCCTCCCGCAGCTGAGCCAGACATGTACGTGGCCATGCTGCTGTGGGGTCGGCTCGGGGTCAGCAAAATTGTAATGGCCCGAGGAGCAGAAGACAGGGCAACCTGCTCCCTGCCTGCCCGCAGCCCGACACTGACTGCATGCAGATCGCGCAAAGCTGGAGGCAGAGCTTGGCTGACATGACTCAGCTGCATGGGGGATGGCCACAAGCAGCAGCTTCGTCCTGGTGGCGGCCTGTGCAGCTAAAATAAAAGTAATACAAAATTACTCTAAACGACAGAGGGGGCACGTGCCTGGGTGACCTCCCCCTGAATCCACCACTGCCCCCAGGTCTTCAAAGCAGTAGTAAGAAGATGGGGGTTACTGCAGGTAGATCTCATGGCCTCTCGGAACAACCATCAGTTGCCGAGATATGTGGCCAGGACGCGGGATCCAGAAGCAGTGGACGCACTGACAGTGCACTCGAATTCCGACCTAGTATACATATTCCCTCCATTTCCCTTATTACCAAGAGTGTTAAAAAGGTGAAACAGGAAAGAGCGCGGGTAATCTTGATAGCACCAGATTGGCCTCGCAGAAGTTGGTATGCGGATCTGAAGAAACTTCTGGCGGACATGCATTTGGAGGCTGCCGCAGAGGAAGGATCTGCCATATCAAGTCCCTTTTCTGCATACGGATCTGAACCGACTGCGTTTGACGGCATGGTTCTTGAAACCAGGATTTTAAGGGAGGAGGTTATCCCAAGATCAGGTATCCCTACCATGTTAGCGGCACTGAAACCGGTTACGGCAGCACACTACCATAGGATCTGAAAGAAATACATGGACTGTTGCCAGCCTAAGGGTTGGAACCCTAGAGAATTCCGCCTTACCAGATTGCTGAGATTTCTCCAATTGGGGTTGGATGGCCCTGCATGTCTGTGCCGGCCCCCCTGCACAAATACAAAAGCATCGCACAGCGGCGATGCCTTTGTATTTGAGGAGTAACTCCCGGCCAGCGCAGCTCCTGCGGCTGGCCGGGAGTTACTCGTCGCTCCCGCTGGCCGCAGCGGCTGCGTGACATGTCACGCAGCCGCCGCGGCCCGCCAACACAACGGTCTGGCCACGCCTGCGTTGGCCGGACCGCTCCCCCTAAACGGCGGCTTAACGCCGCCGTTCAGCCCCCTCCCGCCTAGCGACCGCCTCTGTCTCAGAGGCGATTGCTAGGTAACATAGTAACATAGTATCTAAGGTTGAAAAAAGACAATTGTCCATCGAGCTCAACCTATTTGTGGTCTCCTATGCACGATTATTTTGTAGAAAATTTTGACTGAAGTTGATGTCTGCCGTTACGTTTTACCCCTCTTTTTTATAAAACCATAGTGCGTGACTATGCCCCGTAACCCTGGATATCCTTATCCATTAGGAATTTATCTAACCTATTCTTAAAGGTGTTGACTGAGTCTGCCATTACAACTCCCTCAGGCAGGGAATTCCAAACACGTATCGTCCTTACCGTAAAAAAGCCTTTACGCCGTATTGTGCGGAATCTCCTCTCCTCTAACCTGAGCGAGTGTCCACGAGTTCTCTGTGTTGATCTAACCAAAAACAGGTCCTGCGCAAGATCTGTATAATGTCCCCTTATATATTTGTAAATGTTGATCATGTCCCCTCTTAATCTCCTCTTTTCCAGTGTAAACATGCCTAGTCTTTCAAGCCTTTCCTCGTATTCCAGCATCTCCATACCCTTAATTAGTTTGGTCGCCCGCCTTTGAACCTTTTCTAGCTCCAGGATATCCTTTTTGTAGTAAAGTGCCCAGAATTGTACACAGTATTCAAGGTGTGGCCTCACAAGTGATTTATATAACGGGAGTATAACACTCACGTCCCGGCGCATGACAACGAAGGTTGTCATGCGCCGGCACACTGCGGCGCCGGCGCATGCGCAGTTCCGACTTGATCGCTGCGCTGCGACAAACTGCAGTGAACGATCGGGTCGGAATGACCCCCAAAGTCCAATGCAATAGTTACCCAGCTTGGGTGGTTGTCCAGTGGAGGAGTACTGTGATTTTGACCATTAGAGGTTGATTTGCTTCAAATGTTCCTTAATGATGGGCTCCTCATGCAGTACGGTCTGAAGCCTCCTAATCCAAACTGTTATTGGGCTCCTCTTAAGATGCGATGGATAGTGATGTCCAGGGGTTGGTTCGGGTCCTTTCTCCAGCGCACTTGTAGCTTGGTAACACAGGCACCTGACCGGTTTCGCTGCACTCCAAATGGCAGCTTTATCAAAGGTGTAGATTGCTTGTAACACTGGGCTTTATATACCCTTCCCAATAAAGGGGGTAATTCCAAGTTGATCGCAGCAGGAAATTTTTTAGCAGTTGGGCAAAACCATGTGCACTGCAGGGGAGGCAGATATAACATGTGCAGAGAGACTTAGATTTGGGTGGGTTATTTTGTTTCTGTGCAGGGTAAATACTGGATGCTTTATTTTTACACTGCAATTTAGATTGCAGATTGAACTCACCACACCCAAATCTACCTCTCTCTGCACATGTTACATCTGCCCCCCCCTGCAGTACACATGGTTTTGCCCAACTGCTAAAAAATTTCCTGCTGCGATCAACTTGGAATTACCCCCAAAGTGTCTACTTAGCACCTGGTGACATGATTAGCAATTCTACTACAATCTCATTATAGACATCTACAAACAATTAAAAGAATATAGGAGACAGACCCATTTAGATAGTATAAATATAATTTATATGTACAATCCACTTCTTATTATAGTATAGTACCTCTTAATTTGTTTTATTCAGTTTTATAGATAGTCAGTAATGCTTGCTGGACAGTTTCAGACAATCGTAACAATTGTTATGTTCCCGTTGTCATGGACACAAGACCTAGGACTTCTCTTATGGGTGAGGTCCGGGTCAGCTGGTTAAGTTAATCTCTGCCCCTTGATCACCTGATCAGGACTCCGGTCACATGACCGCACTCCCGGCCACATGATCCACGCGGAACTCATTTCACAGGCTAGTATTATCAGATCGGCAGCGTACATCGCTGAGTAACCGATCACCTGACTATCTCTCCGGTCACATGACTCTCACAAAGTAAATACACCAAAATTAGTTTTTTAACATGAGGATACGCATGACCGGGATGCCGATCACGTGACCGCATTACGGCCACGCGACCCGCATCCAAACATAACATACATTCAAAGGACTTGTGTAGCCTCAAGATTAATGATAATAATATAAAGGTCTGTATATATTTTTTCAGACCATTTCGTTATTCCAAAATCCCATCTATACAGATGATACATAAACAATATATGCCACTGGGGAGCCGATTTTGCAACCACATTTTCGGTCACGCGATACGCATCCCAGACATTTCTGTTGCTGCTGAAGAAGTCCCTGTTGCGCTGGTTGCGGCGACAACTGGTCGTGCAATAAAAGAGTGACTTGCCGCTCCCGATTCCTGGATTGTTCTTCCTTGCTCTCTGTTCGCCACACCTGAAGACTGTCCCTCCCGGCTGGGCGTCGCGTAGGAAAGATGGAGCGGACCCTGGCCAGTGTGGCTGGTTGAAGGTTGCCAAAGGCCTGCTGCCGGAGCTGCGTAATGGCTGTAGCTGGTACCTTGGGGCGACGCCATCTGGTATCCTCTTCTTGGTGGCGACATAAATCGCGGAGATCATCCAAGGCAGCTTTGCAAAAGTTCAGCGATGTGCTCTGCTACTTGCATCCCCGCATCCCCGCATTCTCGCATTGGCTCGGGGAAAAGGGGGGCTGCTGCTGTGGCCTGCCGTGTCGCTGTGCCGATGGTGAAAAGTTACCGGCTTTTTAGTGCCTGTGCTCCTGGTGACCATAGTTCACAACCCCTGTTGTTCTTATAAATCCTGCTGGAGTTGAGTAATGCGACTGGGATGGGGAGGGGAGGGTGTGACCAGCAGTGGGGAGAGGTTTTATGGCCCATTGTGTGCAAGGGGTTTGCTGTTCCTGCTCCTCCCCCCCAGATTCCCAGCCATCTGCTTCAATGCCTTCTGTGATCAAGACTTCCTCCTTGCCATGGAGATCACTCACCCCTGCTCCATGTTCCACGACATCTCTGCACAGCTGCTGCTCCATGGCTCTGTCTGAGGTTGAACTTTTCCTTGCAGCCTGCTTCCGCTTGTGTGCCTGGCGACCACCAGGTGGAGCCCTATGCGCCTTCCTCTTGTACACGATCTCTCCCACACTCTCTCTCATTGCTGGCTGCTGCAGCATTTCCCCATCCTCCCGAAAACGTGCTGGGGGGAACTCGAGTCCTCTCTGGGCGCCTCTGCCCAGCCCTCCCTTGCTTGAGCATTAGTGATGGGAAATCTAGTTCACTTTGGTGATTAGTTTATTATGATCTAGCTCACTCAAAAGATTAGTTCAGAAGATTAGTTCATGTAGTTCATTTAGTTCATCATTTCACTCACTGACTCTGAGACTGAAAGGAGTGATTAGATTCAGAACTAGTCTAGACTATTACACATAGAGTAGGTATTTCTAATACTAGCTCATTGCAGGAGTTATAATCTTTTTCAAATGATCAGATATGTTTAAAATGTCAGATTTTTTTTATTTTTAAGAAAAGCAATAAGTTATATAGTAACCTTATAGTGACATATGTATCTCTGCGATATTAATCCCATTGTTGGTACTCCTTTTTACTTCATAATATGCAAGTGAAAGACCCAAATTCATAGTAATGTCATAAGTCACTTTTTTTCTGCTTTTAAAATACAATAATTAAAAGAAAAGTCCCTTTGCCCCAATGTAACAGACCTTAGAGAGAGATAAAGTGGAGCTGTTGTAAAGTAACCAATCAGCTTCTGTCATTTATCTTTACAGTATATAAAGTGACAGAAGCTGATTGGTTGCTAGGGGCAACTGCTCTACTTTATGTCACTTGAAGGTTCATTGGCCCTCATTCCGAGTTGTTCGCTCGCAAGGCGAATGTAGCAGAGTTACACACGCTAAGCCGCCGCCTACTGGGAGTGAATCTTAGCTTCTTAAAATTGCGACCGACGTACGCGCAATATTGCGATTACAAACGAGTTAGCAGTTTCAGAGTAGCTCCAGACTTACTCTGCCTGTGCGATCATTTCAGTGCTTGTCGTTCCTGGTTGACGTCACAAACACACCCAGCGTTCGCCCAGGCACTCCCACCGTTTCTCCGGCCACTCCTGCGTTTTTTCCGGAAACGGTAGCGTTTTCAGCCACACGCCCCTGAAACGCTGTGTTTCCGCCCAGTAACACCCATTTCCTGTCAATCACATTACGATCGCCGGAGCGAAGAAAAAGCCGTGAGTAAAAATACTTTCATCATAGTAAAGTTACTTGGCGCAGTCGCAGTGCGAACATTGCGCATGCGTACTAAGCGGATTTTCACTGCGATGCGATGAAAAATACCGAGCGAACAACTCGGAATGAGGGCCATAGTACATATCCTCCTGTGTCTTCTGTGGAGTAATCCTACCCTACAGGATAGCATGCAGCACTCAGCAGTGTGTCTTTAGCTGATTGGGAGTGTAGCTTGTCACCTAATATACTGGGGGAATGAATCATGGCTATATGCAGTTCAGTATCAGCTCCATAGCATATGCCTGTGCACAGCAGTGCCACACATGGTAGCTTAGAAGTACTGTACTGACTCGTATGGCTGTATGAGTCATTGAGTCAGTGAACTGATCAGTGATCTGTAATGAATCACAGAACTACTAAACTACTTGCAAGGAGAGTGACTCATGAGTCGTCAGGACAATGCAGTTCAATCAGCTTCACAGAGTCCACTGACTCCATGAGCACAGCAGTGACCCCTGTGGCAGCTAGTGATGTGCACCGGACATTTTTCGGGTTTTGTGTTTTGGTTTTGGATTCGGTTCTGCGGCCGTGTTTTGGATTCGGACGCGTTTTGGCAAAACCTCCCTGAAAATTTTTTGTCGGATTCGGGTGTGTTTTGGATTCGTTTTTTTTTTTTTTACAAAAAAACGTCAAAAACAGCTTAAATCATAGAATTTGGGGGTCATTTTGATCCCATAGTATTATTAACCTCAATAACCATAATTTCCACTCATTTTCAGTCTATTCTGAACACCTCACACCTCACAATATTATTTTTAGTCCTACAATTTGCACCGAGGTCGCTGGATGGCTAAGCTAAGCGACCCAAGTGGCCGACACAAACACCTGGCCCATTTAGGAGTGGCACTGCAGTGTCAGGCAGGATGGCACTTCAAAAAAATTGTCCCCAAACAGCACATGATGCAAAGAAAAAAAGAGGCGCACCAAGGTCGCTGTGTGACTAAGCTAAGCGACACAAGTGGCCGACACAAACACCTGGCCCATCTAGGAGTGGCACTGCAGTGTCAGGCAAGATGGCACTTCAAAAAAATTGTCCCCAAACAGCACATGATGCAAAGAAAAATGAATGAGGCGCACCAAGGTCGCTGTGTGACTAAGCTAAGCGACACAAGTGGCCGACACAAACACCTGGCCCATCTAGGAGTGGCACTGCAGTGTCAGGCAGGATGGCACTTCAAAAAAATTGTCCCCAAACAGCACATGATGCAAAGAAAAATGAAAGAAAAAAGAGGTGCAAGATGGAATTGTCCTTGGGCCCTCCCACCCACCCTTATGTTGTATAAACAGGACATGCACACTTTAACGAACCCATCATTTCAGCGACAGGCTCTGCCACACGACTGTGACTGAAATGACTGGTTGGTTTGGGCCCCCACCAAAAAAAGAAGCAATCAATCTCTCCTTGCACAAACTGGCTCTACAGAGGCAAGATGTCCACCTCATCATCATCCTCCGATTCCTCACCCCTTTCACTGTGTACATCCCCCTCCTCACAGAGTATTAATTCGTCCCCACTGGAATCCACCATCTCAGGTCCCTGTGTACTTTCTGAAGGCAATTGCTGCTGGTGAATGTCTCCACGGAGGAATTGATTATAATTCATTTTGATGAACATCATCTTCTCCACATTTTCTGGAAGTAACCTCGTACGCCGATTGCTGACAAGGTGAGCGGCTGCACTAAACACTCTTTCGGAGTACACACTGGAGGGAGGGCAACTTAGGTAGAATAAAGCCAGTTTGTGCAAGGGCCTCCAAATTGCCTCTTTTTCCTGCCAGTATACGTACGGACTGTCTGACGTGCCTACCTATGCGGTCACTCATATAATCCTCCACCATTCTTTCAATGGTGAGAGAATCATATGCAGTGACAGTAGACGACATGTCAGTAATCGTTGGCAGGTCCTTCAGTCCGGACCAGATGTCAGCACTCGCTCCAGACTGCCCTGCATCACCGCCATCGGGTGGGCTCGGAATTCTTAGCCTTTTCCTCACACCCCCAGTTGCGGGAGAATGTGAAGGAGGAGATGTTGACGGGTCACGTTCCGCTTGACTTGACAATTTTCTCACCAGCAGGTCTTTGAACCTCTGCAGACTTGTGTCTGCCGGAAAGAGAGATACAACGTAGGTTTTAAATCTAGGATCGAATACGGTGGCCAAAATGTAGTGCTCTGATTTCAACAGATTGACCACCCGTGAATCCTGGTTAAGCGAATTAAGGGCTCCATCCACAAGTCCCACATGCCTAGCGGAATCGCTCTGTTTTAGCTCCTCCTTCAATGTCTCCAGCTTCTTCTACAAAAGCCTGATGAGGGGAATGACCTGACTCAGGCTGGCAGTGTCTGAACTGACTTCACGTGTGGCAAGTTCAAAGGGTTGCAGAACCTTGCACAACGTTGAAATCATTCTCCACTGCGCTTGAGTCAGGTGCATTCCCCCTCCTTTGCTTATATCGTGGGCAGATGTATAGGCTTGAATGACCTTTTGCTGCTCCTCCATCCTCTGAAGCATATAGAGGGTTGAATTCCACCTTGTTACCACCTCTTGCTTCAGATGATGGCAGGGCAGGTTCAGGAATGTTTGGTGGTGCTCCAGTCTTCGGTACGCGGTGGCTGAATGCCGAAAGTGGCCCGCAATTTTTCGGGCCACCGACAGCATCTCTTGCACGCCCCTGTCGTTTTTTAAATAATTCTGCACCACCAAATTCAATGTATGTGCAAAACATGGGACGTGCTGGAATTTGCCCAGATGTAATGCACGCACAATATTGGTGGCGTTGTCCGATGTCACAAATCCCCAGGAGAGTCCAATTGGGGTAAGCCATTCTGCGATGATGTTCCTCAGTTTCCGTAAGAGGTTGTCAGCTGTGTGCCTCTTCTGGAAAGCGGTGATACAAAGCGTAGCCTGCCTAGGAACGAGTTGGCGTTTGCGAGATGCTGCTACTGGTGCTGCCGCTGCTGTTCTTGCTGCGGGAGGCAATACATCTACCCAGAGGGCTGTCACAGTCATATAGTCCTGAGTCTGCCCTGCTCCACTTGTCCACATGTCCGTGGTTAAGTGGACATTGGGTACAACTGCATTTTATAGGACACTGGTGACTCTTTTTCTGAGGTCTGTGTAAATTTTCGGTATCGCCTGCCTAGAGAAATGGAACCTAGATGGGATTTGGTACCGGGGACACACTACCTCAATCAAGTCTCTAGTTGCCTCTGAATTAACGGTGGATACCGGAACCACGTTTCTCACCACCCAGGCTGCCAAGGCCTGAGTTATCCGCTTTGCAGCAGGATGACTGCTGTGATATTTCATCTTCCTCGCAAAGGACTGTTGGACAGTCAATTGCTTACTGGAAGTAGTACAAGTGGTCTTCCGACTTCCCCTCTGGGATGACGATCGACTCCCAGCAGCAACAACAGCAGCGCCAGCAGCAGTAGGCGTTACACTCAAGGATGCATCGGAGGAATCCCAGGCAGGAGAGGACTCGTCATACTTGCCAGTGACATGGCCTGCAGGACTATTGGCTTTCCTGTGTAAGGTGGAAATTGACACTGAGGGAGTTGGTGGTGTGGTTTGCAGGAGCTTGGTTACAAGAGGAAGGGATTTAGTGGTCAGTGGACTGCTTCCGCTGTCATCCAAAGTTTTTGAACTTGTCACTGACTTCTGATGAATGCGGTCCAGGTGACGTATAAGGGAGGATGGTCCTAGGTGGTTAACGTCCTTACCCCTACTTATTACAGCTTGACAAAGGCAACACACGGCTTGACACCTGTTATCCGCATTTGTGTTGAAATAATTCCACACCGAAGAGCTGATTTTTTTTGTATTTTGACCAGGCATGTCAATGGCCATATTCGTCACACGGACAACAGGTGTCTCCCCGGGTGCCTGACTTAAACAAACCACCTCACCATCAGAATCCTCCTTGTCAATTTCCTCCCCAGCGCCAGCAACACCCATATCCTTATCCTGGTGTACTTCAACAGTGACATCTTCAATTTGACTATCAGGAACTGGACTGCGGGTGCTCCTTCCAGCACTTGCAGGGGGCGTGCAAATGGTGGAAGGCGCAAGCTCTTCCCGTCCAGTGTTGGGAAGGTCAGGCATCGCAACCGACACAATTGGACTCTCCTTGGGGATTTGTGATTTAGAAGAACGCACAGTTTTTTGCTGTGCTTTTGCCAGCTTAAGTCTTTTCATTTTTCTAGCGAGAGGATGAGTGCTTCCATCCTCATGTGAAGCTGAACCACTAGCCATGAACATAGGCCAGGGCCTCAGCCGTTCCTTGCCACTCCGTGTCGTAAATGGCATATTGGCAAGTTTACGCTTCTCATCAGACGCTTTCAATTTTGATTTTTGGGTCATTTTACTGAACTTTTGTTTTTTGGATTTTACATGCTCTCTACTATGACATTGGGCATCGGCCTTGGCAGATGACGTTGATGGCATTTCATCGTCTCGGCCATGACTAGTGGCAGCAGCTTCAGCACGAGGTGGAAGTGGATCTTGATCTTTCCCTATTTTAACCTCCACATTTTTGTTCTCCATTTTTTAATGTGTGGAATTATATGCCAGTATCAATAGCAATGGCCTACTACTATATATACTGCGCACAACTGAAATGCACCACAGGTATGGATGGATAGTATACTTGACGACACAGAGGTAGGTAGAGCAGTGGCCTACTGTACCGTAATGCTATATATTATATACTGGTGGTCAGCAAACTGTGCAAAACTGAAATGCACCACAGGTATGGATGGATAGTATACTTGACGACACAGAGGTAGGTACAGCAGTGGCCTAGTGTACCGTACTGCTATATATATTATATACTGGTGGTCAGCAAACTGTGCAAAACTGAAATGCACCACAGGTATGGATGGATAGTATACTTGACGACACAGAGGTAGGTACAGCAGTGGCCTACTGTACCGTACTGCTATATATATTATATACTGGTGGTCAGCAAACTGTGCAAAACTGAAATGCACCACAGGTATGGATGGATAGTATACTTGACGACACAGAGGTAGGTACAGCAGTGGCCTACTGTATCGTACTGCTATATATATTATATACTGGTGGTCAGCAAACTGATCAAAACTGAAATGCACCACAGGTATGGATGGATAGTATACTTGACGACACAGAGGTAGGTACAGCAGTGGCCTACTGTACCGTACTGCTATATATATTATATACTGGTGGTCAGCAAACTGTGCAAAACTGAAATGCACCACAGGTATGGATGGATAGTATACTTGACGACACAGAGGTAAGTACAGCAGTGGCCTACTGTGCCGTACTGCTATATATATTATATACTGGTGGTCAGCAAACTGTGCAAAACTGAAATGCACCACAGGTATGGATGGATAATATACTTGACGACACAGAGGTAGGTACAGCAGTGGCCTACTGTACCGTACTGCTATATATATTATATACTGGTGGTCAGCAAACTTTGCAAAACTGAAATGCACCACAGGTATGGATGGATAGTATACTTGACGACACAGAGGTAGGTACAGCAGTGGCCTACTGTACCGTACTGCTATATATATTATATACTGGTGGTCAGCAAACTGTGCAAAACTGAAATGCACCACAGGTATGGATGGATAGTATACTTGACGACACAGAGGTAGGTACAGCAGTGGCCTTCTGTACCGTACTCCTATATATTATATACTGGTGGTCAGCAAAATTATGCACTGTACTCCTACTATATACATACAATGCAGCACAGATATGGAGTGTTTTTCAGGCAGACAACTTATACTGGTGGTCACTGGTCAGCAAAACTCTGCACTGTACTCCTCCTATATAATATACTGGTGGTCCCCAGTGCCCACAATAAAGCAGTGTGAGCACAGATATATGCAGCCCACTGAGTACAGATATGGAGTGTTTTTCAGGCAGACAACGTATACTGGTGGTCACTGTCAGCAAAACTCTGCACTGTACTCCTCCTATATAATACAGCTGCTCCCCAGTCCCCACAATTAAGCAGTGTGAGCACAGATATATGCAGCACACTAAGCACAGATAAGGAGCGTTTTTTTCAGGCAGAGAACGGATAAAACTGGTGGACACTGATCAGCAAAACTCTGCACTGTACTCCTCCTACATTATACAGCTGCTCCCCAGTCCTCCCCACAATTAAGCAATAAAGCACAATCAAGTTCAACAATAAACGGAGAGGACGCCAGCCACGTCATCTCCCTAACATTTCCAATGCACGAGTGAAAATGGCGGTGACGCGCAGCTGCTTATATAGAATCCGAATCTCGCAAGAATCCGACAGCGGGATGATGACATTCGGGCGCGCTCAGGTTAACCGAGCCATACGGGAGAATCCGAGTATGCCTCGGACCCGTGTAAAATGGGTGAAGTTCGGGGGGGTTTGGTTTCCGAGGAACCGAACCCGCTCATCACTAGTGGCAGCTGAGGTAAACTGACTCATGAGTATTCAGTATTCACTCTCTCTCTCTCTCTCTCTCTCTCACACACACACACACACACACACACACACACACACACACACACACACTGATTGGTTGCTATGGGCAACATCTCCACTTCTATAGAACTACCTAAGTATATGTACCATCATATTTTAATTATTTCAAGTCTGAAGGTTCATCAGACAAACATACATATCCCCCTATGTCTTGTGTAGAGTAATCAGACCCTACAGGATAGAATGCAGCACTCAGAACTGTGTCTTTGGCTGATTGGGAGTGACAGTGTACCTTGTGACCACCTAATATGCTAGGTGAATTAATGATGGCTATATGCAGTTCAGTATCAGCTCCATAGCATATGCCTGAGCACAGCAGTGCCACACATGGTAGGTTAGAGGTACTGTACTGACTCGTATGGCTATATGAGTCATTGAGCCAGTGAACTGATCAGTGAACTGTAATGAATCACTGAACTACTGAACTACTTGACTCATGAGTCGTCTGGACAATGTAACTCAATCAGCACCGCAGAGTGAGTCCACTCCATGTCTGAGCACAGCAGTGACCCCTGTGGCAGCAGAGATGTACTGACTCATGAGTATTGCTGAGTGAGAGCTGATTAACAACAGTGCTGCTGCAGCTGCACTTACACAACACCCAGCAGAAGATTAAGCACAGCAGTATGCACAGAAGCCAGTAGTACCAGAAGTAGCAGCAAGTGTTTGGACATCTGGACTAATAGGACAGTGATTATATCACAGATAGGTGAGCAGCATGACCACACATGCTCACTCACAGACACACATAGACTTTGGCTAGGCAGTGCAGATGCTATTTTTTTTATTAGATCTGTATTGCTGGGCTGTGTTGTACTTTTAACTTTCATTTTACAGCATCAGATTCAGGAAGTGAAAATCCAGTGAAGTGAATGAGACAGTGAGAAGCCTAATGCAGCTGCTGGCTCTATTCTGTCTGTGTCTGACTCCTCCTTCCTGATCAACTAATCTTTGCCAAAGCTGTGAACTGAACGAACTAGTTCACTTTGAAGATTAGTTCATTTTGAACTAATCATTCATGAACTACCCATCACTATTGAGCATTGATCCGTGCTCTGTGGGGAGGAGGGTTTTGGGTGCTCGTGCAGGGCTCACCATGCTCTGTTTCCGGGCACCTTCTGTAGCCCTGGGAAGCTGGGACTGGCCAACGGAGCAGCTGCCTGTGTTGCTGGCTAGTGTGCTGCTGGAGTGAGGCTTCAGCCACTGGTGTCTGTAGACAATGAGCTGAGACATCGTTCCCTGCAGCAAGAGGATGTTGATGCTGCAATTTCTCCCGGTGAGTACTGCCTTAACCCCCCCCCCCCTGCTCTCCCTTATCTACTGCTCCCTTCTCCCTCCTCTCCTGATAAGCCCTAGCTACCCCACTGGCCAGCGGAACCCCAGAGGTGCCAAAATGGGTACGGGGCTCATCCTCCGACCCCCGTCCCTTCCTGCCTTTGCTCCGTGGCCCGCCCGGCGGCCCTCCCCCTTAGCTGTCTCCGGGGGCCATCTTTAAGGCACCCTTTGTCCCTAGTAGTACAGGCAGCAGCGCAGCTCCTAAATATAGTTTTCCCCCGCTGGGCTGAAAAGCGCTGGGCAGAGTGGGCAGCTCCGGAGCGGCGGGGTGCTGTGCGGCTCAGGTGGCTGGCGGGTGAGCTCATGAAGCAACCGTGAGGCCGGGGTGCAGCGCGGAGCTGCTTGGCGGCTTCCTCAATCTTCACAGTAGTAAACATGATGGACAAGGGATGCTGCTGACATAAAGGAGGTAGCGCAGCGGAGACGCCGCTAGCGGGTACATAGAGATCAGAGGGGAGATCAGAAAGCGCATTCGGATCTACCAGAGAGTGTGGATGGTCTGTTCCTCGCTGCAGGGAAGCCTAGCAACGAGGTGAAGAAAAAACTTCAGTTGCGGCCATCTTGTTTATCTAAATTGGGTGCGCTGGCAGAGCGGCCTTTTCACTGAGAGGGGAGGCGAAGTTATAAAGCACTCCTTCCCCTGTTGTCTGTTCAGAGCAGCAGCCATTTTATTTGTTACAGTCTGCGTTGCATCAGGTTTAGTAAATCACTTTAAGGCTTTTTATTTTGCGCTGGCACATAGATAAGAGCATGCTGTTAGAGTATCTTCTGTAAATAACAATATGATGTAAATGACATACTGTATATATATATTATCTTCCAAGGGATGGTGCTGACCGGTCCTACGGAGGAGGGAGCATCAGAAGTATCAACCATGTCACAGATCAACCTGTCTCAACAGTTGGTGGTGTGGGATTTGTAAACGTCAGGCTGGTTTTGAAAAATAAAATAAAAATGTTTTTTGCTAATTTTTTTATTCTATTCCAGCTGTGTGGCTAAGACTAATTTCATTGCTCCCCATATCCCTGCGGTCTTTCTCCATCTATACTAGTAGAGTGAAAGCACTGCTGTTTGGAGTGTGAGTGTGAGGGTTGAACATGGCGTCTAAAGCACCAACCAAGACCACAAAAATATGCTATGTATGTTCAAAATGTGAAAAAAAATAGCACAAGTGTTGGCAGCTCTGGGGTGTGCGACACATGTTTTGGAATGGATGCTCAACCTGGGAGCAGTGGTCCATCAGGGTCATGGGAAAATGCGAATATCTCTAAAGAGATGGCGGAATCCCGTAAGTAACATTTAGAATGGGTTGCCAGTTTCTTGAAAACTATGGAAGAATTCCTCATTAGGCTTACTCCGCCATCACAAGTGGAAAAGCCTGTGCGCAAATCTGTAAAGAAACCTCTTCCCTACCTGCAAGAAGAGGAGGAAGGTCTCTTGGTAGATGAGGAGGATTCAGAGGTGAGAGATTTGGTTGAGGAGATATTGGACAGTTCTCAAGAGGAGGATTCGGAGGTTAAGGGGTTAGAGTCCCCTGTTAAACAGGTACTTTATTTCAAACAAGAGGAAATTAAGGAACCTGAAGTGTTTAATCTGTTTGAATCTCTGAAGCCACCAGCAGCAGTGTTTCCAATACCTCAGACACTTCAAGATCAGATGGGAGAAGCATGGAAACAGCCGTATAGATGCTTCCAATGCCCAAAAAGTTCTAAATTATCCCTTGCCTAAGGGAGTAATGTCCAAATGGGAAGTACCACCGATTGTAGATGCTTCCCTAGCTAGATTGTCAATAAAGACAATCTTACCTATACCGAATGTGACTATACTTAAAGAGGTGTCAGATGGTAAGTTGGATACGGCCCTTAAATCCATCTTTGTGGCTGCAGGTGCATCAAAAAGACCCACCATTATAGGTGCATGGGTCAATAAGGCTATTGTCGCTTGGGCAGGACAAATAATTCAAGCGGTAGCGTAGGAAAATAATCAGGAAGAAATAGTTTGTCTAGCTGAGCATATCCGGGAATCAGCCACTGTCATCTGTCACGCCACAAAAGATGCTAGTAGGATAGCATCACGCATTTCAGCCTCAGCAGTATCGGCCAGGTGGTATCTCTGGCTCTGAGATTGGCAAGTGGATTCGGATTAAAAAAGCGATCCCCTTTGTAGGGGAAGCATTGTTTGGGCCAGAATTGGACAAGTGGATTTCGCAAGCCACAGCGGGAAAATCCACGTTTCTACCAACAACATATCCTAAAACCACACATCTGGTAAGAAGGAACTACCCTGGCCCGGTGTTTAATTCTTTTAGGTCTCAGTCCTTTCATGCCAGAGGCTTTGGTGGACAATCACGCAGAAACAGAGGCAGAGGCGTTTCAATTAAATCTGATTGCTCAAGGAGCAGGCAAACATCTACTTCTTCACAGAAAAATTTGCTTGTCACCTCAAGCCAGGACTTCGTTATTTGGTGGTCGGTTCACAGGAACCTAACGAGGGGTCAGGGAGGAACAAAGAGCCACATGGCCTTGAGGGAAGCTACAAAGATTCTGTCCTGGACAGAAAGACACGACATAGTCCTGTCACCAACCTTCATTCCAGGAGTGGACAATTGGGAGGCAGATTATCTCAGCCATCAAGATATGCACCCAGGAGAATGGAATCTACACCCCCAGGCAGGGGCAGATACAGAATAAAATGTCAGGGGGGGGGGGGCACCACAATAGGGGAAGGTGCATGGGGGGGTCTTTAGCATGCGCACTTCTGGTGAAGTGGGCTCATAACGAGGGGAATGGCCCTCACAGAAAATGTCATACCCACGAGCCATGCCAATGGTTTTAATCACACTGGGGTCCCTGGCAGGAAAAAAAAAACAGATAGGTGACCACGGAAAAAATGAAAACACACACATTGGCCTACACAGAAAAACAAACACATATTTTCCCCCAGTTTAAAATGCAAATTGTACCCCACAGGAAAAAATAAAACCTTAATCGGGTGAGAGAGCCTGCTGGGGGCAGATGTGATGGGTAACAGCCAACAGGATGATAGATTCTGCAGGGAAAGGTGTGATGGACGAGAGAGTCTGCAGGGACAGGTGCGGTGGGTGACAGGGTGAGAGGGTCTGCAGGGACAGGTGCAGTGGGCGACAGGGTGAGAGAGTCTGCAGGGACAGGTGCGGTGGGTGACAGGGCGAGAGAGTCTGCAGGGACAGGTGCGGTGGGTGACAGGATGAGAGTCTACAGGGCCAGGTGCAGTGGGTCACAGGGTGAGAGAGTCTGCAGGGATAGATGTGGTGGGTGACAGGGTGAGAGTCTGCAGGGACAGATGTGGTAGGTGACAGGGCGAGCGTCTGTGGGGCAGATGTGGTGGGTGACAGGGTGAGCGTATGCGCGACAGATGTTGTGGGTTACAGCAATCCCCCTCAATGCACTCTCCCTTTTCCATACTCACCTCACACATCTCACAGCACTCTCCCCCAGCCCCACCCGCCCCTTCAATAAAGACACCACAGCACACATTGCACCCTCACCCACTCCCCCCAACACGAGAAATACCTTCTGTCTTAACTCATGTATTCCCTGGCATTCGGCAGCCTTCCCTGTCACGATTCAGCATGTGCAGGCAAGAAACTCAGGGGGGCAGAGCTAGCACTGAGTGGCCGGGGATTCGGGGAGCTTACTTTTTGCCTGCCACCTCCCGCAGCTGAGCCAGACATGTACGTGGCCATGCTGCTGCGGGGACGGCTCGGGGTCAGCAAAATTGTAATGGCCCGAGGAGCAGAAGACAGGGCAGCCTGCTCCTGCCTGCCCGCAGCCCGAAACTGACTGCATGCAGATTGCGCAAAGCTGGAGGTGGAGCTTGGCTGACATGACTCAGCTGCATGGGGGATGGCCACAAGCAGCAGCTTCGTCCTGGTGGCGACCCGTGCAGCTAAAATAAAAGTAATAAAAAATTACTGTAAATGACAGAGGGGGCTCGTGCCTGGGTGCCCTCCCCCTGACAGTGCACTAGAATTACGACCTAGTATACATATTCCCTCCATTTCCCTTATTACCAAGAGTGTTAAAAAAGGTGAAACAGGAAAGAGCGTGGGTAATCTTGATAGCACCAGATTGGCCTCGCAGAAGTTGGTATGCGGATCTGAAGAAACTTCTGGCGGACATGCCTTGGAGGCTGCCGCAGAGGAAGGATCTGCTATCTCAAGGCCCTTTTCTGCATACGGATCTGAACCGACTGCGTTTGACGGCATGGTTCTTGAAACCAGGATTTTAAGGGAGAAGGGTATCCCGAGATCAGGTATCCCTACCATGTTAGCGACACTGAAACCGGTTACGGCAGCACACTACCATAGGATCTGAAAGAAATACATGGACTGTTGCCAGCCTAAGGGTTGGAACCCTAGAGAATTCAGTTCTTTTCCAACAAAATTCTGGTGTCCCTGCAGGAGATTCAGACCTTTTTACAGGGAGTTTTGAGAATTCAACCTCCTTTTCGTCCTCCTACGTGGGATCTCAATTTGGTGTTGGAATTCCTGAAATCTGACATTTTCGAACCTCTAGAGCAGGTAGATCTAAAAAATGTGTGTTGGAAAACGGTCTTACTGTTGGCTTTATCATCAGCCAGACGGGTCTCGGAATTAGGGTCCCTGTCTTGTAAGAGTCCCTTTCTTGTTTTTCATGAAGACAGGGCGGAACTCTGTACGAAGGCAGAGTTTTTACCTAAGGTGGTATCTGGTTTTCACATAAACCAGCCAATTGTGGTTCCATCGTTCCAAGGGGGGTCAGAGGACATTTTCATGGATGTGGTCAGAGCTTCAAAGGTGTATGTACAGGTTACTAGTTCTCTTAGGAGAACAGACGCCTTGTATGTTCTGTATGATGGTCCCAGGAAAGGTTGCCCAGCTTCTAAACAAACCTTGGCTAGATGGCTAAGACTGACCATCAAGCAAGCATATACAGTATCTCAAACGGTAGTGAGTCTTCTAAGTCTTTTATGTTCCCTCTTCTCTCCGTCAATTTTTCAAACTGGAGGGATAGGGGGGGCGTGAAGGGAGAGGAGCCAGGTATGAATTTATTTATTTATTATTAATTCATTGTGCCACCTCCGGTCTTCAGTCTTCACACCCCCAGCTGTATAGATCTCCAGTGTGCCCGAGTGGATTCAGAGAAATGGATTTATCAGTAAGTACCAAAACCCTCTTTTTGTAAATAGTGATAACAAAAACCTTTATTGAAACTGGAGCAAAGGGAGTCAACTTTTTAAATTATTTGGGGTTGCTCACATTACATCCACCATATGACTCAAAAATGTTATCCACAGACATGACTGAGGACAGTACTAATACTGGGTATGTGCAGGCACCTACAGCACCCACAGATCTGGCTCCAATAACTACACATGCCTCTTTATTTTTCTAAATATTCCTGAAAATGGCGATAATGGTTATATTACAGTAGTATATAGTAAACAAGAGGCCTGAAATGAGGCTCCAACAAGACTAGTGTGATGGCTGATGATGAGAGTCCAGCAAATGAGAGACAAGAGGCATGAGAGAGGCTGAGAGACAGCATAGTCTTGGAGATAAAGGGGGTATCTGCTATATGTATAATAATTATTGGTAGGTGTTCTGTGCACTGAGGGTAAGAAGTAATGTATTTGTTTCATTTGTGCTGCAGTTTTGACCAATTTGTCTGGGCTCAGAGGACGTACAGTATATTTAGAAGAAAAACTGCACTCAACCTAATATGCTAGTATCTTTGCAGATATGATTTTGTAATAAATGTGTCAATGAAGGTAAGGTGCATAAGTATCTACTCTGTGTCAGAATGGTGCATACGTATATAAGCACAAACAGAATCGGCAAAATTATATGCATACAGTACAATAGGCCTTAATAGGCCCAACAACAGAAATAGTGCATGAAGCATGAGCGTAAATACAAAGCAATAATACTGGTGGTAATGGCGATAATAGCAATATTGACAGCCATCTGCCCCCCGGGCTGATACAGTGTTTGTGCTCCAGGGCCATCTGCAGTTGTACTCTGCATGCACATGGTTAAAAGAATGCTAGCCCGCTACTCCCCTCTCCCTCCCCTCCGCATGGGGTCTCCTTTACTACCTGACCTGGCGTCATCATCCGCCGGGCCCGCTGCAGTGCCACACAGCCGAGGGCCTCCCCCCGAATCTGTTCTTATGCGCTCTAGCAGAGAACCTGATAACAGGAGTGGATGTGTGCAGCTTTTGCTAGCGGGGCCATCATGTCCAAACATAAGTAGGTACTCACAAGCTCAAATTCAAAGATAACCACAGGCCGTAAAGGGGGAGGAGGGTAGTCATAACTACCAGCGGCATATGTGTGCAGGATAGCTGCAACTGCAGTGCACTGCACATACTTCTTGGTGTTGACCATATGTCTGTTGACCTTTGCCATGTTGACCTTTTGACCCTGTCTTCATTTTACATGTTGACCTTTTGACCCTGCATGTCAACCATTAGTGGTCTACCTATTGACTGTAGACCTTTTTTAGTGTAGATATGTAGACTGGATACCATACAGGAAGGGTTGGTAGAAAAGCCAGGGCCACTTCATTGCATTTGCCCCTAGGCTAAAAGTTGCCAGCCAGCCCCTGTTGCCAGTATTGCAGAATTTGCAGTATTGCAGGAAATGTACTTGAAATATACTTAATCGTATAAACGGGGCGTAACTAGAACTTTGTGGGCCCCATAGCAAAATTTGGAAAGTGACCCCCTTCTACAGAGAGGGGAGGTACAGGGTGACACAGACACACATGGGTAGAGTGGAAGTACAGGGTGACACAAACACGGCTTGAGTGGGGGTACGAGGTGTCACAAACTCACACAGGGGTGGTAGGTGTGCACTGTGTCAAACACATAGGGGTGTCACACACACAGGGTTAGGGAGTGTACAGTGTATCATACACAGGGGGTACAAGGTGTCTCACACACATATACACAGGGGTAGGGTGTGCATAGTGTGTCATACATAGGGTGTGGAGGGGTACAGGGTGTCTCACAGGGGTAGAGGGTGTACAGGGTGTCATACACATGGGGATAGGGGGGTACAGGGGACACACTAGAGGGGAAGGGGTGGTTTGTAAAGGGGTTCATAAACTGGAGGGCGGTAGGTGGGTACGGCGGGTCACATACTAGAGGTAAAGGGGGTAGGTTTGTACAGGGGGTCATACTCCAAAGGTGTAGGTGGGTACAGGGGGTGAGAACGGGGGTGAGGGGTAGGTGGGTATAGTGGGTCACACATGGGAGGAGGTAGGGCGTCATACACTGGGGGTTACAAGGCTCCCCGGGCACTCACTGCTCTGTGCTCCGATCCACCTCGGGGTCAGGTGCAGGGTGTTAGAGAAGGAGGCCTGCAGACCCACGTACAGGCCCCCTCGCATCTTAGATACATCCTCTGTCGGGTTTATGGATATTAGCAGTAGGACAATCCAAGGCGAATACAGTGCTCACCTGGCAGCTACACAGCCACATCGCCCCACCAGTAAAGTGTGAGGCAAGAGGAACGGAGGAGTTATCGGACATACTGTGGCCGATTTTTGCTTCCCCAACATGGAGCGGCTGTAGGAGTGGAAGGCAGGAGGCTGGGGGGAGGGTAGCACAGATCCATTCCCCAACATCAACCGTTCTCTCCTCTTTGCTCCGTGGTAACCAAATGAGGTGGGGCCAGGGGGCTTCATTTGCTGGGCTCCTGTGGCCCCTGGCAGGGTGCGGCGTGGCTCTTCTCTCAGCAGGGCCATTTCTATGGGGGAATGTGACTGGGTGCAGAAGGAGCAGCAGGCCCTGAAGTCAGTCTCAGCCCCGTAGCAGCTGCATCCCCTGCACCAATGGTAATTATGCCACTGCGTGTGAAATGCAGTTATGGTGCAGTAGTTTCAGTCCATGATTACAGGGAACGTTTCTCTTCCTTGGTGTTATAGGATTTGGTAAACTCCATTTGGTTTGTGCAAATGCTGGTGTGCGGCTTCTCCAGCTATATATCTTTGTCCCCGGATATCAATGGGATGTGTGCTAGCTAGGTAAGAAGGGGAGTGGGTGCAGGCCTGGTTGGGGAGAGTTGTGGCCCAGTATTTGTTCCCAGCTGCGTTGGTGATGCGAGTTTTGCGAGATGTTCCCTGAGGCCTATAGCACTTGCGCAGCAGGGCTCAGCCTGGGGAGGGGATGTCCCGGTTTTGGCTCTTGTAAAACCTGCCGCCGGGCACCCCCTTCGTACTACAAGGACTCACCTCCCGCCTCCTGCTGTGCAGCTCCACTCTCCTTATGTTCCTGGGAACCAGCAACTTCCTTCTAGTTAGTCCTTCTTCTGGGAAATTTAGGTGATTATGGTTGTTTGTTCCAGGAATGTAAGGGTTAAGCCATCTTCTTGAGGCAGGTGTTTATCATAATTGGTTCTCACATAGTTCATTCCATAGGATGATACATTTTTCAATCATTCTTAGTCGATTCTTAGACCTTTATTCAGTTGCTTGGTTAATGTAGTTTGCTTTGTTTAAACAAATATATAATCTTGCTGTATTGTGGGTTAATGTAGTAGTGTGGTTGTTAACAAAGGTTTCACTAAATGGTAATAGTGTTTAGATATGTACATCAGCATTACTGACATCTGACAAATTTAGAGTTGGGTGGGCGTAGATGTCCAGTGTGTTGGCCCTTTCTGGGTATATGTGAGTATTTACTGGCAAATAATGGCCCTAATTTCATTGTCTATATTTAGGCCCTTCGGTTTCAGTGTATCGAATTCAATCATGAAAAACAGAGCTTCTCCTTATTAATGTGTTTCTCATAGTCTCCCCCTCTCCAGTTTATTTTTACTTCTTTTAGGCTTGTGAACTTTAGTTTTGTGGGGTCACAGTTGTGGTATGTTTTGAAATGTGCCGACGGGGTAATCCTCGGTTCCACAGAAAGCAGGAGCACATGAACAACACACACAGCAAAAACCACCTCAAACAATGTCAACTTTGAAATAAAGGACAGCTTGACCTGCCACAACAAAGGTATAATCTTCATGCTACAATGCCCATGCCCACAGCAATTTATTGCATGTACATAGACTACACTGCCCTAACCTTTCAACACAGTGGGCAAAAGACACCGATAATCCTAGATGTTGCATTGTACGACTTACAGAAGCCAGGTACCTAATGCTGATGTATATATCTAAACTAAACATTTAATGAAACGTTTGTTAACAAAAACACAACTGCATTAACCCACAATACAACAAGAATATATATTTGTTTAAACAAAGCAAACTACAGTAACCAAGCAACTGAATAAAGGTCTAAGAATCAATTGGAAGTCTGACTAAGAATGATTGACATATCATCCAATGGAATGAACTATGTGAGAACCAATTATGATAAACATCCGCCCCAAGATGGTGGATTAACCCTTATATATAACCTTTATATACCTTGAACAAACAACCATAATAACCTATATTTCCCAGAAGAAGGACCAGAAGGTCCGAAAACGCGCTGTGAGAGCCACAAATACCACAATACCCACCACACAAGTGCAACCACTGCAAGTACCGCTGCTGAAACGGATACCGCACCATCCACCTTCGGGATTGAGGTGCTATAGGCCTCAGGGTACATCTCACAAAATAAATCCATGAGAGCCATCACCCAGTGGCGTAACTACAGCCCCTGCAGCCACTGAGGAGGCTTGGAGGCACAGGGCTGTGTGGGCTCCGCCGCTGTTCACGCTGCAGATTCCCATGCGGACTAGCTGTCCGCATGTCAATCTGATAAAAGTTCCTTCCAAAATGGCTGCTGCCTTGGAGGTGACAGATGCCAGAGGTTATACTTGACCTCTAGCGTCTGTCTGACAGGGATCCAGGAAATGCCAGGAGAGCATAGCGCGGGCGACACCATGACCACTAGAGCATGAAAACCCCTGGCAACGAACATTACACACCCCTAGCAATGAGTATGACACCCACAGCATCAAAACCCCTGGAAACAAGCATTTCACACCCCTGGCAATGAGCATTACATACCTCTGGCAATAAGCATGACACCCACAGCATGAAAACCCTTGGCAAGAAGCATTACACACCCCTAGTAATGAGCATTACACACACAGCATGAAAACCCCTGGCAACGAGCATAACCAAACTCTGGCAACAAGCATGACACCGACAGCATGAAACCCCTGGCAACGAGCATGACACCCCTGGGTGTGGTCACAAGATATGTGGCCATGTGTCACAAGGGGTGTAGTCACTTGAAATGGGTTGTGTGTCAGTATGACACACCACCTGTTTCTCCTCACTCTGGGAACATTTCTCTCCATTCTATTCTAAATACACCTTACCAATATGGTGGTTTCTCAATGGGGAACAGGTGAAGAAATCTATTCTCCCTTGGAAGACAGTGTCTTGAGTTGGATTTTACTATTTATATAGGAGATCACATGGTCCAGAAGATGCCTGTTTGTGTAGGAATATAACCAACGTCATCTTCATACAACAGAGGTTCAACCAGACTCGTACCTCCTGTGTCACCTCCTGCCCCCTGTATCCACTCCAACCTCCTGCCCCTTGTGTCTTTCTAGCATCCTGTCTCCTATATCTGTCTAGGGGTGGTCTTCAGTATGCCGACTGACGGGATCCCGGCGCACAGTATACCGGCGCCGGGATCCCGACAGCCGGCATACCGACACTTATTCTCCCTCGTGGGGGTCCACGACCCCCCTGGAGGGAGAATAAAATAGCGTAGCGCGCCACCGTGCCCGTAGCGTGGCGAGCGCAGCGAGCCCGCAAGGGGCTCATTTGCACTCGCCACACTCTCGGTAAGCCGGCGGTCGGGCTCCCGGCGCCGGTATGCTGGTCGCCGGGAGCCCGACTGCCGGCATACCATAGTGAACCCCTGTCCAGCCTCCTGCCCCATCACTCCATCCTCCTGTCTTTCCAGCCTTCTGTCCCGTCTTTCCATCGTCCTGCCCCCTATGTCTCTCCGGGCTCCTACTTCCAATGTCTCTCCTGTCCGTCGCTCTAGTTTCCTGTCTTTCCAGCCTCCTTCCCCGTCACTTTAGCCTCCTGTCTTTCAAACCTTCTGCCCCATCACTCCAGCCTCCTGCGCTGTTTTTACAGCCTTTGTTCTGTGTCTCCAGTCTCCTGCCTCTTGTGTCTCTCCAGCCTCCTGTCTTTGTAGCCTCTTGTTCTCTGTGTTTCTAAGCATCCCCCTCTGTGTGCATCAGCTTCACCCACTGTGTCCATCAACCTCACCATCACTTTGTGTCTCTCAGCCTCCCCCTCACTCTGTGTCTTTCTGCCTCGCTCTCTGTCTCCATCATTCTGCCTCCCTTTCTGTGTTCATCATCAGCCTCCCCTTCTGAGTCCATCATCAGCCTCCCCTTCTGAGTCCATCATCAGCCTCCCCTTCTGAGTCCATCCTCAGCCTCCCCATGTGTCCATCATCAGGCTCTCTCTCTGTGTCCATCATCAGCCTCCCCCTCTGTATCCATCATCAGTCTCCCCCACTGTGTCTGCAGCCTGTGGCTTCAGTTTCAGCCCAGCCCACACTTATCTCCAGCAACCTGCTGCATGATGAGGATGCTGCTTACTGCTCTGTCGACTCAGACATTTTATCTCCTCTTGATAGCGTCTAGTGGCACCACGTCATGATGTTTGTCCCATTTTCATGTCAGACATGAAAACTGGTCAAACGGTGTCCCACCGGCAGTAGGGTGGTAAGCAGTGGCGGTTCTTGCCACGGGCAAGCGGTACTTTTGCCCGGGGCGCCGCCTTCCGGAGGGCGCCGGCGCCATCCGGAGGGCGCCGCACCAGGGCAAGATCCGCCACTGTGCCCCCCGCAGTGCCCTGCTGTGCCCCCCGCTTTGAAGGGAACCAGACGCGTAGCGTCTAGTTTCCCTTCATTGAGAGGACCTTAGTTGTGCGGTGCGCGATGACGTCATCGCGCACCGCACAGCAAAGGTCCTCTCCATGAAGGGAAACTAGACGCTACGGTCTAGTTTCCCTTCGTGTAGAGGACCTTTGCTGTGCGATGCGCGATGACGTCATCGCGCACCACACAGCATAGTGGCACAGACACTAGGGGTCATAATTGACCTCTAGTGTCTATGCTGTTCTATGGGAGAGACGTAATAACGTCTCTCCCATAGATCGAAGAGAAGAGAGGAGAGGAGAAGAGCGGCGCCGCCGGCGGAGGGGGTCTGGATCAGGAACGGGGATGGTAAGTATACTTTTTATTTATTTATTTATTTTCTTTCAGCGTCGTGACCACGCCCCCAATTGAAGCCACGCCCCCATATTTTGCCCGGGGCGCAAAAAGTCTTAGAACCGGCCCTGGTGGTAAGAGGTATGGTGTACTGGCTACTAATTTCTTAATGGTACACCATACAGCCCCATGCTGCCTAACTTTCACCACTGATTATCTGACAAGCTGCTGCTGGTAACTATTTGTGTGAAGATTAGGTTTTTCTATCCACCAGAATCTTGGGGCCCAAATGTTTTAAGCCTTAAAAAGTGATAAAGTGGAGCATTTAAAGAGTGATAAAGTACCAGCCAATGAGCTCCTAACCGCCATTTTTCAAACACATCCGGTAACATGGAAGTTAGGAAGCTGATTGGCTGGCACTTTATCACTTTTTAAGTGCTCCACTTTATCACTTTTTAAGGCTTAATACATTTGGGCCTGAGTTACTAATGGTTAGTACACATCAGGATCAGATCAGCAGTCTTCTAGTTCACATCTGATACCATATAGTGTTTCAATAACCCCATATGATTTTGTAACTCAGTTACCACTTGTTTCAGATGGGATGCAGTTAAAAATGTCAGCTGCCGGGAGCCAAGCGTTCAAGAGACCAACGCTGGAATTCTGACAGTTGGCATTTTACAGACAGTCGGAAGCCCGACACCCGCTCGGTATTCCCATGCCACCACCGAGGGGGATTAGAACCTGTGGCGAGCAAAGTGAGCCACCAGGCCCCGCAGCGTGGCCCACGCAGCGAGCATGGGAGGGAACTCACTGCCTGGATTCCGGCAAATGGGATGTCACTGTCAGTAAACTGACAGCCGGCGACCCGTCTGACAGTATATCATACCGGATCCTTTCAGATGTATCCTAACCTTTCCAACCAGCCAGAGAAATATTAGTGGTTTTCTCTCACAGTGCAAAATAGCACACAGAAATGTAACTGATTGATTTCCAAGTTGTATATGTGCAAATGAGTATTACTCATCATTAATTATCTAACAAAAACCTTCTGCTGTTTCTTATTTGTTTAAAGAATCGCCTTTTCTATCTGCCAGAACCCTGTATTACTAATACTGTTGGATTCTAAATATCAGGATCAGATACATCAGTAGAAATTATTCTTAATTATTAGAATTTTGGCGTCAGTGTTTTTTTAATAACTATGTCATTTGTCACACCCTTTCTTTCTCTCACTTCCACCACTTATCTCGCTCCTTTCTGTTTTCAGTGTTGTCCAGTGTATACATTTTTTTTAAATATTGAGCGAACAGAGATATTGGACTACAATAATAAATAGAATTACACTGATAACGAGGAGTCCATTTATTTAATACTGCCATGTATTTTATGTATGTAATGTTCAGGTGAGTCTTATTTAATAAAGCTTCTGAATTTTCTGCATTGATATTTAGTGTGCCCCATAGAGAAGTACGTTTTCCTTTTCTTCCTGTTTGTGGATAGCACATAATCAGATCAGCCAGGCAGCATTCTCTACCTGCCTCCAAACTTACAGTCAGATAATGAATGGCTGGATGCCTGCATTCTGATTGGAGGATTGTTGGAGCTATCCGCCAATCCGGGTGCTGACAGCCATTTACTGTACGGAAGCATATGGAGAGACAGTGCGGGACCACAGGAGGGGTAACTTGTGATTTTTTTTTCTATATCTATTCCTGTGAGCCCTAGTGCATTGTTTTATCAAGGGCCTACAATGCTGTTAAGATGACTCTAGATCCGCTGGTCTGCCTGAACACATCATAGACCAGTAACCACTATGTTGTAGTGCTTGGTGACCATTTGCAGTACTTCATGGACTTCATGTAACCTTCCAATGGATTATTCCAGTAGGATAATGCAACATGTCATCAGTCCCATGTTGTCTCAAATTGGTGTGAGGAGCATTCTGGAAATTTTCAACAAATGGTGTGGCCACCACGTTCGCCCGACATGAACCCAATCAAGTATTTATGGAACAATGTTAAGAAGTCCATTAACACCCAAGATCCTGCATCTATACATATCAGGGAGCTGTGGGATGCTATCCAGACAGCAAGGGTCAACGCGTCTCTTCAGAGGTCTTCCTTTACTTGTGGAATCTACAGTATGTCACATTAAGCTGCCACACTTCGCCGGGCTACTGGGGGTCCCACACAATACTAGGCACCTATCCCATGACTATTTGCACTTCAGCACTTTAGTATATAGTATATATATGTGTGTATATATATATATATATATATATATATATATATATATATATAGTAGAACAGAATGGGCGGCACTCCGAGACTTAATTCAAGTAAAATAAAGTGCAACGACTTTTATTTGTCATACCTGGAGGGAAGGCACCGTGAGCACATTTCGTGTACACCAAGGACGGGTGAGTGCCGGGTCATTCTGGACTGTATATATATATATATATATATATATATATACACAGCATACAGCATTGATAAAGTTTATCAATGCATATTCAATTAGCAATGGTAGAAATAATTTTTCCATCACAGGTAAATTAACGTGGCTATCACACTGTAATTTTGATTACTGCGTATATGCACGCTTATGATTCTCGACCAATTCAATTGTAAAAAGCCCTTGCATGTAATTTTGGCTGTAAAATGTTAAATGTGGGGAAACATGAGGAACCTCAAAAACCGCAAACACATATTGGATAATAGTAGATGTATATTAGTGTGAAAAGGAAAAAATATTTAGGCCTCTTAAAATGTTTCAAATGGCTATTGTTTTTCATTGTTTAATAAAAGAGGAAAAAATAAATAAAACAAGATTTTTCAAGCAAATAAATTCTCTGGATTCATTTGTGGTGCAGAATGTCTGTCAATTGAAGCACTTATAAAAATGTGTTATAAAAACACATGTAACTCCCACCTGCAAGGTTAAAAACACATGTATATACAGCAATTCATACAGCACCCCCATATATCTGTCCCACATCTTTAAACTCAATATACAACAATTTGCAGAGTATCACCCCAAAATTGACAAGCTTTTGTTGGCCAAATTTAGCTAATTAAAAACGAATAATGTGCAATTACTCATTAGGGGGGTGCCACAGGGGTTCCTGACATTTTTTCCTATTATAGGGATTTTCAGTCACCTGCTCATGAAAATTATCTCAGCTAACTTTGTGCAGCTAATTGAATAGGATAAAACGCATAGCCAATCGCGTGAAGTTGAATTGCGGGTTAGTGCGGCTTATTGAATTTGTCCCTAGATACAGTCATACTCAGCAGACAGGAAGAAATGAAGGACCAGCAGCACAAAATATTGAATATTTTATTCTGTTTGTTTCATTATTATTCTTCATCTTATTATTATATTTTATTTACACTGTATGGCGCCACAAGGCGTCTGCAGTGCCTTGTATAGCAGGGCTGGTCCTAGGCATAGGCAAATGCCTAGAGCATTTGGTATGCCTAGGGGCACAAGCAGCTTCTGCTGATTAAAATTATATGTGGCATGCCTATATTCTGTGTGTGACTGCTACTGTATCTGTATACAAAATGCTACGTTATAGTTATTCCTGGAAATCACTGTAACGTAGCATTTTGTATGCAGATACAAAATGCTATTTTGTCGTACACAGAGTATAAGCATGCTGCATATCATTTTAATCAGCAGAAGCCTCTTGTGTGCACAGTAATGCAAATAAGATGCATTTTCATAAAAAAGGCACCCAACGCTAGCAGAGTTGCCAACTGACTCACGTCAGTCATCTCCTGCTGCATGGCATATTGAGGCAAGCTATATTAGGACACATCTGTGTCCAAGCAGAGGCAGAGGTCACAGTGTTAGCGGCCATGTGAGTGCTGTGTACAGGTGGAAAGGTTGTGCAATAGTATTCATGACACACATAATGCCACTTACACATATGCCATGTGTAAGGGGCATTATGTGTGTCATGTGTCTAAATGCATTAATAATATGCAGCACATGTGTAAGGCATTATGTGTGTCATTGTGTGTATAAGGGCATTAATAATGTGCGGCATATGTGTAAGGGACATTATCAGGTATATTCAGTTAGAGTCGGAAACTGCCGTCCTGTCGGAAAGACGTCAGTTTCCTACTTGAATAGGTCAGAAGGGGTTCTGACTTATTCAATCCGGGCTCAGTTTCTCTGACAACTCGGGAAATCCGACTTGTCGGAATGCTGTCGGAATACATGCCACCGAGCCGCGTGTATTGTTGGAAGCGGGGCCAAACCCGGCAGGTTATAACCCAGTTTCCGACAATGTCAATCCGACTTTAAAAAAAGTAGGATTGACACTGTCGGGAACGGGCCAAAAATGTCGGGTTTGGCCCGGCATTGAATAGAGAGCTGTCAGGTCCTTTCCCGCAACTGAATATACCCCTATGTGTATAAGGGCATTAATAAATGTTGGCATAATGTGTAAGGCGCATTATGTTTCTAAGGACATTAATAATGTGTGTTATATTTGTAAGGAGCATAACTGTGTGGAATTATGTGTATAAATGCATTATTAATGTGTGGCATTGTGCTATAAGGTATTCTGCTGTGTGGCGCAACATATAGAAAGGGCACTACTGTGTGGTCTAATGTGAATAAAGAGCAATATGGTGTGGTGTAATGTGAATAAGGAGCAATTCAGTGTGATGTAATGTTAATAAGGGGCACTACTGTGAGGAGTAACCTATTTAAGGTAAAGTGGTACTACTGCGTGATGTAATGTGAATAAAGGACAATATCATATGATATCATGTGAATAAAGTTGCACTATTGTATGGCATAAGTTGAATTGGGGGTACTATTGTGTGGCCATGCCCCTACCCAGCAAGAACACACCCCTTTTTGGGCTGTGCGCTGAATTTGCGCACTGTTCCTATTTAAAATATAGGGGGTAGGATCACCAAAGTGAGGACTGCTATGGGTGAGGGGTGATGGTGCTGGGAAAAGGGTGCAGGATCAGAGGTGGAACTAGCGACAGTAGGGGCACCAGGCAAAATCTTGCCTAGGGCATCATATTGGTTAGGGCCGGCTCTGTTGTACAGAGTACAGAAACAGTATAAACAATAAAAGTGGTTTATAGTAAAAAACATTGCAGAACACGTACAAGATTTATAATAGGATTTTAATTACCTTCCGGTAAATCCTTTTCTCGTAGACCGCAGAGGATGCTGGCATCCACATTAGTACCATGGGGTATAGACGGGTCCACTGGAAGCCATTGGCACTTTAAGAGTTTGAGAGTGTGGGTTGGCTCCTCCCTCTATGCCCCTCCTACCAGACTCAGTCTAGAAACTGTGCCCGAGGAGACGGACATCTTCGGATGAAGGATTTTACACAGATAGTGGCGAGATTCACACCAGCTCACACATACGAGGCAAACCAAGCTAACCAGCTTGAAACATCAGCAACGGCTGAACAATATTACTTAACCAAGTAACAAAACAGTACATAACCAAGAACTAAGCAGTACTGAACAAGTAACCACTGCAGGATCACAAAGCGCTGGGCAGGTGCGCAGCATCCTCTACGGACTACGAGAAAAGGATTTACCGGTAGGTAATTAAAATCCTATTTTCTCTTACATCCTAGAGGATGCTGGGGTCCACATTAGTACCATGGGGATGTACCAAAACTCCTAGAACGGGAGGGAGAGCGCGGAGGCTCTTGCAGAACTGATTGACCAAACTTCAGGCCCTCAGCAGCAAAGTATCGAACTTGTAGAACTTTGCAAACGTGTTCGACCCAGACCAAGTAGCCATTCGGCAAAGCTGTAAAGCCGAGACACCCCGGGCAGCCGCCCAGGAAGAACCCCCCTTTACGAGTAGAGTGGGCCTTAACAGACGTAGGACACGGCAATCCTGCTGTAGAATACGCATGCTGGATAGTGAACCTGATCCAGCGAGAGATCGTCTGCTTAGAAGCAGGACACCCAAGTTTCTTGGGATCATACAGGACAAACAGAGTTCGATTTTCTGTGACGAGCAGTCCTCTTCACATAAATTGTCAGAGCCCTTACAACATCCAAGGACTTTGCTGCAATTGAGGAGTCAGTAGCCACTGGCACCACAATAGGTTGGTTGATATGAAAAGCTGACACAACCTTCGGAAGGAACTGCTGACGTGTCCTGAGCTCAGCTCTATCTTCATGGAAGATCAAGTAGGGGCTCTTACAAGACAAAGCCCCCAACTCCGACACATGTCTAGCAGAAGCTAAGGCCAACAAAGTGACTGCCTTCCACATGACAATTTTTTTTACCTCAATCTCCGGTAGAGGTTCGAACCAATCCGATTGGAGGAACTGTAACACCACGTTAAGATCCCATGGTGCCGTAGGCGGCACAAAGGGAGGCTGGATGTGCAGAACCCCTTTCAGAAAAGTCTGAACCTCCGAGAGCGAAGAAACCGTTTCTGGAAGAAAATGGATAGGGCTGAAATCTGGACCTTTACGGATCCCAACCTCAGGCCCATATCCACACCTGCTTGCAGGAAGAGGAGAAATCGTCCCAGTTGAAACTCCACCGTAGGAAACTTCTTGGACTCACACCAAGATACATATTTTTTCCAAATACGATGGTAATGTTTAGACGTTACTCCTTTCCTAGCCTGTATCAGGGTAGGAATAACCTTGTTCGGAATGCCCTTCCAAACTAATATCTGGCGTTCAACCTCCATGCCGTCAAACGTAGCCGTGGTAAGTCAGGTCCTCCCGAAGAGGAAGAGGCCTTGGCTCTTTTAGCAGTAGATCCAGAAGATCTGCGTACCAAGCCCTTCTTGGCCAGTCCAGAGCAATGAGGATTGCCTGAACTCTTGGAATGAGAGGCAGTGGAGGAAACACGTACACCAACTGGAACACCCACAGAGTCACTAGGGCGTCCACAGCCACGGCTTGCGGGTCCTTCGACCGGAACAATACCGCCTAAGCTTCTTGTTGAGACGAGAGGCCATCATGTCATTTGAGGTACACCCCAAAGATCTGTTACCTCCATGAACACCTCCGGATGGAGTCCCCACTCCCCTGGATGGAGATCATGTCTGCTGAGGAAGTCCGCTTCCCAGTTGTCTACTCTCGGAATGAAGATTGGTGACAGTGCCAACGCGTATTTTTTTGCCAAGAGGATGATTCTTGTTACCTCTGACATTGCAGCTCTGCTCTTCATTCCGCCCTGTCAGTTTATGTAAGCCACTGTCGTGACATTGTCCGACTGCACTTGAATGGCTCAATCTAGCAGAAGATGGGCCACTTGGAGAAGACCATTGTAGATGGCTCTTAGTTCCAGAATGTTTATTGGTAGACCAGATTCCAGACTTTACCACCTTCCTTGGAAGGTTTCCCCCTGAGTGACTGCGACCCAGCCCCAGAGACTTGTATCCGTAGTTAGAAGGATCCAGTCCTCAATCCCGAACCTGCGGCCCTCCAGAAGGCAGTTGAAGCCACCAGAGGCGTGAAATCCTGGCCTTTGGGGACAGACTTATTCTCTGGTGCATGTGTAGATGAGAGCCCGACCACTTGTCCAGGAGATCCAGTTGGAAGGGCCGAGCATGAAACCTCCTGTACTGCAGAGCCTCATAAAAGGCCACCATCTTCCCCAGAAGGTGAATGCAATGATGAACTGACACCCGGGCTGGCTTCAGGACATCCCGGACCATTGTTTGTACCATCAACGTTTTCTACTCTCGAAGAAATACCCTCTGCTCTGCCATGTCGAGGATCATTCCCAGAAAGGACAACCACCTGGTCGGCTCCAAATGTGATTTTGGATGGTTCAGGATCCAACCGTGTTCCCTGAGCAGATGGGTCGTGAGAACAATGGACTGCAACAGCTTCTCCCTGGATGATGCCTTTATCAGCAGATCATTTAGATATGGATTTATCATCACCCCCTGTCTGCGGAGAACCATCATCTCCGCCATCACCTTGGTGAAGACCCTCGGTGCTGTGGAGAGGCCGAATGGCAGGGCCTGGAACTGAAAATGACTGTCTAACAGTGCGAATCGGAGAAAAGCTTGATGCGGCGGCCAAATCGGAATATGGAGGTACGCATCTTTGATATCCAGGGATACCAGGAATTCCCCCTCTTCCAGACCTGATATCACTGCCCTCGGAGACTCCATTTTGAACTTGAACTCCCTCAGAAAGGGTTTAGCGATTTTAAGTTCAGAATGGGCCTGGCCGAGCCATCCGGTTTCGGAACCTCGAAAAGATTTGAATAGTATCCTTTGTTTTGCAAATGGGAAGGAACTGGTACAATGACCTGTGACTCCACCAACTTCTGGATGGCTTCCTGTAGGATAGCCCTGTCTGCCAGCAAAGATGGTAAGCCTGATTTGAAGAATCTGTGAGGAGGGAGATCTTGAAACTCCAGCCTGTACCCCTGGGACACAATATCTAGCACCCAGGGATCCAGGCCGGATGACACCCAGACGTGACTGAAATGCCTGATTCTCGCTCCCACCGGCCCCACCTCCAGGCCGCTCGGTCCACCGTCATGCCGAGGATTTTGGCGTACTTGAAGTAGGCTTCTGTTCCTGGGAACCCACAGCAGCAGGTTTCTTGGATTTTGGTCAGCCTCCCCTAAAGAAGGTGTTGGACGGCTTGGCCTTTCTTGTTTTAGCAGCCCGAAAGGACTGTGATGTAGCTGAAGAAAAAGGTTTCTTCGTAACAGGTGCAGCTGAGGGAAGAAAAGGTGACTTACCCGCTGTAGCCGTGGAAATCCATGCATCTAACGCTTCCCCAAAGAGAGCCTGACCTGTGTAGGGTAGGGTAGGGTCTCCACACCTCTCCGGGATTCCGCGTCGGCAGACCACTGGCGCAGCCAAAGTCCTCTATGAGCCGAGACAGACATGGAATAAATCCCTGCAGCCATGGAACCCAGGTCTTTCATGGATTCCACCATAAATCCTGCAGAATCCTGAATGTTACGTAAAAACAATTCAACGTCACTTTTATCCATTGTATCCAAATCCTCAAGTAACGTGCCTGACCACTTTACTATAGCTTTGGAAATCCATGCACAGGCAATAGTAGGACATAGTATCGCCCCTGAAGCCGTGTATATGGATTTGAGAGTAGTGTCAATTTTGCGATCAGTCGGTTCTTTTAATGCGGTAGATCCTGGAACAGGTAAAACCACCTTTTTTGAGAGTCTGGACACAGGCACGTCAACTATGGGTGGGTTTTCCCATTTTTTCCTGTCCTCGGCGAAAGGGAAAGCAACCAGAACCTTTCTAGGGATCTGAAACTTTTTCTCCGGGTTTTCCCAGGCTTTCTCAAATATAGCATTTAATTCCTTAGACGCAGGGAAGGTTAGCGAGGCTTTCTTATTGTCAGTGAAGTAAGCCTCCTCAACCTGCTCAGGTGTTGCATTAGCAATATTCAAAACATCTCTAATGATCTCTATGATCAATTGCACCCCTTTTGCAAGAGATGCCGCCCCCCGCAGCACATCCCTATCACTGTCTGCTGTGTCAGAATCTGTATCCGTGTCATCTTGCATAATCTGGGCAAGAGCACGTTTGTGGGAACATACAGTAAGTAGGGGGCCCTGAGGTAACAGAACCATACTGCCATAGAGTTCTGTAAAACCTGAGTTGCCGACTCATTCTGTGCAACCCTAGTAGAAATCTGAGAAATCATAGTTTTAATAGAGGCTAACCACTCAGGCTCCCTTGCTGGGACCTGCGCTGACACAGTGCAATCCTGATTACATGGAATGGGATCATCCTGAGAGGACATTTCCTCTGCAGCATATGACAGAGTCCCTGGACATAGCTTAATAGAGACCACAGACACTCCACACACACACAGGGAAGGGCAGAGTTTCCCCCCTAAGAATGGCAAGAGAGACACAGAGCATACTTGCCTTCTTTTGAAAAAGAATATCCGGGAGATTGTGAAAGTAACACCTATCAGCGCTGATGTGTACTGCTACATCTGAGAGGTGCGTCATGAAAATTACTTACATCCAAATGTAAATGAGCCCCAAAGTTAGTAAGATCTACTTGTTGAAGAAAAGACACTGATATTTTGCAGGATTTGTTTGTGTATTGTGTTTTTCAAGAGGTTCCATATACTGTAAGTGGCCACAAGTAACCTTTTAAAATGCATGTAGCCAAAGGGATCATTGTGCCTCATAATCAATACGGGGAAATGGCACTGATGTTCCCATTTGAATGCATGTATATCTGATTTCTTTTTTTCCCCATAATTGTTTACAGCTGCATAATGGGGATAAGGTGTAATGAGGGAGATTGAGGGACTATTCAGGGAGGCAGGGAGATTGCTACTATTTCAGGGAGTCTCCTGCAGAATGAGGGAGGGTAAGCAACTATGACATAGAGATTGGAGCCAACCCACACACAGCGCTAATAGAAAGGGAGATCCCTAACCAGCGCTTACTGTGTACCTTAATAGTGTCAAAGTCAGAAAAATATCTCTATACACACTGCCATATTTGCACCTCATTCTGGTCCGCGCTGCGCATGCGTGCGCTCTCCCGTGCGTGCGCATACTCACAGTCGCGGGCACCCGCAGGCGCACGGTATGCGTATTTACGGTAGAGTTTATGTGATCGTAGCGTGCGACTCAATCGTTACATATTTTCAGTAATAATGTATTTTGTAGATCATGGTCCCTTTGATAGATTCTGAAAGTTTAGTTAATATAGCATGTTCCTGAACAGAGAGATCCCTCTTTGTATTGTACGAAGGGTCTAACAGGGGTCATACAGTGGTGTTTGGTACCCATCGGAAGAGTATTTAAATAGCAATATTCCGGTGTTGGTTTGGAGCGGATTAATCGCTCATGCGAATAGTTATGGACATAAGAAGTTTATGTCCATTTACTATTATTTGTTCTTATTTAGTCATGCGGCGGGAAACTCAGTATCCCACCCACCTGAACAGTTGGAAGCAGTCACAGCCCACCTGTATGAATCAACCTATGACCTTTTGTTATAATGCGAAGCCGAATTCCTGTGTCCAATGAACAATGAGATTGTAGGGACCATTGAATTGTATTGTGTGTGGGGCATAAATAGGCAGGCCGACCATATCCAGTTCACTCTCTTCAACGGTTCTCATTGCTGATAATCGGGAGCTGGATATCGAGGCGCATGCGATCGTTTCCCCTTGTGCGTAAGTGTTTCTCCGCAATCATATTGATCTTCTTGTTATTCCGAGCCAATCTCTCTCAATTTCTCTCTCTCTCTCTCTCCTTCTCTTTCTCTCTCATTTTCCCTTAAATTGTATTGTATTGTATTTCCTGTGTAGTTATCTGGTTAGGTAGTCTATGTTATATTGTAGTGTATGACTTGTATTGTGTTTAACTCTTTTGCAAGTATAGCATTCATAATATATATATTAGGCGTTGGACCCTGAGCACGGTATCTGTGTGTTTCTTATAGTATTAAGTATTCTCAGAGCGTCGGTGACGCTCGAACAGCTTTAAAGGTAATAAGGTTATACTGTGTTGCATTTACACTCTAACATTACACTAAGGTTTTACTGCACAATACACTGTTTATGGTTTAGATACAAAGGTTTAATATAGTGAGCGTCAGCGCCGCTGGTGATCTCCTCGTGGTCCCGAGCGTCCGCTACGCTATAGCGAATCATTACGTTAGTCAACAGCCAATAACGTGCCTGCCTGTGATCTCTTGGCCGTGAGTGAACGTGACGCTTGAGCGTCTCGATCACGGCAAAGCGATTGTTACGCAACTAGCGTACCCTTACGGTACTTCATACGTAGATAGCGTACAGTGTTCTTAGACCTCATAAAGGGTATTATATACGATAAATATTTAGCTTTATCAATTGGCGGCTCGCCCGTCCTTCACATATCTGCACTAGGTAGATACAGCAGACATTATCCATCAGCAAAGGGCGGGAGGTTGTATTCCTCGTGCTGCTGTCGGGATAAGCGTCTGCTTCTCTTAGTAAAGGGTGCTGAAGGAATCCGGGAACCGGAGGTAAGAACAAAACAATAGTGTCTTTTTAAAACTGTTTATTTTTCTGTCTTGCGTACACACGCACGCACACATATATCTGCATTTCCTTTTCATTGGTGTATTTTCGTATGTCACTCTCCTGTTTGCCAGTTCTATAGTTGATAAACGTGCTTAGAGAGATTTGTCACTATTTCATAGTTTAAGAGTAAAGGTAATATAGTTAAAGTATAGACAAACACACAGCTGTGCCTGAGAGACAAGGCGAAGTCAGTGTGGTGCGCGGTAGATGATAAAGGATCATCTACATTGATAAACATATAAATTGTGTTACGGTGGATCTTTATTTTGCGTACACGTGTATCTAACAAGGACTGAGATTTGTGCACGCAAACCAAAGGCCGACGCACGCAGCGTATACCACGCAGCGGAGCGTCCGGGTACGCCCACGTAACTCAAATCACAAGTTTTTTTTCTCTCCTCTCAACGCGATAAGTAGCGCCACGCGGTAAATAACGCCAGGCGATAAATCGCGCAAATCTATTTTTTTTACATTCCAAATTTAAATTAACAGATCCTTCTCCTAATTGGTAACACATCTGGTCTAAAGAAAAAAATTTCTGCGCAGAAATAGAAATAGAAACAAAAGTGTATATGTGGTGAGTGAGTGTTTGTTTTTACAATTTTTGAGGTTGAACCACAAGAAAAGTCAAGTTCTCGTGAGGTACATGCGTGTAAGTGACGTACATGGTGGCTAGGGAGGCATCCCTGGTTAAAACATACAATTTGAGCATTAGAGTGTAGCAGACCAGGAGGTCATACTGTAACAGACCAGGAGGTCATAACAGACCAGCAGGTTCAGGTACAGCAGACAAGGAAGTCCGCTATACAGTCCACAGACACAACACCAAGAAAGGGTTGGTGCAACACCCATATAGGCCATATAAGCTCTGGCTGAAGGAATTCGCAGCCGAAATTTTCGATTCCGTTGGTCGCTCAGTACATAAGATTAGTTGCTTGTGTACTAAACGATTGTACCGCACGTAATTGTGTGCATTAGTAAACCTGACCGGTACTATTTGTGTACGAAGGTCATAAACGCTATTTGTACATTCTAACGTGATTTGTGTAATTTTTTTTTATTTTAAGGGAAGTTCGCTGCTCACTCAGGAACTATCCAGCAACCAATAGTTACTGGAAAGAGTAAGTGTTCTTCGGATCACCCTCACAGGTTCCAGTAAATAGAGGTTCAGGTCGCAGGGGCCCTAGGTCGAGTACGCCAGCACCATATCGGTGTGATCAGGTCGTATTGGTCGGCGTGGGCGAGTGAGTGGGGTACTCGGTAAACCGCCACCGTCAGCCTATTTTGGACATTTGGTTTGCGTAAGGGTTGGCTGGATAAAGCAACACTTTCGAACTATGGGGGCCACTTGTTCAGGTAGGGGGCGATCAACCTCGGTTCGGGTTGATTCAGTGAACCGACCAATTGGGTCGGCAAGGTATGTAATGTGTGAGAAATACGGAAGTCACATAGAAGCTTTATGTGATGAATGGGAGAGAATGACAGTACATGACGGGGAGAAATTCCCAAGAGTAGGTAGCTTCAGCTCAGAAGTGTTACAAAATTTAAGGAGGAGGATATGTCTCATTAAATCAACAAAGAGACGAATCAAACATTACGATTATTTGCAGTTGTGGCAACAGGAAGGTGACATACAGAGAGGATTGGCTCAAGCGGCGGGATCTGGCCCTATCAGGAAACTGATCGCCACGGCCCCACCGCCACCATATATATCAGGAGAAAAATTGGTTGCGGAGAATGACGCATTAAGGTGTAACAAACAACAAACTCTTAGCAACTGTGTAAATGTTAAAGATAATGTTAACCAATTAACCAATGCAAGTATTAACCCGTGCAAGTTGTACCCTGTTTTGAACTTTCCTCAGGAGTGTGATCAAGAGGACGAATCGGCAACAATTTCAGCGCTCTCTCTAGCAGCCACCATAGCAGAGACCACTGTAGGCACAGCTCAACCCCCGAGATTAGTAACAAAGGCCCCTAGCGGAGGGATAGGTGAGGTCGTATCAACGGGTAAGTACGGCACCATACACTATGCTGAAACTATTTCACCACAGCCTGTAGAATCTACACAGAATGAGGTTGTTAGAGTTAATCCCGTTAGAGTAATAGCAGTGCCAAATGGGAAAACAGACACATCAGGAGCCACTCCCATTAGAAACATTGCCATGTACACCCCATTTTCCCGAATGGAATTAAGGACCATAGTGTCTGAATTCCCTGACCCTAGAAAAGACTTAGTTGCCAGTCAAAAATACATCAGAGACTTAGGTAACACTGTAGAGCCCAACAATAAAGACTGGCAGATATTGCTGAGAGCATGTTTACCCTCCAATGTTGACACAACTCAATTTTTAGCTGATTGCGGATTAGATCAGGATGTACCTCTTACAGATGTGTACAACAAAGATAATGTAAAAAGAATAAGCTTACAGTTAAAAGAGTATTTCCCAGCGGTAGTCAGATGGAACAAGATATTCTCCATTAAACAGAAGGAGTCAGAGACAGCTGCAGAGTATTTTCACAGAGCATTATCAGAAATGGCAAAATACACAGGCATAGAGGACATTAAAACAAACACAAACCATCGAGAAGTAGCAGTATCGGTACTGATGGATGGTTTAAAAGAGTCATTGAAGACTAGGGTACAGACCACACAACCATGTTGGCGAGGTCTGTCTGTGGCTACTTTGAGAGAGGCTGCTATTGATCACGATAGGAACATCACCAGACACAGGGAACAACAAGGTGATAAATTAATGGCCGTAAGTATACAGGCCCTGACCACAAGGCAGCCTTTGTTTGTATCACCAAACCCTGTGGGTAAGTCAAGTGTGGTTACTTGTTATTCTTGTCATAAACAGGGACACATGGCACGAGATTGTAGAGTAAAGAATTCACGAAACTCATACCAACCCCCTAGACAACGACACGACACACGACATTGGGATCAGGGTCCGCAGAAACGGAGTTATGAGCCACATGCAGGGGAAACAAAAAGATACCCCCCGAACAGAGACTGGCACGCCTCTGGTAGTTCCCAATTAACTCCGTCACAAGTAGTTGCTGCCAGCGGGATTCAGGGAGGTCACCATACCCAATAGGGGTGTGGCCATACCTGTAATCTGCAGCCAGTAAAATTGATTGCAAGCCTTGGAAGTGAACCCGAAATTGCAATCAATGTAGCTGGTAAATCATTAAACTTTCTTGTAGATATGGGGGCGGCCAAATCAGTGATCAATTCGACAGTGGGCATGAGGACCACTGGTAGGACAATTCCAGCCGTGGGAGTAACAGGAGTAGTCCAGCATTACCCTGTTAGCAAACCAGCAGAGATTACAATAGGGCCTTTACATACCAAGCATTCCTTTTTGCTGGCTGCATCGGCACCGACCAATCTCCTGGGTAGAGACTTACTGTGTAAAATGGGGTGCGTCATTTATTGTACTCCTGAAGGTGTATTCTTGGACATACCTGAGAATCACGCTCAGGAAGTGCGAGACATGTTAGACTCCCCATCAAAATTAATGTCACATACCATTATGACAAATAGGACTCCATCCCAAGTAGAAGAAATGACATCTCAGATACCAGAGTCACTTTGGACTAAAGATGGACAGGACACTGGATTAATGGCAAACGTAGCTCCGGTAGTTGTACAAGTAAAAGATGGTAGGATAGCTCCAAAAATCCCACAGTACCCTCTGAAGCCAGAAGTGGAGTTAGGAGTTTACCCAGTAATAGAGCGCTTGCTACAACAGGGCATTCTGGTAAGAACGTCCAGCACTGCTAATAGTCCCATCTTCCCTGTGAAAAAGAGTGGGGGGAGGGGTTACAGGCTAGTGCAGGATCTAAGGGGGATTAACAAAATAGTTGAGAGTCAGTTCCCCGTAGTGCCAAATCCAGCTGTCATCCTAATGCAAATCCCTCCCACTGCCAAATTTTTCACTGTTATTGACCTCTGCTCCGCTTTCTTTTCGGTACCTCTGCACCCTGACAGTCAATATTTGTTTGCATTTACATACAGAGGAGTCCAATACACATGGACTCGATTACCACAAGGATTCATAGATAGCCCAAGTATATTTTCTCAGGCTTTGCATGATTGTTTACAGTCTTTCCAACCAGTGAGTGGATCAGTATTAATACAGTACGTGGATGATCTACTACTGTGTTCTGATTCATTGGAGGCATCCCTGAAGGATACGAAACAGCTCCTGTTTCATCTTTCAGACACAGGACACAAGGTTTCCAAAGACAAGTTGCAATTATGCCAAACTAAGGTAAAATATTTGGGACACTGTTTAACACAAGGACTGAGACACCTGACCGCTGATAGAATTCAAGCAATTAGAGACATGACTCTGCCACAAACCCAGCAACAGATCAGAACATTTTTAGGAATGTGTGGGTATTGCCGTAATTGGATCCCAGGGTTTTCCATTTTAGCGTTACCTTTGCAGGAGATGGTCTCCTCAAACAAACCTGATCGGATTTCGCATACAGACGAGTCTGAGGCAGCATTTGAGAGACTTAAACAGTGCCTAACGCAGGCACCAGCATTAGGTATGCCGGACTATGGGAAACCCTTTGAACTATACGGAACAGAAAGTGCTGGTTGCGCGGCAGGCGTACTAACCCAAAAGCACGGTGATGCCAGCAGGCCAGTAGCATATTACAGCGCTCAGCTAGATACGGTAGCGCGATCCCTCCCCACATGCTTGCGAAGTGTTGCTGCGATAGCATTGCTAGTAACGAAAAGCGAAGACGTCGTGCTAGGTCACAACCTCACAATTCATACACCACATGCAGTGTCAGCCTTGTTAAATTCTGCACAAACCAGACACGTCTCATCAGCGCGGTTTACAAGATGGGAATTGGCACTAATGGCCCCCGTAAACATCGCCATAAGGAGATGCAGTGCATTAAATCCTGCAACATATCTCCCAGGTGTGTCTGGACAGACCCAAAGGGTGGAGGATGAGAGTACTGGGGAAGGAGGATTTAATACAAAGGAAGACACTCATGATTGTATGGAATATTTGACCCAAAATTTTACCGCAAGGCCTGACATCAGTGACAACCCACTGGAAGATGTAGAACTTACGTTCTACACGGACGGTAGTTGTCATAGACAGTCAGACTCGGGAGACTTGTGTACTGGATACGCAGTCGTAGATGACCAAGGCACCATAGAAGCGGAACCGCTAGGCCCACCTCACTCAGCCCAGGTTGCTGAACTGGTCGCCCTAACCAGAGCATGTGAATTGGCTAAGGGAAAATCAGCCAATATCTACACCGATTCTAGATACGCATTCGGGGTAGTCCATGATTTCGGAGCCCTATGGCGCCTCAGAAATTTCATGACGGCAGCTGGTACACCGGTAGCGCATGCAGCTCACATAAAAAGGCTTCTAACAGCGATACAGGAACCCGACAGAGTGGCTGTTATCAAATGTAAAGCACATACACATAGCCAAGACCCAGTATCACTTGGTAACAGCCGAGCAGACGAAGCTGCTAAATTAGCAGCTGCTACCCCCAGACAGACAGACACCACACAACTGATGGTATTTAATACCATCAACACACAGAAGTTGTGTGAAATGCAAAATTTGTGTTCCACACAGGAAAAGGCAGTCTGGAAGGCAAAGGGATATGGCCAGGAGTCCTCAGGACTCTGGACGGATGGACATGGTAAACCAGTGGCCCCCAGAGCATATCTTCCATGTTTGGCTGAAGCAGCTCACGGGCTGACTCATCTAGGCAAGGAAGGGATGTGCAAGTTGGTAAGAGCATATTGGTGCGCCCCAGGATTCTCTTCTCATGCGAGTAAAAGAGCCATGTCATGCCTTACCTGTTTGAGAAAGAATATTGGAAAGGCAATACCTACAGAACCATCCCATATCCCACCTGCCGGCGGCCCTTTCCAGGTAATACAGATTGACTTCATTCAATTACCCCCTTGTCGAAATTTGAAATATGTACTTGTTTGTATAGATGTTTTTTCAAATTGGGTCGAAGCATTTCCGGCGGCCACAAATACCGCTATGTTTACTGCTAAGAAAATTGTGCAGGAATTTGTATGTAGATATGGTATCCCTAGAATTATCGAAAGTGATAGGGGTACCCATTTTACAGGTGATGTCTTTCAAGGAATGTGTAAATTGATGGGAATTGATAGCAAGCTGCACACTCCATACCGTCCACAGGCGAGTGCGAAAGTGGAAAGAGTGAACAGAACTATTAAAAATAAACTGAGTAAAGTGATGGCAGAGACAGGATTGACATGGCCAGAAGCTTTACCCATTGTACTGTACAGCATCAGAACCACTCCCAGGTCCCCTCTTAATCTATCTCCCTTTGAAATCTTGTTTGGTCGACAACCGCATGTTATGATTAACCCTCAGGATGATTTGAAGTGTAACAATGAAGTGACTGTAAAATACTTGATTAACATGAGTAAACAGTTGAGGAATCAAAATGATAATCTGAAGTCAGTGATTCCTGATTTACCAGATAGTAATTGTCATGACATTGAACCTGGGGATTATGTAATGATACGGAATTTTCTACGCTCAGGTTGCCTTATTGACAGATGGGAAGGACCATACCAGGTCTTATTGACTAGCACTACAGCATTGAAGGTTGCTGAGAGAGAGACTTGGGTTCATTCGTCCCACTGTAAAAAGGTTGCTGATCCAGAGAGGTCCCGTGATAAGGAACAGACGGTAGAGGTTGTATCACTGGAGTGTCTGTTCCAGGAAGATTGAGGCGGCACCTGAGCATTGAAAATCACAAGACCAAAAGCAGTTGTCGATCCCCTGTTCCCTTTTATTGTTTTTCTCCAACTCCCCATCCCCTCTCCCTCAAATTATTTTTTTTCCCCCTTCTCATTCTTCTCCGTTTCCTCCTACAAGATGGACTTGCCCCAAGAGACTGTGATCCGGATTTTCCTGTTGACCATGATGTTGACCAGAGCAGTCTGTTCCGGCGAGAGTACCATGGAGGTCGAGAGAGGTTCTGGAATGGGTTCTGATGACAGAGATGGAGGCGTAGTTTTCCAAGAACAACTTAACCAACAAGTAAAGGCGAGTATCAGAAAACGATCCGATAGCATTGACCATAGAAGGAATTGTGAAGGATTGTTAGCTGAAGAAAACTGTATCTGTCGGCTCTGTAACAATGTCATTGAGGATGGGTGCATAAAGAAATGCCAATCCAGTTTTAATATCCATATGGACCGGCATCCATTGAGTGACTATCACTCCTTAGTGGGTAGTGTGTTAAATAAAACAGATTGTTGGGTATGCTCTCAAGTACCTCAAGGTCATAGCAAATCAGGACTAGTACCATTTCCTTTAACGATAGGGGAGGTACTTGAGTTAAGTGGTGGGAGACCGGTGGACAGAAGGTTTAATATCTCCAGTCCTCCTAGTTTGAAGCTCCACCAATACCATGTGGATAGGTCCCTATTATGTTTCAACATCTCCAATCCCCGAAAGCCGGGAAATTGGGAAGTGTCATGGAGTAACCAAACCATGACCTTTTCGCATAGAGCAGATAGAATGCCTACAGATACAGAGCTTGTACGCCACATAGCCAGTAGAGGAAAATCTTTCCGGTATAGGTATACCTTAGGAAATAGGATTACTAGAGTTGGAGAGGTATCACCAGGATACTGTGCACATATCGTACAATCTGATACGTGTACTAAGCAGATGGAAGAATTAGGGTTAGGAGATTTCACATGGAAGGTGTGTAATATGGTTATGTCCTACTCCGTCCCATATGTTCTCCCCGATGATGCATATTTCATATGCGGGAGAAAGGCGTACAAGTGGCTTGCCCCAAACTCTGAAGGATTGTGTTATATTGGAAACGTACTGCCTGAAGTAATAACTGTATCACATGACAAAATGAAAGACATACACCGTGGTGCCCAAGCTCCTTATACTCACACCCATTACGAGCACGTTGTTAAAAGGCACCTGATAGAGAAGACAGAGCATCCGGCCTCTGATCTGATAAGTGAATCCACCGGGATTCAATTCTTAATCGCGTTAGATTTCACCCGCACCGCTAGAGGAGTGCTGAATTATAAATACATATCGGCGCTCGCAAATTTGTTAGATAATATCACTGAAATGTATGATGACACGTTTAGGTATACTGGAAGGGAACTTCAAGCTTATAAAACAGAACTGGTACAGCATAGAATGGTTCTTAATTACCTCACAGCAGTGACAGGCGGATATTGTGTCACACTGGCAACACAATACGGCGTGAAATGTTGCACATATATTACGAATAGCACCGAGGACCCGGTCGAGGTCATAGACCAAAAGATGGACGATATTCTCCAACTGAAGTGGGAATTTCGCAGGAGACACAATCTCACTCTTGCTGCTGTAGGTAATGAGCTGACTGGTTGGGTGTCATGGTTGAACCCGCGAAATTGGTTTTCTGGTTTAGGAGAATGGGCTCAAGGAGTCATAATGGATGTTGGGAAATTTCTCCTATGTATCTTAGGTGTTGTCATATCGATTGGATTGATATTTAGATGCGGTCAGGCTTTAATGAAGTGCAAACATCGTACAAGGGTAATGAGTTTGAGGAGTGAGGAAACTGTAATTCCAATGGACTTGATTTACGACCCAACGGTAGAAACAATGATGTAATGAAAATGCGATTATACGGTCCGTTTCTTTCACCTGTTTTTCCGTTTTCTCCAAGGTAAAAAGACCCACTTGGACGAGGAATTTGATGAGCCGATATACAGACAACAGAGGGATTAAAGAAGAAGTTTTGACAACCTGATACACAGATTTTTGATGAACTATGCCATGGATCCCCAGTTTCCCTAGAAATTTTAAAATTACGCTAGCCCAACACTTTTGTAAATCTATGGACATTGACAGCTTTTGCTCACACCTTATGGGCAAAAGCACAAAGAAGACTGCATTCAACAGACACCAAACAAGACCTCAATCGACGAATGTACATTTACCTGACATAGAATACCACCGCATTTACCGTAATTATGTCTTTTCTTCATTTCTACAACCCTCAGGTAATGACACACATAGTCGATAGGGAATACAGGCACAGATATCAGCAATCACATATCTCCCCCATTCATGTATCATCAACTAAATTGTGCTCCCCCATTTTGTTACAACCAAAGCCGAAAAGAGCTCGGTAAAGTTTGACAGCCCATCCACAGACCCGTACCACGGGATAAGAAGGAATTCAAATGTATACTTCGCAATACCTCGAAGCTTGATTTAAAACACGTACGGCACGATGATACATGACCCCCAAGCACGGATTCATACACACATGCTTCTGCTATCTTACTAGGTCATACCCTTTTCCTACCTTCTCCTCTCCTCCCCTACCCAACCATGTAAATGTATTAACCCCTGACATATATTTTTCTCTTTTGAAATGTTTTAGAAGGTGGCAGTTATTATTGACTGCCAAAGGGTGGACTGTCAAAGTCAGAAAAATATCTCTATACACACTGCCATATTTGCACCTCATTCTGGTCCGCGCTGCGCATGCGTGCGCTCTCCCGTGCGTGCGCATACTCACAGTCGCGGGCACCCGCAGGCGCACGGTATGCGTATTTACGGTAGAGTTTATGTGATCGTAGCGTGCGACTCAATCGTTACATATTTTCAGTAATAATGTATTTTGTAGATCATGGTCCCTTTGATAGATTCTGAAAGTTTAGTTAATATAGCATGTTCCTGAACAGAGAGATCCCTCTTTGTATTGTACGAAGGGTCTAACAGGAGTCATACAGTGGTGTTTGGTACCCATCGGAAGAGTATTTAAATAGCAATATTCCGGTGTTGGTTTGGAGCGGATGCTCATGCGAATAGTTATGGACATAAGAAGTTTATGTCCATTTACTATTATTTGTTCTTATTTAGTCATGCGGCGGGAAACTCAGTATCCCACCCACCTGAACAGTTGGAAGCAGTCACAGCCCACCTGTATGAATCAACCTATGACCTTTTGTTATAATGCGAAGCCGAATTCCTGTGTCCAATGAACAATGAGATTGTAGGGACCATTGAATTGTATTGTGTGTGGGGCATAAATAGGCAGGCCGACCATATCCAGTTCACTCTCTTCAACGGTTCTCATTGCTGATAATCGGGAGCTGGATATCGAGGCGCATGCGATCGTTTCCCCTTGTGCGTAAGTGTTTCTCCGCAATCATATTGATCTTCTTGTTATTCCGAGCCAATCTCTCTCAATTTCTCTCTCTCTCTCTCTCTCTCTCTCTCTCCTTCTCTTTCTCTCTCATTTTCCCTTAAATTGTATTGTATTGTATTTCCTGTGTAGTTATCTGGTTAGGTAGTCTATGTTATATTGTAGTGTATGACTTGTATTGTGTTTAACTCTTTTGCAAGTATAGCATTCATAATATATATATTAGGCGTTGGACCCTGAGCACGGTATCTGTGTGTTTCTTATAGTATTAAGTATTCTCAGAGCGTCGGTGACGCTCGAACAGCTTTAAAGGTAATAAGGTTATACTGTGTTGCATTTACACTCTAACATTACACTAAGGTTTTACTGCACAATACACTGTTTATGGTTTAGATACAAAGGTTTAATATAGTGAGCGTCAGCGCCGCTGGTGATCTCCTCGTGGTCCCGAGCGTCCGCTACGCTATAGCGAATCATTACGTTAGTCAACAGCCAATAACGTGCCTGCCTGTGATCTCTTGGCCGTGAGTGAACGTGACGCTTGAGCGTCTCGATCACGGCAAAGCGATTGTTACGCAACTAGCGTACCCTTACGGTACTTCATACGTAGATAGCGTACAGTGTTCTTAGACCTCATAAAGGGTATTATATACGATAAATATTTAGCTTTATCAATAGGTAGCACAGTACAGATATATCAGCCCCCCCTTCTACAACCCCCTGGTACCGTAAGAGATAGCTGGAGTTGACTTGGAGGGACAGCTCTCCATGACAACGCTTCTGCAGGCAGGAAAATGGCGCTGAACGCTGCTGGGTCCGCTCTGAGGAGAAGCTCCGCCCCCTTTCATGGCGCTGCTTCCCGCTCTTCATAAGATTATACTGGCCTGAGGAAAATTGCTGGCAGCGATCTCGGGACCCTGACAGGCTTGGAGGTCAGTGTAGGGTGTAGGCACTGGCTCAGGGCGCCCCTCACAGCACCGCACTATGTACCGCTGAGCCCCGGAGCGCAGTTAGTACTGCGCTCCATACCCTGTTGCCGCCATCTTCACACCAGCTCCCCGCTTGCCAGGGGAGCCGGTGACTAACTCACCACTGATCTTCTGGCTCTGTAAGTGGGTGGCGGCATGCTGCTGGGGTGTGCGATCCCCTGTGGCGGGGAACGTTCGATCCCCTCAGGAGCTCAGTGTCCTGTCAGCGGAGATAGTGGCTCAGACCCCGCAGGGCGAACACTACTCCCCTCCTTAGTCCCTCGAAGCAGGGAGGCTGTTTCTCATTTGTACCGATCTTTGGGGGTCATTCCGAGTTGATCGCTAGCTGAATTTGTTCGCAGCACAGCGATCAGGCTAAAAAACAGCAGTTTTGCGAATGCGTATGCGGCGCAATGCGCACGCGCGACGTATGGGCACAACGAACTATGTAGTTTTGCACAGGGTCTTGCGATGCATTTCAGTCGCACTGCTTGCCGCAGAGTGATTGACATGAAGTGGGCGTTTCTGGGTGGCAACTTACCGTTTTCAGGGAGTGTGCGGAAAAATGCAGGCGTGCCAGGAAAAACGCAACCGTGGCTGGGTGAACGCTGGGCGGGTTTGTGACGTCAAATCCGGAACTGAATAGTCTGAAGTGATCGCAAGCGCTGAGTAGGTTTTGAGCTACTCTGAAACTACACAAAAAATGTTTGTAGCCGCTCTGCGATACAGCCGTTTGCACTACTGCTAAGCTAAAATACACTCCTAGTGGGTGGCGGCATAGCGTTTGCACGGCTGCTAAAACTAGCTAGCAAGCGATCAACTCGGAATGACCTTTATGTGTAAAATGCTAGAGGGTATGTAGAGGGAGGAGCCAGACCACATTCTCAAACTCTTCAAGTGCCAATGGCTCCTAGTGGACCCGTCTATACCCCATGGTACTAATGTGGACCCCAGCATCCTCTAGGACGTAAGAGAAATACATTGCGGCTGCAGAAGTTATAATACCCAAATGAGCAGCAAAGGTTTGGTGCAGTTATTGGCAGTTTGGAGGAGGTGATGTCATAAGTGAGGGAAGGAAAATCACGAGGGAAAAGGGCCCTGCTTGTGAGAGTCTCAACTCTAACGGATTATGAATAATATATTACATTGATATGGCATATAAGCCATATATATAAATCGTAGAGACTGCAGGTGTATTAATGAACACATGCATGAGCACTGGGAAATGGAGGCACAGACACACAGCAATAGCAGGGAAAGCAAGATGTGGCCAGCACACAGCCACACACAGCTGCTGTTCCTATACTGTATACGAGGTACTGGCAGAGGTACCGGTCACTGAGCTGCAGGGAGAACTTCGGGGTTGTCACCAGGTTTGGCAGCACCCCCCTCTCATTATCACACTGCATGATAACCGGCTCAGACTGGACTGCTGTCAGGCAAGGAGGTGAAACGGGAGGAGGAGGAGGAGAGAGGGGAGGGAGACAGGGGACACAAAACACTGACGCAAAATATATTGCTTGTAGTATCTGCAGAGTGTTTGCCCTGGAGCTGCAGTGGGGATGGAGCTGCCAGCCCTGAGGGTACTACCACTGCCAGCCGGAGCCGGGTACTGCTGGCAGCATGCACACAGGTAACATGGCTTCTCTGTATTCATCCCTGGGCTCCTCTGGTTACTGCTATACAGAAGGGAACATCAAACTCCTCTGCAGGACAGTGGGGTATGTCACTGTCACAGACTGCTGGGTTATTCTGTCTTCCTGAGCAGGTCCCAAAGGTTATTATGTGTCATTCATTCTCCTCCTGTATTATACTGCTGCAGCATGATGTGTATGTGAGCTGATGTGTTGCACATTGTCCCTTATTTAGAGGGGTGACCTCAGGTTAGGAAGACTCACCAGAGGAAATAACTGTTCTTCGAAACTGGCTATGTATACTTACTGTAGTCCTATGCTGTATGCTAAGATGCAGTTCTCATCATCTAGCCTTTGTATATAAGAACAGAGATGCACAATATACTGGTGCTTTGTCTCTCTCTCTCTCTCTCTCTCTCTCTCTCTCTCTAAACTATGTGTATATAATCTTTATAATATATGTATAAGACAGGTGCTTTTTTGCTATTATCCATCAACAGCTACATTGTGTATTATATGCCTAGACAATTTGCTAGAATTAAAGAAACAAGAATATATATATATATATATATATATATATATATATATATATATACACACATACATATACACAGATTATACACACACACACACACACACACACACACACGGTATACAGCATTAATAAAGTGTAGCACTGTAAATTCAGCATCATTCAGTTTATTGCACTAAACTTCATAATTTACTTATTCTCTCCTAACCCACTGGGATATTTATCACAATTAATGTTCTGCAGAATTAAACAATAGCTGCCACCCCCGTTAGTAAATTGCCACTGCTGTGTCACCTGCTGGACTAATCACTGTCCATGATACTCTGTCACCTGCTGCTTCTCCAGTCCCTGTTCCTGGTGCTACCTCTCTCCCACTCACACAATCAGTGTCCTAACAGCAGTGTATATGACAGGACAGGAAGATGAGTTGCTTGTGGCTGTCCAGAAGTGATGGTGGCTATTCAGTGACAGGTGCAGCAGCAGTTGTTATTTATTAGGCGTCCTTGGGTGGATGATTAGCTGAGGTGAGTAGTCCAGCAGAATATGATGGTGGATGGGAGGTAAATCAAGTATAAAGTTACAAGCTACACACAATTTCATATGCAGAACTTACCATTCTCATGATAACATAACACACTCTTTCTCTCTTCCTTCACTTTGCACATGAATTGAAATTCAGCCAATGTAGTAAATCTTTACAGCTCCAGACAGCAGAGATTTGTTATTCCTGGCAAAGACTTTAGTAAAACTTAAATACTGAGGCTTAGACCTGCACTGGAGCATTTCATGCTACCACAATTTACTCTCGGTTATAGAATTTATCAGGAGAGGGAACACTGCATCACCGGGCCCCATAGAAAAATGTATAGTAAGGGGGCACAGAAATGCAGCTGTAGCCTCTTAGAGCTCTTGTTCTGCGTTCCCTAGGCCTTCACTGCAGTGGGCAAAGAGACCCCCTTCTGAGTGCAGAGCTGTTGTTCCTGGTAGGGGGATCAGGCATTGCAAATTTGTACTTGTCAGCTTGACATAGAGGTATCCATGGGAAAAAAAAATGATAATATTTTTTTAATGGGCTGACTCTGTCTGTTGCTAACTCTATGCAGTCCCCTACACTAGTGCATTGGTTTATGCTGTTGTCCAGTCCTATTCAGCTATAAATAATTAGAGATGCCAGCTTAGATAACATTTCATTAGTGCAATATTAAGTTCAGGATCTGTGTGTGTTGCTGGACAATTTGTACACACTTTCCTAAACCTCTTAAGACACAACATTCCTGACATGGCAGCTATCTTTACCAAGTAGCAATGTTACTATTCTACCATCTGACCTCGGCAACCTGAAATTGGTAATATTCAAATTCAAGACACCGGTCTTTGAGGGTTGCACTGAATAGCAGCTATTCCACATTCTCATTGATTTGGCCTGTTTTATGTCCAGATTTCTAAACATACAGGTAATATTTGGCTATGACATGTGGGGATTTTCAAACAGTGTATGCTGATAAAAAAAATTACATATTGTTACACAGTGCTAAATTTGCTATGTGTAAGAAATGTACATTGGTTATATACAGAGTAATGTTTTGCTTTAAATATTCTGAATTTTGAATGCTTGCATCATATTTTGGCTCCTGTAAACATCAGCAGCTGGACTGACGGAAACAAACCAAGTCCATCAAACAAATTTAAGAAGTCATAATTGAGATTAGTCTGGAACTGCCAAATAGAGATGGAAAGAAGGTCAAATCTGTTGCTGGAAACTTGAACAAGTCAACAGCTGATTTCAGGAAACATTTGTTAAAATGCTTCTACTGTCCACTTAAAAGCCATCCCAGTGTGATAGGCAAGTGGTAATATGACTACTGTATATGCTGGGTATGCAATCACTACAAACTCTTAGGGTGCGTACACACTATGCAATATCGCATACGATTCAGCTGATATCGGCTGGTTCATTGCAAAATTGTATAGTGTGTATGCATGGTACAGGATGTGATGCCCGCTCTCGCGGGTTGCATGCAATTTGTGTGCCCCCTTAATCTCCATATCATTTTCATTAAACACCAAATGAATAATCCCTCAGCATTTTCTATTGGCAGTATCTCTGCTTATTGAAGCAAGAGTGCACTTTGTTTACAGGTGCATGGGTTCATTCTCCTGGAGAAGCACAGATAATCTGTGCCACCTCTGATAAAGTAATCACAGCTTTCTCAAAATGTAAGCCTATAATGTGATTTTACGTACCACTGTAAAATGCGGGTGTGATTCAACAGCTATATCGTAAAAAGATAGAAAGTCAATAGGTTGACCCCAAATGGTTGACATGCAAAAGGTCAACAGGGTCAAAAGGTCGACATGGAAAACAATAGGAAAGGTCGACAGGTACAAAATTTCGACAGGGTCAAAATGTCAACATGAAAATTGTCGACACACTTTTGTTTGTTTTTTGGTGTTATTTTGTATGTTTCACCATATCTGAGACAAATTAGTAGAAACGTGTACCCTAGCGGGCTCACTTTACTTACCACGCTTTGGGCAAGGTGCCTCGCTCCACTTCCGCTACGTTTGGCACAGGTTACAAGTCCCAGTTGTAGTCCACGTGGATGGTAAATGATGAAAAAGTCATGTCGACCTTTTGAACCTGTCGACATTTTGAAGCTGCCAACCTTAAACACTATCTACCTTTTGAACCTGTTGACCTTTTGCACGTTGACCATTTGATGTCGACCTATTGACTGTCTATCTTTTTACTTTAGCATTATCAAACGGATACCGTAAAATGCAGTAGGAAAGTGTACTTAGGCTAAGTGTGGACCCCATGAGAAAACACACAGCCTTTACCCATGCATCTCCTAGTATAATGTAGGATAGTTATGGACATGGAAAAGGTAAACATTTCCTAATTTTCTTCAACCATTCTGATATTATGGTTGCGCTTTTTGTCATCGGGCTGAATGATCCATAGAGGGTATTTACTATGTGGCATCTACTCAGTAACGCCGCAAGCTGTTGGTAAGCCATTTTGTGACATGCAGGTGCGAAGTGCAGGTTGTGGAGCAATGCAAAACATGTCATCATGGCAATGCCCTATCGCAAAACACAGCATTTCACCGTGGGCATGAGACAGTGATGATATCAAATCCTAAATACACAACATCATGTCCCCTCAACTTAACCACTACACCAGTAAGTGAGCGGGATGCGGACGTGGGACCTGTTCTCGAAGAGTCTGAGAGGCATATCGTGAACATTTATGATAACTGGGGCACTGGATAACTGTACTGTACTGGTACTGTAGCCCATAGAAACCCAGTAGGTATTTATCTTCATTTTCTGAACTGTACTAGAAAAATGATATTTACTGTAGAATTGTAGAGCTTGCTATGAGATACAGAACCTGTTTCCTGGGTACTTTTGTTTAATTTTTTGATCATTAAGGCCCATACACACCGGGCGATTTTGATCTGAAAGCAGCTCACTTTTGGTGTGTTGAGCTGCTTTCCGCTCAAAGCCACCCAGTGTGTATGCCCCAGCGATGAGCGATGACCACTGATGTGCGCTCCTGCTTCATCGCTGGCGGCCGCCGTTCATCTACTGGTATTACCAGTAGATGAACGGCGGGGTGAGCGGCTTTCCATAACGTCCTGCTATGGAAAGCCACTCACCCCCGCTGACATCGCTGGGCAGCAGGGAAACGCGCTCAGTGTGTATGGACCTTTAGTCCCATTTGTGCATCATGATTCAGTGATGTTACTATGTTAAATGAATTCATTGATAGGCTACAGTACCTTCTCTTGAATTTTGGCACAGATGACAAAATAACTACCTTTGATTATGTTAGTTTCATGATAGCTATAAATATTGGCTACTATGAGATACAAAGCCAATGCCCATGAATCTTTTGTTGTGCTGTTATGAGGCCAGGTGCATGGAGAGACAGTGAATGTGAATAGCGTATTTGTCTCACAGACTGCATGAAGTCTTTGTGATCTCATCATTACTTTTAAGAACTGAAAGTTGCTAGACAAGTTAAGGATCATGTGTTACGATGACTATTCATGTTTACTTACCGGCTGTTCCTGTTGACAGGTATAAATGAAGATTTCAGAAGAAGTGCGAGATAACTGGCTTTCACATCCTCATCTGTAAGTGACAGTACTTCAGTACTTTTTTTTTTTAACATCCTTTTGCTTAAAGAACGTTGCACTAAAAGGATGTGTCTTTCAAAACAATGGCAGGTATGCAGAGTTGAATCAGCATGCCATTAGTCACAGTTTTGACATTGAACGAATATTGACACTGTCTAAATGTCGACATTGTGAATGTTGATGGCAAGAATGTTGACACCTGATTTTAGAGTTAGGGTTAGGCTGCACTTAGGGTTAGTTTAGAATAGAGGTAAGCGGGTTCGGTTTCCTAGTAACTGAACCCACTGGAACTTCCACTATACAAGTAGATCTGAGTCCAAAAATGAGGTAAAATGTAATCTTCCCAGCGTCGGACCTCATAAAAGTCTCTCCTTTGCGAATCAGGCGTCATTTCACACAGGATGCTGGAGAGAGAGGGTGTGGGACTGTGGGCTCTGTGTGTGACTGTGGGCCTCTGTGAGGCAGTAAAAATTGTGAAAATGCACAGGACATTTGTGACCAGAGGGTGAGGGTGTGGGACTGTGGGCTCTGAGGCACTAAATGCCATTGAACTGGACTTTGGAGCACTGTGTAACTTAAAGGGGCTCTGTGCCTTTAAAAAGAAAATCCCATAGAGACACTGTGGACGGTGGGCTGCTGCACTGTGAAGCACTGTATTGTGTGTTCACGCACTGTGTAAAAATATGAAGTCATTAGGGTACCATTACTAGGAGCACTGTGAGGTGCTGCGTTGTGTGTTCAAGCACAGTGTTAAAAAATAAATAAAATATAACTTTTTTTGTGTTTAGGCACTGTGTTTAAAAATAACGTCATTGAGGTGTCATTACTAGGAGCAATGTGAGTCGATGTAGATCAGACGATAAAAGAGTAGGAGCAGCAACCCAGTAATAGTGCTGAGGCTGCTGCCAGTCATTATAGTACTGTACTTCAACATCTACTAATGGTGATCCAGGAGACACAAAGTTTAAGAAAGGGCACCACACACAGTGGCAGGGAAAGGCTTAGGCCATGGCCTTTCTTTGTGAGTTGTGGTCCTGCTAGTGCTACTGCTGTTTCATGCACTAGAATAATGCCTATAGCAGAAGGAGTGGCCAAATGCAGTCAGGAATCTTCTTCTGTAACCTCATATGATGATACAACACTTTGCTTTGAGTTTAGAAGAAGTGTCACCTGTAAAACAGGCAAATCAGTGAAGAAAACCCCCACTAAGGCTGAAGTAAAATATGTGTGATTACAAATTAAAAAAATTCCTGAGGGTGTCTAAGGGTGTCCATGAGGGCTATGTGTGAGTCTGACATTTCTGAGATTGTACTCGCAGGTAAGCCTATGTCCACCATTTCTGTAGTCTCTTCAGATGTGGAAATGAGCAGTACAAGTAAAGATGGTGATATAGAAATTGAGGATGCTACTATGGAAATGCAATATGATGAGGGGGATATTTGTGTATTTGATTCTGATGAGGATGTTGTTTGTGTCAAAGTAAGTCAGCCACTAGTTGCAGCAGTTCTTGCCCATAATAAAAAGAAGGCCATTGTCATGCCAGGGATTAAGACCAAAAAATCAACACAAAAGAACAAACCAGATGCTTCCTAAATTATATATATATACAACTAGATTGCTGCTCCATGAACAGTATGGGTCGCTGAACCCAAAAGGTGAAAATATGAACCAGAAGGAGTGATTGTGTAACTCACAGGTTTAATCTGTTCAAATATTGATAAATAAAATAATACATACAAAACATATACCAGTATAAAAAACAGTAATCACAAATAATTGAATTAAAATAGAATAAAATAAATAAATATAAAATCAAAACATCTTAAATGGTAAAGCATTTGTTAGTGTGTCCCAGGGGAACCTGTAAAGTGCGAGGTTTGGGCTACAGAGCATACAATGTAGCATACAATGTAGCTTTCCAACAAAGTCAATAGGAATTGAATGTCAGTGAGTTTTGAAAAATGACATAGTATCCAAATTAACTCTTCTGAATAGATGCAGTATAGCGCTAAATTGGTACTTAATATTGTGAGTACACACAGTTCCAGATACGCGTTTTTTAATGTGATGATCAAACAGCCCCGTATACCACAAAAGGGGATTAATCTGCTGTATTGGTGTATGCATCCATCTGAGAATATGTTAATGGTCTTGTGTCAGAATCTGAAAACTCACAAACTGAAAGCTTCTGCAGCTGCAGCTTGGTGCGAGTGAGAGATAAAGTCCTTCACTGGCGTGAATGCGGCGTCCGCCAATATTGCAGTGCAGTAAAGTAGCACTGGGGTTTTATAGATGAACCCACTGGGGTTTTATAGATGAATGCACATCACCCTGGATTTTTGCTTAGTGCAAAAGGGTTCCCGAAAAATGGGGCAGTATAAACGGGTAACCTGGTTAATCCAACCTGGGACCCGTTTACAGTATGAGGAGAGCCTATACCTCCTGAACCAAAGTGTCCAACGGGCAGTCGGCAGGTTGGGGAACATATGGCGCACACTATCTGCACTGCTGTCTGCCCTGCTATGCAGACAGCAGCAATGCACGGTGAAGGGTAAGGGAGGCTGCACACATGCGCGCAGCATCCATTCAGTGCACAGAGAAAAAGACTGGAGGTAGCCCAGCAGCTGCCAGAGTTCTGGTCTCACCCCCTCTATGAGGAGGTGTTGCCTAACGGGACAGAGGCCATGTCATGGGGTCCTGATCTGCTGGATTTCCTGCCTCTTGGAGATGACATCATCATCTCCAAGCGCTGGCCTCAAGAGACTGCATACGTATGCAGTGTAAATGCCGCCGACCTGGGAATATCTCGGGTCAGAACCGCAGTTGGAAAGGGGTAAATCCTGTGTCTGACCTGGCTTGGATCCATGTTCTAAATCCCTGGTCAGACCTGGGATTTTGGTGGTAATACGGTATTAGAAACGTTTGTAGGGGATGCAGTCAATTTACCTACAATCAAAATCCTGACGATCAAAATACTGACAACCATTGACCGATGGTCAAAATACAGACAAGGTCAAAATACCGACATGGTCAAAATACCGACATTAAAAATGTTGACAGTCAAAATACCGACATTTAAAATGTAGACAGGTCAAAAAATCGACATGATTTTTTCATTGAAACCGACTTGTTCATACCTGACCATCCCAGTGGACGTGTAGAGGGAACATAATAGTGTGCCGAGCGCAGCGAGGAACCATGCCCGAAGCATTGCGAGCGCAGCGAGTCATGCGAGGGGACGCGGTACACTTATACGGTGTCCATGTCGATCTATGTCGACATATACAAGCAAAAAAAAAATTAAAACTCGTTTTTACTTTTTGACCTGTCGACTTTTTAAATGTCTTTGTTTTTACCGTGTCGACATTTTAAATGTCGGTATTTTGACCATTATGGTATTTTGATCTTGCCGGTATTTTGCCCATCGGTCAATTGTTGTCTGTATTTTGAGTTTGTCGGGATTTTGATTGTAGGTAAATCATACTGATCCCGTTTGTAGCTATGGATATTTTCATGTCATATTTTACATGTGTTTAGGAGTGTGTCCGTGAAGATGCAGATTTTTGCAGTAAAAAGATTGAGATGCTCATTTCTCCAGCAATACTACCGTGTAGCAGTGCAATTACTCTTACTGTTGCCGGCTGCGGGGTTATGGTACAGTAAATCTGTAGAAGGGTCATCCTAATAGAAATGGCTTTTCCTCCTTTGCTAAATAGAGGCCTAAAATGATTAATGAAAAGCATGTTTAAAGCCGTCAACTTTGCTTATTACTAAAAGTGCTCTTTGTGACAGGCCCGCCTGCCATAATAAAATTGATTGCTATTAAACATGCACACACTACACATATTAGATAAATATTGCATTTTAATGTCACGTTTGCTTAAGATGCTCATATTACAACTTGTGTTAAATGCAGGGTAAAGCACATCTGTAACACCATCCGAAGTGCTAGACTCTAGCTTCAGTATGCGGCTATGGTAGGAAAAGGAAGGACATGAGGTCTCTGAGGGGAAGAGAAGAGCCTAGCAGATTGCCAAAAAGACCAGCAGATTATGGTGATTCCAGGCACTGGCAGGGCAGATGCACTAAATCTTGGATAGTTATAAAGTGGAGAGAGATAAACTAACAACCAATCAGCTACTAACTGTCATTTTTCAAGCACAGCCTGTAATATGGCTGTTAGGAGCTGATTGGCTGGTACTTTATCTCTCCCACCCTTTATCACTCTCCATGGCTTAGTACATCTGACCTCCTATTAGTGTAAAGGGCCCCATACACTAGGACGATAATGCCCGATTTAATCCGATTTCGGGCATTTGGCCCGATATATCGGATGAAATCGGGCATTTTGGATCCGATCCGATGTGCGCTCCTGTGAGCATCGGATTGAATCCTCCAGATTGAATGTGCTGCACATTCAATGTGGTCCGACCCCGCAGGTATGGCTGGGATCGTCCAGGATTGCCCAAGATACATCATATGCAAAGGACAGCATACGATGTATCTTGGGCGATACTGCCCCCGGGAGGCTGCGGGGTGATTGCCCGCGACATGTCAGACGGACATGTCGCGGTAGTGTATGGGGCCCTTAAGAATAATAGTTGCTTTAGTTAAATTTGCACTCATTGGTGGTTGTCATTTTTTAAGGGACAGGATTATCTCAAATTCAAGGCTGTAAAATGTGCATATTATGGGGGATTTTCGATAAGTGCCGAGTTTTCCGACAGTCAGAAAATCGGCACTAATTCGACCGTTAGGTATTCAATAGCGGGCGTTTTCAACAGTTTTTTGCTTAGTTTTCGACATGCCTTTTCGACTTATTTGGGGGTCGAATCGGCATGGGCGAAAACAGACCAAAAAACTGACAAAACATGTGGACCGGCGGCAAATTTGCCAATCCACGTGGACTGGCAGCGAATTCGCCAATCTACATGGTTTTCGCCTGAGCTAATGTTACGACAAGTTTGAAAATCGGAACGAGCTTTGAATAGGTCGAATGTGAATTTTTTGACTTGTCGAAAAAACTTCACTAATTGAGTACCCCCCTATGTAAGAAAAATATATCTGTGGAGTCATACTAGAAAACGTTGATAGGAATTAACATAGTACTCTACAAAGCCAAACATATTTATTTCTAACTATGGTGCTCTAGTTAAAATGAATGATATAAAAGATGAAGAACACCAAACAATCATGGTATCTTAAGTTTGATTGGCCAGACTGATTCAGAACTTTCTTTAATAATAAGTAAGACCTACTGTATACATAACATGAAAGTATTAAGTAAAATCTACGGTATCAAATGCACCAGTTTATGCACCTGGTTTACGCCAAGGCATTATCCTCATCAGCATATATTTGTGCTTACCTTGTAGCAAGTACAGAAGTTACACCTCGGAGGTATATGTGCTACAACAGGTCTTCATGAGCCACATTTTCCTGAACATGCTCTTAATGTACTTGCCATTCGTCAGACCTCCCATTCCCTCCCCCTTTTCACTCCTCCATTCGTAAGGATACATAAGTGCCAGATACGCATTGGTGCATATTTATTAATTACTTTGGTAGCCATATGTAGTGCAAATCGAGTTTTACTGCACAAACTGGCATAAGTTTAAAAAACAGCATTAGAGCCCACTGTATAAAATGTATATGTGATGGCACTAGGGCTTTGTTGATTTCGGGTTAGGCCCCTTGAGCTAGCTGTATGGACTGGAGTGTGTATGAAGCTGAGCAGTAGAAGACTGATTCTGCAGAATGGTATTGAGAACTGGTGCAGGGTAGCAGGTTATCCTGCACCTGTAGAAGAATGCAGGATATCTAGCAGAGTCAAACTTTGATACACTCCAACTGGTTGCCGGAAGCACAACTAAAGCAGACAGCAATGAAATATGCTGTGAAGCAATGCTGGAGCAGGTTTTCTGAATAACACTGGAGCAGAATATAACTGTAAAGCAATACTGGAGCAGGTTTTCTGGATAGCACTGGCTCATATTGCTGTAAAGCAATACTGGAGCAGATTTTCTGGATAGCACTGGGGCAGAATGCTGTGAAGCGATACTGAAGCAGATTCTGAACCAGGAACCAGGGTACTTATCCTCAGAAAGAGATATTGTTCTGGCAGTGAGCAGACTGCAGTTCTTAATTTAAATAGGACGTCCTTAGAACTGATAGGCTGGATAAGTCTTGCTGGAGACTGGATTGTCAGAGCAGATAATGTAATACGGTTTAAGATGGCGGCACCCATGTTGGAGAATAGCAGGAAATGCATGTTTACAGATGAGTGACCACAGGTCTCAATGTTGATGCAGGTGGTCAGTGGGGACACAGATGGCAATAAGTTGACACTGCCAGACCTGGTAATGATTACCCAGACCTCAATGTGTGACAATATACTACAAGTTATAAAATAAAAAAAATTATATATAATATAGACCTATGTGAGAGAAGCAATGCATACTTCTGGGGGTAAATTTACTAAAATGAGAGTTCTATTTAAGATGGGATGTTGCCCATAGCAACCAATCAGATTCTACTTCTCATTTACTTAGCACCTTCTAGAAGATAATACCCGGAATCTGATTGGTTGCTATGGGCAACATCCCATCTTAAATAGAACTCCCATCTTATGCTGCTTTCACATCGCAAAACCTGCTTTTGAAACGGTTCTTTAAACGGTTCTTAAAACGGGTCTGAGCAGTTAAACCCCCTTCACATCGCATGTTGTAACCAGTATATTACAATTTCATTACCGTTTTGGTACCTTTCACACTGAACCCGTTTCACCCATAGAAAACAGTGGTTGTCATTATAAATGGACTTTTCTGGCCCACGCATTATTAATAATTATTAATTAATTAATTATTAATAATTTGGATAGTTGTACGATGGAACCCAGCACCTTGAAGCATTTTAACCATGTTTTTATATATGAGTGCCTCCTTGACTGTCCCAGTTATTTACAGGAAAAAGAATAGCAGCGCTGAATGAATTGTTGTAAGCAATTAATGATACGAAGGATTGAGTGATAAATTAATTATACAATTTAATAAAATTGTTTAAAATAATGACGGCCTTTAAGTAAAAATTGGATACACATCCATATGACAGTTAAAAAACAATTCATGTGGGTCAAATGAAATTGACTGCCTGGCACATTATCATCCGTTCCTGATGTAAAAACCTGGAAATTTAGCAGATGGAGACAGACTGACGGCGCAGTCACACCAATGCACTTTACCCAAAACCGCTAGAGGTGTAGTCCCTTTAAGATCGTCACTGATGTTTTGGCTTCCAATCAGCCGGATTCAGGGTCCTCATTTGTTACGGTGTCCTCTTTATGAAGATGGGGTAGATGGTGCTCCTTAATCAGGAGATAGTTGTCTCGGTTGAACTGCAGATGGTAAAGTCCAGTGTCTGGTCCTGATATAGTGCGGCAGTCAAAATTGGCGTAATAGTTGACCCAAGTAGCCTCCTCCTAACGCGTTTCACTGCAAGGCACTGCAGCTTTATAAAGCTGCAGTGCCTTGCAGTGAAACGCGTTAGGAGGAGGCTACTTGGGTCAACTATTACGCCAATTTTGACCGGCTGATTGGAAGCCAAAACATCAGTGACGATCTTAAAGGGACTACACCTCTAGCGGTTTTGGGTAAAGTGCATTGGTGTGACTGCGCCGTCAGTCTGTCTCCATCTGCTAAATTTCCAGGTTTTTACATCAGGAACGGATGATAATGTGCCAGGCAGTCAATTTCATTTGACCCACATGAATTGTTTTTTAACTGTCATATGGATGTGTATCCAATTTTTACTTAAAGGCCGTCATTATTTTAAACAATTTTATTAAATTGTATAATTAATTTATCACTCAATCCTTCGTATCATTAATTGCTTACAACAATTCATTCAGCGCTGCTATTCTTTTTCCTGTAATTTTCTTATGTGTAGTTGGGGTGTAACTATCCCCAAATATTATAGCAGCAGCATTAGAAACACAGCACCGATAAGCGCCTGATCTTCCATTCATTTGGTTAATTTTTTTTTCTTGCCTGTCCCAGTTATTTGTCTGCAGATTTCCTCATCCCCTCTGATTCTTAGTAGCTCCCTCACCTCTTCATCACTCCAAGTTGCCATTGTATAATATATTTGCAGTAAGAAAACACTTCTAAACCCACTCTCATGTGTCTGATGTGTTTTTCCTCCAGCTTCCTGCTTCTGCCTGGTGACATCACACATGGAGAAAGCCTATCACCTTCTGTGGCTTGGAAATACCGTTTCTGAGCCGTTCACACTGCAGCTAGAACCGGTTCTGAACCGTGTAGGACCCTGCTTTTTAACCATTTCAAAATACCAGTACAGGTTGAGTATCCCATATCCAAATATTCCGAAATACGGACTTTTTTGAGTGAGAGTGAAATAGTGAAACCTTTGTTTTTTGATGGCTCAATGTACACAACCTTTGTTTAATACACAAAGTTATTAAAATATTGTATTAAATGACCTTTAGGCTGTGTGTATAAGGTGTATATGAAACATAAATGAATTGTGTGAATGTAGACACACTTTGTTTAATGCACAAAGTTATACAAAATATTGGCTAAAATTACCTTCAGGCTGTGTGTATAAGGTGTATATGAAACATAAATGCATTCTGTGCTTAGATTTAGGTCCCATCACCATGATATCTCATTATGGTATGCAATTATTCCAAACTACGGAAAAATCCCATATCCAAAATACCTCTGGTCCCAAGCATTTTGGATAAGGGATACTCAACCTGTATTTTGAAAACGGTAAATTCAAGGTGGCCCTTTCACACCGCAGCTAGAACCGTTTAGGAAGGCTGAAAAATCGGCAATTTACCGGGTTAAAGCTGCGGTGTGAAAGGGGTATTAGTAAATTTACTCCCCGGTGCAAATTACACCTTGGACATCTCAAAGGTATATTAATATAATGAAGAAGTCTATAGCCACCAAGTATTTATTTATTTTACAACTCTTGGCCAGGTACTATAAATTAACATATAGGCTACACTATCTATTATACTGAGCATACTACAGTATATATGCTTAATTCGTAATTATGAGGCAGAAATTAAAAAAATAGTAAACGGGTACACTGTAATATATTGTTGTCAATCCTTGATGGTAAATATAGTTTATATAATGGAGCGTCAGTTCCTAAATAATACATAAAATTATTGTATCTTATCCTTTTCCCCTATCGCTTTCTCTTATTTAAAATATTTTCTTTATTTTAATAAGGTATATTGTTCTCTTTTTGAAAACACCTTTTAATGAACGGTACAAAATAGAAATATTAGGCACTCTTTAAGCTCAAAAACAATATAATATATAAATTAATAAATATAGTAAAGAGGATAAAACACTCTGTTCCCGAATCCCAACAGGTCTTGTAAATCACCCAGATATTAGAAAAATTGCTGCTTCAACACCAGGCATTGATGACAAATCTATGAGAAATAACACCCTTAGATAAAAGGGGAAGTGTAAATGTAATCCAGCTTCTCACCAGAATGTACAAAAATCCCTCCACAATTGTAATGACATAAAAACAGATAAACATTTATTTACTCATATTTCACACTAACACAAACATATACACAAATATACACTTTTGTAGAAGTTTGAGCCACACACAAGATAACATACAAAACCATTGGTGGATATATTTGACTGTAAGGATCTTACATTAGCCAGTGCAGCAATTAAGCACTTAGAACTCCATCTGAGTTTATCTATCCGCTAAAACCCCCAGTAGCAGAATGCTGGCTGGTGATGTTGAAGGAGCAGTGCCAGCAACTCAGTGGTTGGAAAACTACTTTTTTCACAATTGTTAAACGTTCACTTCATCTACACAACTTTGGTCACCTTGATGCAAGGTTCAACTAAGCAAGGATATATTTGTTTATCCTAGTGATGGTGCCCTAACATTTCTGCTATCACAGAAGGGAGAGTGAGTGCATGAGGGGTGCACTCCATTCCCATCAGCGTTCAAGCCATGCCACATAAATGTCTAGGTTTGTAAAAATGTATTTTTAATTTGCATATGTTTCTCTCTTTTCCCACAGAACCATACACAGCTGCTCTGCTAGAAATGACGTACCAGAAGCCACCAGATGGAGGTAGCGGCTGGATCATTGTCACAGCCTCGTTCTTTATCCAGTTTCTGTGCTATGGTTCTCCTCTGGCTGTAGGAGTTCTGTATGTTGAGTGGTTAGATGTCTTTGATGAAGGTAAAGGGAAGACTGCATGGGTCGGGTCTCTGGCTGCTGGAGTGGGACTACTTGCAAGTAAGTTTTATTTATTTTTATGCAAATAAATCTATAAATCTATGTATTTTGCATTCACTACCAAAATATGATCACTATATTGTACCAATTACTTGTGTGTATGTATATATATATATATATATTTATTTGTGTGTGTGTGTGTGTGTGTGTGTGCGTGTGTGTGCGTGTGTGGGCGTGTGTGTGTGGCAAAAAAAGTGGCAAAAGGCGCCTCCTGCTTCATTAAATATGATTTTTCAAGGTGACATATAAAAGGTATTCATCCACACGTACCCAAAATAAAAGCCCAGGGTATACCATTTGGGCTAAAAGCGCTTGTATGAATAATAAATCCAGGGACTGGTTCTCAACTTACACCGTCTCAGGATTTCATTTTGCAGTGAATAATATACAGTTGGAAAAGAAAAAAATATATATAGTGAAATGTTTTTTTTTTTTTTAAATTCTTTATTTTTCATTTTGTAATATAAAACATTTTCCAAATATGTCAACATACATATCAAAAATAGAACGTATACAACAGTCATATGACTCAACAGCTGTAGTTATAGACATCAGTAAGTGTTTGCAGCAAAAGGGAATCAGCAGATTCATTTATATTATCTTAAACCGTGTAACGTTCAATATAATTTGCAAAATCTAAAGTCAAGAGCAGCCCCATGACGGTATCGCTTATTAATATATCATGTATTTAAGGTATGAGGCATTCGACATTTGGAACAAATAGATAAAGAAGATGACAAGGGGAAGAAGAGAGAGAGGGGGGGAAGAAGAATGGGGAGGGAAGTAAGTGGGCCACATACGTTGAATATATCTAAGCTAAGGCGGAGGCCCTAAGAACCTCCGTCAGCAGTGTATAGTCAGGGTGCATAGTCAGCATAGGTCTTAGTAGTCTTGAATTCAATCCAAGGAAGCCGAGGTAGCTATATAGTCTGAGTATTTGTCTAAGGCGGTAGAATAAATATCCTCCATATGCATGTAAAAATCAATGCGTTGGAACCATTCCCATAATGTCGGTGGGTTAGTGGATCTCCAATGTACCGGGACTACAGCTCTTGCTGCGTTGTTTAGGTGTTTAATGAGGGATTTCTTGTAGCGTGAGAGGGGTATATCTGAATGTGATAATAACCAAAAATCTGGGCCCAGCTTGACTGAGCCACCCAAAATCTTTGTGGATAGTTCCATGATCGTTTTCCAGAATGGGGCAATTGACGGGCAGTCCCACCATATATGGATCAGTGTGCCCGTACCCATACCACATCGCCAACACAGAGGGGAGACCGAGGGGTAGAATTTGTGTAGAAGTGACGGGCATCTATACCATCTCGTCAGTAATTTGTATTGCGTTTCTACAATGTCCAGACTAGTGGAGCATTGTGCCATAACCTTGCAGTGTGTGTCCCAGTGGATCTTGATTCCCCGGTGTATTAAGTCTTTATCCCATGTGTCACAAAAAGAGGGGACAGTAGGAAAGGAGCCCTGTTGAAGAATTTTGTAGATACCGGACACTACGTGTGAGGGGGTTATCCCTTGATTACACATGGATTCAAAGGGAGTAAGAGCTTTATAAAAATCTATCGCCTCTCGTTGTGAGGTAGCAAAATGGTGTACCTGAAGGTAAAACCAATAGTCTTTAGCGGGAATATCGCCCGCACTTTGTATTTCAGAGAACGTTTTGATTTTGCCATGTGTAAGCAAGTGTCCCACCCTAGTCACACCCGCCCTCTCCCATCTAGAAGCAATCTTATTGGACCTTCCTGGGGGGAACAACGGGTTGTCAAAGATAGGCCTAAGGGCTGTTCGTCTAGACGAAATTCCCATCTTGTAGCGAAGCGTCCGCCATAAAGCTAAAGTAGGCCCCAATGTGGGATGCGATGAGCGGCTAAAACTAGGAAGCCAGGGCACTGTCTGTAGGTTAAGATTGGTAGAAGACGATTCCAGTTCAAGCCACTGCTTTCTATGTGGGATGGGACGGGACCAGTCCACCACTCTGTGCAATAACGTGGCATGGTAGTATGCGGAAATCATAGGCAATTGTTGTCCACCTTGGGATTTCAATCTAGATAAATGGCTATGCTTGAACCTAGGTTTCCGGCCACCCCATATAAAGTGGCTTATCGCATTGTGTGCTTCAGCTAAAAATTGAGAGGGAAGTTTCAAGGGAATAGTTTGAAAAAGGTATAGCAATCTGGGAAGAATGTTCATCTTTACTATATTTATGCGGCCTAGCCATGAGAACCTCTGTGTGAGCCAGTGCCCCATCTCCTGTCTCAATTTACGGAGTAGAGGGGTATGATTAATAGCAATCATAGTGGTAAGTGTCGATGGAATCTGAATTCCTAGATATGTGATATGGGATTTTTGCCATGTAAATTGGAACGATTGTGATAAGAGGGATGCCGTGGCAGATGGAAGCGTGATATTCATTGCCATGGATTTTGAATAATTGATTTTAAAATTCGACATATCTCCGAACCGTGCGAATTCCTTCACAAGGTTGGGTAGAGAAATCAGAGGATTCGTTACGACCGCTAATAAGTCATCAGCAAAGAGGGCCAGGCGATGGTCAGCTTTACCTACCCGCAGTCCCGCAATGTCAGGGTTGTGTCTAATCGCACGTGCTAAGGCCTCCATGCACAGAACAAAGATTAAGGGTGATAGCGGACAACCCTGGCGTGTGCCGTTAGAGATTGAGATGGACTCGGAAAGGACGCCATTCACCCTGACCCGTGCAGACGGGGCCCTATATAATGAGAGGATCTTTTGTAGAAAAACATCCCCCAGACCCAATCGCCGAAGCACTGCCTCCATAAAATCCCAATCCACCCGATCAAAGGCCTTTTCTGCGTCTGTGGAAAGGAGCATGAGAGGCGTATCAGTCATCTGCGCGTGTGCTATCAGGTCAATGACTCTAATAGTATTATCTCTGGCCTCTCTGCCCATAACAAAGCCGACTTGATCAGGGTGGATTATATCCGGTAGCAGCGGCTTAAGGCGATTAGCCATGAGCTTTGCAAATAACTTGACATCTACATTTAACAGCGATATCGGACTATAGCTAGAAGGGAGCGTCGGGTCTTTAGTCTTTTGGGATGACAGTAATATGGGCGCCTAAGGACTGGTTCGAAAAAGGAGCTATTGATGATATGGCATTGCAGGCCTGTAAGAGAAGGGGGCTGAGTTTATCCTGAAAGGCCTTATAATATGTGACTGGGAAACCATCCGGTCCCGGGCTTTTACCATTGGGCGACGCTTTTAGGGCAACTATCAGTTCTTCCTCAGTGAAGGGGTCGTCTAGTGCCCGAGTAATGTCCGATGGAAGGGTCGGGAAAGAGATCTCATCCAGAAATTCTTGTATTTTATGTTTGTGGTCAGCACGTGCGGTTGTCGTCTGCTTAGAGGTCAGGTTGTATAAGGCTGAGTAATAGGTATGAAAGATCGCCGCTATTTCCGTATCAGAGGCCCGGGATATCCCGTCAGCACCTGTGAGCTTAGGTATGTATGTCAGAGATCTCTGAGCTCTAAGAGCACGTGCCAGAAGCTTACCGGGTTTATTTCCCCATCTATGATATTTATGTCGACATATACGGAATGCCCTACGGGTACCGTCACTGAGTAAGTTGTTAAGGGCCTGTCTCGCTGTTTGAAGTTCAACATAAGTATCTGACGCCAACGTGGATTTATGAGTCAATTCCAGTATTTTGATTTTCTCTAATAAGGCATTTCTGCATTCAGCCTTCTGTTTTTTCAGACGTGAGCCCATTTGTATGCATTGGCCTCTAATCACACATTTGTGTGCCTCCCACAATACAACCGGAGATATATCTCCAGTCGCGTTCAGAGAGATGTAGTCGTCTATTGCTGTCTCAATTTGGCCTCGATAAACAGGATCTCGAAGGAGTTGTTCATTGAATCGCCAGCGCCAATGTTTGGGGGGGGGATGACGGAGAGCGAGGGTTAGCGTAATCGGTGCATGATCTGACATTGTTATTTGGCCAATAGTTGCATCAACCAATAAATCTAGATGGGCATGGCTCACACAGAGGTAATCTATTCGAGAATATGAGTTATGTGGGGGTGAGTAAAAGGTAAAATCCTTATCTGAAGGGTGCAAAAGACGCCAGGCGTCGACCAGTTGAAAGTCATGTAAAACGGTCCTAAATCTCCTGGATTCTCTAAGAGTATTTCGTGGGGACCCAGAGGAAGAATCCAAGCGAGGTTCAAGGACCCAATTAAGATCCCCACCCACCACCAGAGTACCCAGTATGTTTTGCTCGATTAGTTCCAACGATTCTCTAAGGAACCGGGTTTGGCCCTGGTTGGGAAGGTATAGGTTTACGAAGGTGAATGTCTGATGGGCTATGGAAGCTCTGACCAGTATCCCCCTTCCGTCACCGATCAGCGTTACGGAGACATCCTGCAATCTCAAATGTTTGGCGAAAAGAATGGCAACACCCCTAGCCTTCGCCCCAGAATAGTCGTTAAAATAACCAGTGGGGAAATGACGAGAGCAAAGGCCGGGTGAAACCCCCTGCTTAAAATGTGTTTCCTGCAGGAAAACAACTTCCGCCCCATCAGTATGTAAGGTATGTAGTAGGCCTGATCTCTTTTCAGGGACATTTAAGCCCTTTACATTGTATGAAACAATCTTTAAGCTAGCCATATATAAATGAAAGCAGGTATCGACTTATTGAATGATTCATCTCGACTATGATTCTGACACACTGCTGTACCATGAGACAGCTGAAAGTGGTAGTGGCACAGGAGGGGGGGGGAAGGCGGGTGGACACGAGGAAGGAAGGGGAAACATAAGAATTGTAACATAGAAAAAGAAATGGAAAGAAAAAAAAAAAAAGAAAAGATAACATAGACAACAACATATAGTAGCAGTCTCTGCATTGATAGCCACGGGTATAGATTAAGCCTCCCATGGTCTAAAAAATATACAGCAGAGGGGGGGGGGGGTTCAGAGGGTGATATCGGGCTCAACAATTTTTAGTAAGTAAATAAGTAAGTAACATAACAATCCCAAGGGATACATCCTGGTCGACAAGGAAGTGGGTAGAAGGAGACAAAACAGCCACCTCCTCTCACTCCGTCACCTAGTCCCACACAGCCCATACGAAACCGCCCTGACTAATTACGTATACAATTTCTAATATTAAGAAAAAAGCATGTGCTCACAGGGCAGTTGAAGCTCACATATTAATCAACCAATAACAAGATCAATGTGAGCATGCAGTGGGGTAACCAGGAAGAAAAAAGATAACACAATGTAGGCTGGTCGACGGAATCAAGAAATTCCCGATGCTTCGTCCGGTTTCCCAGTCCGATTGCGTCGTCTGGAGACGCCCACTGTTTTCCAAGGCTCTCTGCGGGGCAGTGCCGATGTGGGAAGTTGCAGGGGGTCCATCCAATTTGGCAATGAGATCAGCGGCAGACCTAATGCAGAACAAAATGATGGGACACCATCATAGTCCTCAAGGACGTGTCTGTTCCCATCCCGGGTGACCTGGATGCTCAAAGGGAAGCCCCAGCGGAATCTGATATCCTTCTTCCGAAGAGCATCCGTGAGGGGATGGAGGAGACGCCTTTGCTGTAGGGTCGTCCAAGAGAGGTCCTGGAAGATCTGTATGTGGTGGCCATTGAAATCTATGGTCGAGGTCTGTCTTGACTTCTGTAGTATGGTCTCTTTCACTTGGAAGTAGTGCAGCCGGCAGATGACATCTCTAGGCCGCTCCGTGGGTGCTCCTCTCGGCCGTAGTGCCCGATGTGCTCTATCAAATTCTATCTGGGAGCTGGGATCGGCACCAATGAGGTTGTTAAATATTGTAGTCAGTGTCGTCACTAGGGCCTGGGGCTGTACATCTTCAGGTAAACCCTTGACCCTCAGGTTGTTCCGTCTACCTCTGTTGTCTATATCATCCAGCCTACGCCTCATTTCAGTGGTGGTACGTGAGTATCGGGATACTAGATCGTGGAGGTCAGCGAGTTTAGAATCTGTTGCATCTCTGTGCTCCTCCAGATCGACCACTCTGTTTGCTACTTGCGTGAGATCAGACTGGATGGTGGATAGGCTCGCCTGTAGGGAATCATGGATTCTTTTTTCCATATTAGACAAATCTTGTTGAATGTCTTGGCGAGTCGGAAGGGAGCGTAGTTGTATGAGGACTGCCGCCATATCCGCAGAGTCTCTGCCCACAGGTCCGGTTTGTCGGTGTTTCGGAGAGGACGGGGCCCCGGTCTCCCCCATTATGGTTGACGGCGAGGAGTCAGGGAGAGGTGTAGAGATGGCGGGGTCAGGAACGGGGGCGCCAAATAAAGTATGAAAGGCTGCAGCTTGTGTAGTCGCGGGTTTAGCTTTTGACGCGTTGCCAGAGCGGCGTCGTCTTGTCATTTGTCTGAGTGAAGAGAGCAGAGTCCAGAACGGTGCCCCGAGGAAGAAAACATTTAGGATATATCCCAATCTGAAGTAGAACCCGCTATCCCCTCTGCCTGGTTTGGCCTTATTATAGCATAATATACATCAGGCGAGCCTCTGCAAACGCTGGGGTCTGCAGCATGGTGTCGTAAAGAACACGGTGATTCATGTTTCGTTGTTGGTATTTACATCGCTCCGGTGGGGAGGCCTCACCGGCATCCGTGGTCATCCGGAGAATGGTCACCGCGGGGTCACAAGGGCTGCAGGTCAGGCAATGTGCCTCAATTAGGCTTTATAAATAATTTGCGGTTCGGAGGGGGCCACCGCAGATTATAGGAGGGTCAAGGCGGCAGGCATTCAGCAGGAGGCCGCAGCGATCCGCAGGCGGATGGAGGACGTCCAGGTCCCAGCACGGTTGAGTTCTACCAGACCTATCGGGAGGTCACGGGTAGCTGTGTGACCGCCTCTCGACCCTGAGATTGTGTGGGGCCCTAGTCTCCTCCCAGCCTTCGGCACATCAGAGTGGCACTACCGTCCGGAGGCCTCACTCGTTTTGCCCTGCTAGGCCGCAGTGGTGCAAATGGGCTCTGGAGGTGAGGAAGGGGCTCAGAGAGGCGAGCACAGGTACACAGACCTATAGAGGAAGGTGGGGGCAGCCCCCTCTCGTCTGGGGGTAACGTCGGAGTCCGGTCCCCGGTTACTGCCAGGTGTAAGGGCCTTGGCCTATTCCGCGGTTCTCTCCCGCCGATGTCTAATGACTGGGGTATGCGTGCCGGGGTACGGGGAGTCTCTGGGAGAGCAAGGGGAGGCAGTCGCAGGGGCAGAGGTCGGGACCAGTGTAGGCCCGAGAGGGCACCTCTTACCTCCCTGCCGTCGGTCTTCGTCCCAGCTCACCAGTCATCTGCCGCGTGTATCTAGGCCGCCAGGCGCCGCGGTGTCCAAGTCTCCAGGGGCTGCGGCGTCGGGTCAGGTGTCGCGCGTCTCCGTCCTGCCGCTCACCGCGAGTCCCAGCAAGATGGCGGACGCTCCCGCCACGGACCTCGCCGCCCGGGTCTCCAGAGGCCTACAGCGCCGTGCGTCCCCCGAGACAACCAGCGTGGGGCAAGAATGTAGCAGGCCCCGTTCAGGTACCCAAGGACGCCGGGGAGGGTAGCAGCACGGCCCCCACAGCATAGATCGGAACCCGCGTTAACTCCAGGTCCCGGCTTCAGTCTGGGGGGAGGGCCGCAACCCGCAGGAGCGCTGAAAAGCACTCCCCGATTCCGCGGGATCCCCCCAGAATATTCCAAGCCGGTTTATGCACAGTAAGGTGGAAGGGTAGGAGCAGGTGGGTGAGTTTCAGCGCATTAAAACGGGATTTTAGTTAGGTGTCCTTCAGGAGCTCTCAGGCTGCACTTCCTTCCCTTTCAGTAGCCTAGCCACGCCCCTCAGTGAAATATGTTTTAAAAAATATTATTACACACACACATACACACAAAAAATAAGTTAAGCGTACAAGATAAAATGTGCACAGATTTTTGGTATGTGCAATAAATGCTTATCTGAGCTCAAGGAGAGACACCAGCATATGGATCCCAGAGCTGGAGTGCCACACAGCCTCAACGCGTTTCATCCAGGACATTCATCAGGAGGATGAATACCTTTTATATGTCACCTTGAAAAATTATATTTAATGCAGTAGAAGGCTCCTTTTGGCACTTTTTTACCACAGGAATCTTGCCCATGGAGACATAGGATCGGGTGTTGGGCAGCCACATGACAATCCAGAGAGTGCATATACAGAGAAAATGTCATACAAAGCACCTTGCACGATTGCTGAGTGGATCACTAAAGTTAAGAGCCCTTATCATTATTTGTTTTATATATATATATATATATATATATATATATATATAAAAGACCCCTTCCTCCAAGATATCCAGAAAACATGTTTTTACCTGAAGATAGGTGTTCTACTTATCTATGGAGCCCCGTGGCCAACAAAACCTGTCACTGGCCAGTGATAGCCTTTGGTGGCTTTCTCTGGCAATAGTCTCCCATGCAAAGCCTATTCTTATTAACATTTATATAGTGCCAGCATGTTCCATTGCGCTGTACAAATTAGAGAGATTTACACCACAATCCTCTTAGTGCCTGACAGCCACGGGTCCGTAAAGGGGAAATTGCTGTATCATTAAAATAAAGCATTTGTTTCCCTAAAATAAAAAACGATAAAACTAATTAAAAAGAACCCAAGACTTTCCAGTAAAGATGTTAGAGAGATCTTACTGCTTCCAGTCAGTATCGCCGGGTAGCTGAGCTTATCTCAGCTGTTTTGCCAAACCTTTCTTAAGGGGCATACACACTAGGAGATTTAAGTGGACATTATGCATGATAAAGATAAAGATATTATCGTGCGGGTGTTTATCATTTATCTTTATCAACTGAACATGCCGTCCAATTTAGGCTATACAGTATCTTTCATGACTGCATGATCAGGGATGGAAGGGGTGACGTCACTGAGCGCTATCGTTCACTATATCGTTCAGTGTGTATGCTCTATATCGTTCTTTCTGCTGCTGGGGACATTTCAGGGGAAATCTTTATCTTTATTGTGTCAAAATCGTCTAGTGTGTACCTGCCTTTAAAATGTGACGATATTACATTACGTTAACATAACAGTGGAGGGGCACATTTCTGAATTTCTCTCAATAACATGAGCAGTGTGAGAAGAGTGTGTATGGTCAGTGAGTACTGAGGTATTTGAAGTTGCCAAGATATGATGATACGGTAGATGCTGATGCCAGTGTTTCTGGGTAATTGAGCACATCAGAACAAGTTTAGCTCTCACAGGAACCGAGTGTAGTCACATCAGTAATATTCTAGAAACAGATTCTCAGAGGATCCGCATTTGTTTTGCACATTCGTGATATTAATTATGTATGAAAGGCTGTTCAGTGTTTATGGTAACAGTAGAGAGCTGCTTTTTCACTGTGGCTGTGATAAACACAGTAAAATATATATATATATAAACACATACAGTAGCCTCTCCTGCACCTAGTATGGAATAGGTGTAAGTGCCCATGATAATGATGACAGCTGCTCATGTGGATGGAAGAGTTGGCTGGTGCGGTCTCATACGACTCAGAATACAGGTGTATAGTCACATTACTGTTCCAATTGGATTCCGTTCATCTGGAATATTGTTAACATTATGTGTGGAACTTAGGGGGTAATTCAGACCTGATTGCTCCAATGCAAATTTGCAGAGGTTAACGATCAGATAGTCGCCGCCCAGACAGAGTGAAAACCCACCATGTGCAAGTCTGCGTACACCTTGCGAAAATCTCTGCGAACATCGATCAGCTGCAAATCCGTTCGCAACTCACTCACCATCAAATGATTTTTCCAGTCTGTGCGTAGCCCAGGACCTACCCCTACAGTGCAACAGAATCAGGCTGATCAGGGCCGAAGCTGACATCACGCACCCTCCCTGAAAGCGGTTGGCCACACCTGCGTTTTTCCTGACACTCCCAGAAAACGGCCAGTTACCACCCACAAATGCCAGCTTCCTGTCAATCAACTTGCGTACGCCTAGTGATCAAAAAAGTTGCTGGATTTTTTCGCAGTTTGGCCTCGCGCATGCGCACCACGATCTGTACGCATGCACAGTCAATCAATAATCGGCCGCCTTGCGAATTCGCACAACAGTGATCAGGTCTGAAGTGGGCCCTTAGTTGGCATCCAGACCATCTGGATACTGACAGTCAGAAGACCTGCGCCGGAAACCCGACACCACTCAGAATCCTGACACCATTCGGACGCCGGAATCCTGACAGCATCCCGAATGTAAGTATGGGGTCAGGTTGCAGGGGAAGGGGGTAGGGTTAGGCTGCAGGATGAGAGGGTTAGGTTGCGGGATAGGGGGGTTAGGGTTAGACTGCGGGTCGGGGGAGGGTTAGGCTGCAGGTAGGGAGGGTTAGGGAGACAGTAAAAGATAGTGTTTGCTTACCTTACAAAAAGTGTCAGGATTCTGTCGGGATGCAACTATATATCAGGATATATCGGGGGTTTTATATATATATATATATATATATATATATATTGGGGTGCAACTCCTATATCAGTTAAATATGGCTTCTTATTTTGCATGGAGTATTAGTTGCCTCTGCCTGCTAGAAATGTTAGCATTTCAGTTATTCAGTCTATTCATAGCATGTTGAATAGAGGTCAGCCCTGTATGGGTGACTACAACGCACATTTCCTGTTCTGTGTACCAGCTCACATTTTCAGCTGATGTTTACTGCATATAAATTCTTGCCAAGATTAATGCGGTTTCTTCTGTTTAAATCTTTGGAATTAAAAGGGATTCAAAGTTTGTTTGCTATAGCAAGGACTAGAGTGTATCCATTATCTGTGATCAACTTTCTCAAATCATCAGAGAAGAACTCATTTTGACCAAAGGAACAATAGTATATTTGATATTGACTTGGATGTCATGGTGAGATAACTGGATGTCACAACATAAATGTTTTTGCATGTCCTTGTCTGGGTGAGTACTGCCCTTCGGTTACATATTAGTTTCAGTGTCAAGTAGCCCCTCCCCTAAACTAGCAGAATGATAGGGTTCATCTATGAGCCGTATCTTCTCCGGCTGTAAAGTGGAGGTGCAGCGCTGATGTATCTACAATGGGTGCAAGTTGTGCGGTGCACACACTGAACACCCTCTATTCATTTAACTATACTCACCTCGGCCCGGCGCTGACTGCACAGCCACGGCTATTTTCCAGTGATTAGCTCATGCGCAGTTAAGATGTCCCTGGGAAAGTCACACGGGCGCCATGTTCCTGAAGACATACGCGTGCCCAGTAGACTCTGGCACAATGCCAGAGTCTACTGCACTGTCGGAGAGAAGGAGGCCAAATTGGAGACTCCACACGGGCCCCCTCCTCTCTTAAAGCGCTTCTGAGGTGCAATCGCTACTAGTTTTCTGAACACATGCTGACTGCACAGAGTCTTGCTTCTATCCTGTCAGCTATTATGTTTAAAACAAACATAGGTTAAAGAAAATTAAGCTGCGCTGATGTAAACTCAAAAGGATGTTCCAAACCAGTGCATCATTATATAATTAATTTCATAAAATCGCATACAAACACATAAAAATTGGTTATGCACTTCAAAGGGTATTCCCATAACATTGCTATATAAATCAGTCACATTAAAGATAAAGGGCGTGATTTAGAGGTGAATGCAAAAGTCATTGCCACTGCGTCTTTGTACACAGTCGCTTTACAATATGCAAAAGCTGCAGATGTTTTTTGTACTGCCTGTGAATCCATAGCATTAACATTGGCCAGCAAATCAGATATCACAGTTACTCAGGAACGGTCCATCCCCCCGCCCCCAAATGGCTGCAGACTGTCACTCACCCTACGTCTGCAGCTGCACGGCATCCAGACTCGCATGACCAAATCTGCATGTGCAGTGCGGCTGCTGAGCATGCACTGATCAAAAACATTGGACAATTGCAAAAAAATAATCAGGGCAATTGTAACTACATTTGAATCCTCTAAATCATGATTGGCTGGTAAAATGTTTTATAGATAATTTATTTCTAACTTACATGCTTGCCAATACGACATAGTATTAGGAGCTTTACTATAGAAGTGCCAGCAACGCCTGTTAAGTTTGGTCACCGCTTCATGGCCCTCATTCCGAGTTGTTCGCTCGCAAGCTGCTTTTAGCAGCTTTGCACACGCTAAGCCGCCGCCTACTGGGAGTGAATCTTAGCATAGTAAAATTGCGAACGAAAGATTCTCAAAATTGCGATTACACACCTCTTAGCAGTTTCTGAGTAGCTTCAAACTTACTCTGCATCTGCGATCAGTTCAGTGCTTGTCGTTCCTGGTTTGACGTCACAAACACACCCAGCGTTCGCCCAGACACTCCTCCGTTTCTTCAGCCACTCCCGCGTTTTTCCCAGAAACGGTAGCGTTTATTCGCACACACCCATAAAACGGCCTGTTTCCGCCCAGAAACACCCACTTCCTGTCAATCACATTACGATCACCAGAACGAAGAAAAAACCGTGAGTAAAAAATTCCTAACTGCATAGCAAATTTACTTGGCGCAGTTGCACTGCGGACATTGCGCATGCGCATTCGCGACTAATCGCTCCGTTGCGAAAAAAAAATAACGAGCGAACAACTCGGAATGACCCCCCATATTCTATTTTGTGTTACCTTCTCTGCAAGTGTTAGTTTTGTGAATTTAGGGGATTGTTCAAGTTTATTAGCAAACCAAAAAGCACACTAATGGGCAAAACCATGTTGCACTGCAAGTGGGGCTGATGTAACATGTGCAGAGAGTTTTTGATTTGGGTGGGGTATATTGTTTCTGTGAATGGTAAATACTGGCTGCTTTATGTTTACACTGCAATTTAGATTTCAGTTTGAACACACCTCACTCAAATCTTAATCTCTCTGCACATGTTACATCTGCTCCACCTGCAGTGCCACATGGTTTTACCCATTAGTGTGTTTTTGGTATGCTGACAAAGCTTAATAAGGCTCTCAAAAAGTAACTGATGTAATCATAATGCAAATAACTTCAGGGTCAGCTCTACCTCTAGGCCTTAAGCGCAAAAATTACAATGTTGCCTACAACACTCAGCTATCAACCAGAGCTGGATTAAGGCTATGGGGGGTTCAGGGCACTTAAGACTGGAGGACCTAAAGAGCTAAATTTGGGGTGCGAAATTACAACTGCAGGACGCAGTTGCTGGTTTCGGCATGACCTGGAAATGGAGGTGACACAAGTCCCATTGTGCCCAAGGCAGCTGCCTCTGCTGCCTGCCTCAAGTGCCAGCCCTAGCTAGCAGGAATGTAAGTATTAGAGAATACAGATGAAGTGACAGAGGGCCTAATTCACAGTTGATCGTAGCAGCAAATTTGTTAGCAGTTGGGCAAAACCATGTGCACTGCAGGGGGGGGGGGGGGGGGTGGGGCAGATATAACATGTGCAGAGAGAGTTAGATTTGGGTGGAGTGTGTTCAAACTGAAATCTAAATTGCAGTGTAAAAATAAAGCAGCCAGTATTTACCCTGCACAGAAACAAAATGACCCACCCAAATCTAACTCTCTCTGCACATGTTATATCTGCCACACCTGCAGTGCACATGGTTTTGCCCAACTGCTAACAAATTTGCTGCTGCGATCAGTGTCGGACTAGAGCCTGAAGGGCCCACCGGGGGAATGCAGTGATAGGGGCCCATACTTAGGGGTGTGGTCAGCCTACACAGAGGCTTGAAAAACACAATAGACTTGTGCAGTGTGATGCAACATATCTACCATGCATAATACAAGTGCAAAGTCTGGAACCTGATCCCTAGAGGAAGAAGTGGGCCCCCAGGCAGTGGGGCCCACCGGTGGTTTCCCCTGTACCCCTGTGGGCCAGTCCGACCCTGGCTGCGATCAACTCTGAATTACCCCCAGAGTTAGAGGATAGAGCGATAAAGATTAAGGGGAAGAGGAGAATAGACAGGGGAAGCAGATTAGTGGAGAGGAAAAAGGGTGAGATAAGAAACAAAAAGATGAGGATGAATAAATATAAAGAAACACGCATGGAATATGTATTACCTGGCTGCACTGGCTTATAGCACATACAGATCGGTCAGGGGTAGCACCATGTCCCCTCCCTCTGCTCACAGTCATATTAGCGGAACACCTGTTTACCCTGGTTTAGGGAGTGCTGATGAATGGGCGCTGCTGACTGCCTCCTCTGCTTCCTTTTTCAATCCTCCAACATGTTCCCCCATTTGACATCACTACTGAGAGGTAGTTGTTACACGTGAGGGGGATGGTAGAGAACAGGGCTCAGGAACATACTCACAAAGACATACAGTGATCTGGGAGCAGCACTACATTTTATAGCAGCAAGTCTGGGCCACACCTTGTTCCTTCCTGCTGCAGCTCAAGCGTGATTCTTCTTCACTGCATCATGAAAGAAATGATAAATTAGTCAATGTGTTACCTGCAGAGAATATAAACCAAGTCTAAAATGTGAGAAAGATGTGAGATAAGATATTATAAAGATGTTATAGACTGAAAAGAATAGGAATGTAGATGAAAGTGCAATGAGTAGTCAGGGTCGTAACTAGGTAGTGGGGCTAGGGGACACGTGCACCGTGCCAGATTTTAGGGGGCGCTGAGATGGTATATAACAAGAGGAATTGAACTTGTGCTTGTTTATGGACTTATTGTACCAGCAGAGTTCATTAGTGAGGACCGGTCAGCGAGGGACAGTGACATCTCCCACAGCGACAGTACAGCGCACCGCCATATCCCCAGGAGTGCTGCCCGTGCTCACACCACACTGGGGTATGTGAGCAGCACTGGAGCCTCCCTCTCTCCTGATGCCAACCTGTCCCCACACTCTCCAACACAGCAAGCAGCTGTCCCTGATGCAGCCAGGCAGGGGAGCACCTCCGCTGCCTGGGGTACTTACCCTTTGTGCGCCCCCTTCCTTAATCTGGCTCTGTTAGCAACATTATTCCGGAGAGAGAATTGACTACATAGGAGAGTAATGAGTTAAACATCCTGTGAGGGGTGGACCTAGCTGTGAGGTAGTACAGCCTTAGGAAAAGGGGGAGTGTTAGGTTATATATAGGCTGGAGTGGCCATTTTAGGCCTCTTTGCTTGCTGAATTTCCTTCCCGCCCTCCCGCCCTAAGGGTAAAGGTTGTTTTTTGTTTGATGCGGAGTGCATTGGCGTTTAATTGCTTAGCTGTTTTCATTCGTTGGCTATTTATAGGCGGAAAAGAACGGCAGTTTGTAGTTGTATGGTTTTTTATAGGTAGTAAGTTTCAGTGTTATATGGTTTAGGTGCACTCACCTCCATCGACTTAATGGCCGCTCGACCACCCATCCGGGAGGCAGCGGCAGGGCACCCAGGAGCGGTGGGAAGTCACTGTGGGGGTTGTGTTGACACCTATTACCGGTTTTGATAGGGTGCTGGACGGTTTCGGTCAGTTTACCAATTTAAGTTTACCAATAGTTTAATAGAGCCGTTCTTTTTTCTGCCACCATTATGCCGGCTGATTCGGCATCTTAACAAACTTTTCCCAATTACAGGTTTTGCTATGGTTAGGGTCAAATAAATAGCTAGCAATTTTCTGCCAAAATCATGTCTCCGTGTCTTTATTTACTGGTATAAAAGGTAACTAAGGTTTACTTTAATAAAGGGGTCCACCAATTATCACTAGGATGTTTATTACATTCAATGTATTTATTTTTCTTGTAATGCTAGCCGGCTTTGCCTTCCATTGCCTTGACCCTGTCTATCCTTCCCTACTATTACTAATACTACTATTACTACTAGCAGTACTACCCACTCCCCCCCCCCCTGTTGAACAAGGTAGATTAGAAGGAGGAAATAACTACACTATTATTGGCATTTTATATATATTTGGTTAAGTCCACTTAATAGAACCAGCGATGCAATACTCCGCAAAGGCCCAAAGGCCGGTATATAGAAATTGGAAATGCAGGCACTCACCAATGAATTCCAACAGGTATTTTTAATGATAACTCACAAAGACATATTGACGGTGTGTCGACGTTTCGGTCATCACATGACCTTCTTCAGGACATCATACAAGGACATCAAAAGGACAACTGTCCAGTGCAACACCATTATCTTCAGTAACCTTGCACAAAGCGAGAGCGTAGCGAGCCAGCGAGGGTAAACACTTCTACTAATTTGGGTCATATATGGCTAAACCTATAAAATTACACCCAAACCCCCCCCCCCCCCCCTTAAAACCTTTTTACCCTGTCGACCTTTTGTACCTGTCGACTTATTGACTATATGGTGTTGACCTTCTGACTGTCGATCTGTTAATCCACACTCCATTAAAGAACGTTAAGTGAAAGTATTTTACATTGAGAACAAAGGGGCAGACGTATTAACCTGGAGAAGGCATAAGGAAGTGATAAACCAGTGATACGTGCAAGGTGATAAAGGCACCAGCCAATCAGCTCCAATATGTAAATTAACAGTTAAGATCTGATTGGCTGGTGCCTTTATCACCTTGCACATATCACTGGTTTATCACTTCCTTATGCCTTCTCCAGGTTAATACATCTGCCCCAAAGTACATATGCCCAGATTTATCAAGCCTTGGAGAGTGATAAATTGCACGGTGATAGAGTACCAAACAACCAGCTCCTAACTGTCATGTTACAGGCTGCGTTTGGCTGGTACTTTATCACCATGCAATTTATCACTCTCCATGGCATGATAAATCTGGACCATAGTTATGTGCGAGCAGCCGTTGCCAGGGTTGGGATCCTACAGATCCCTCTCCAAGTAACTTTTGCGTAATGCAGACCATAGACTTCAAAGTCTAACATTAGCTACCAGTGCTTTACATTCTGTAGCTTGGTAAATTCAGCATTTTAACAGTCCCCATAGAAACCTATGAAGGCTGCTTTTGCGATCGAAAGCAAGGATCGCAGCAGATATTGGAGATATCCTCCATCCAGGGGATCATTAGTATTAGGATACTTTAATAATTAGGATCATTTAATAAAATGTCATTTGAGACACTTGTTCCATTATGAACTGAAACACACGATTTGGAGAAAATATTTACGACAGGGGTCGCCGGACAGCGTCGGTTTCTATGACGAAAGCGGTCGCAGGGGTGATCGCAAGAAGATTGACAGGCAGAAGGCATTCCTGGGCGGCAACTCACTGTTTCCTGGGAGTGTCGGCATGTCCACCCGTTCCGGAGGAGGGTTCCTGACGTCACCATTGGCCCGGATCGTCGCAGTGGCTGAGTAAGTCCTGGGCTGCGCAGAAACTGCAAAAACCTTTGTTTGTGCAGCTCTCTGCACAGCCGTTCGCACCCCTGCGATGCGTTTACACCCTCCCCTGTAGGTGGCGATTACCTGGTCACAGCAGTGCAAAAAACCGCCTGCGTGCAACCAGGTCTGAATTAGGCCCATATGTTATATTGACTATGTGCTTGCGATTTTGGCTATGGCCAAATTTGTCTATGGCCGATTTTGACTATACTTTGCACTAGATAGTTAAAATTGACTTGCCTGCACACCTTTAGTCCATGTTAAATAATGTTTTGTGTCTGAAATGTTGTATAGCGCCAGTCTCGATCGATGATTATGGGCCTGACTGAGGGTCTAATTCAGACCTGATCGCTGGGCAACGATTTTTGCAGCCCTGCGATCAGATATTTGCCGCCTACTGGGGGAGTTTATTTTAGCTGCGCAAGTGTGCGAACACGTGTAGCAGAGCTGCACAAACTGATTTTGTGCAGTCTCTGCGCAGCCCAGGACTTACTCAGCTGCTGCGATCACTTCAGCTTGTCCAGGACCGGAATAGACACGCTCCCTCCCAACGCTTGGACACGCCTGCGTTTTTCCAGACACTCCCTGAAAACGGTCAGTTGCCACCTACAAACGCCCTCTTCCTGTCAGTCACCTTGCGATAGCCCTAACAATCGCTTTTATCACACCATCCCGTCGCTATGCACCGATCCCCGTTGCTGCAGTCCATCGCACCTGCGCATTGCGGTGCATATGCATACGCAGTTCGGACCTGATCGCGGGCTGTGAGAAAACGCAGCCTAGGGATCAGGTCTGAATTACCCCCTGAGGTTTGTACTGTAAACAAAGAAAAAAAGCATACAACTGGGCAACACCATGTTGCACTGCAGGTGTGGCAGATGTAACATGTGCAGAGAGAGTTAGATTTTGGTGAGGGTGTGTTCAAACTGAAATCTAATTTGCAGTGTAAAAATTAAGCTAACATTTGTGGGCTACATGCAAAAGCATCCAGCAACCCTGCACAGAAACAATATAACCAACCCAAATACAGTATGACCCAAATCTACATCTCTCTGCACATGTTACATCTGCCCACCTGCAGTGCATTATGGTTTTGCCCAGTTGGGTGCTTTTTTTGCTTTACTTACAAATCTGAATCAAGCTCTGTGTTCTTAATATTTCTAATTCTCATAGCTCTACAGAATATCTGAGATTGATTTGTATACAGTATTTGCCATTATACAAGGAAAGCTTTGTGTGCGCCAGAGTGAGTTACAGTCACTCTGCTCTAAGTATCTTAATAAAGAGGAATTACACAAAGCATTGTGTTGTAAGCTTTTGGAAATCTTTACGTTAAATCCCCAGATGTGTTCTGATTAACTATTAACTAGGCATGTAAATACCATCTAGTAGGTTCAAGAGAGGACATGATTTCTAAGGTGCATTAAAACCAATCTGAAAAAAAAACCCCTATATATATATATATATATATATATGTGTGTGTGTATATATACAGTATATATATATATATTTTTTTTTTTTGCTTTTTAAGCTATGCCATACATTTGTTTGCACGAGGCATTTTTCCATTGGAGTCTCTTATTGTTATCATAGTATTTGGTTACCCAGGCATGTGCACTACATCACACTTTTTTGGTTGTCCTGGTTCGGGGCTGGCAGCATGATCTCAGTGCTGGTGAACGCTGAACGCTGAACCCACAAAAAGTGATAAGGGGCATAGATTGTTCAGTCTGCTTCTTTTATCATGGCCAATCAGATCTGACCTAGTTGTATAAAAATGGTTTTAAATATTACAGTGCTAAGCAGTTTTTCGATTAAATCATTGAACAAATATCTTACCATGTGTGTCCAGCATATGTAACACATAGCTGAGCTGAGGGACGATCATCTCAGGGATGGAAATCGTACTCTTCTTGGTTGTGTTGTAGTTCAGTTGTGCTCTATGAGACATACTTACCTAATTTTGAAAAAGCTTTTCGGGGAAATTGTGAAAGCAACACCTATCAGCCCGTTGATGCCCAAGAAATACCCCCCCACCCCACCCCCCGCGCGTATTGCATAACTGTCTCCTGCATTTCCAACAACCATCATCGTGCTCTTATTAATAGGGGGGTGGGGAGTAATGTCACAGCCAGGGGACACGCCTTTGGGGTCACACGGGCCAATGCATTAAACCAGCTACTAGTTACCCCAGCATTGGGATTCCTTGAAAAGTAGGGACCACACCAATAAAGAGGTCCCCCCTCTTGAGGATCCCCCAGGGCTAAAGTGAATCTCAGGGCTATCCCGGTGGGAACCAAATTAATAGCAATGAGTTAAAGGTAGAATAATATTGTCTTTTAGATTAGGACTACAGTAATCCTCCCCCCCGCATGCTAGTGCCTGGAGAGCCTCAAGTACCAGAATGCCGGGCACTAAGGACTTGCTGGTACCTATAGTTCCCATGTAAAAGGACTATTTAAATAACATATTTGTGTTATGCTTTATACTGTTCATTGTTGTACTTTGTATTTATTATGTGTACATTAATAGTTTTCCTGTTAACTCTACAGTAGTATGGTGCTGCATACACCTTGTGGCGCCTAACAAATAATATATAAAATTATAATAATAATAATAATAATAATAATAATAATAAGAAAAAAAATAATACCTTCTAAATGAGTGGGGACCTGCTATAATGATTGTCCTGACTTGTACTATCTGAAGTACTTCAGTACTGTATGTTCACAATGTTCTTATTTGCCATGTTTACTGCTAATCTTAAATGCAATTCGTTGATAGTAAGCAGTCGTCTACAGAGACGACAGCAGCAACTGTAACCTTATGGAGTACATACTCATGGTAGAGTTATTTTAGTTGTGGGAAAACATGTTGCTTTAAGACTACTTGTACTGTATGCATATCATGGTTTCACCCAACCTGACCTTAAGCTGGAAGTGCAAATAGGAACCACAATGGCAATTTCCCTGAAGTAGGGGATGACGGTGCTACATGGAATATTTTATTGCTGAATAACAAGCAAGATCGTTACAAGTTCCTACTATTGCTACCTGTAACTTTATAAGGGGAGAGGACTTTTTGGAGGTTTCTGTTGGGTTCTGTATTGCTGCTAGTTAGACTAGGGGGATTTATACTAAACAGTTACCAAGTAGCAGAGGTTTTTTTTTTTAAGTTGAGTCATTTTTAATGCGTTTCGCATTAACAAAACATACAAATAGATATCAAAGAGCAGAACAAAACAAAAGTGCATCGTGACAATGGCCCTCATTCCGAGTTGTTCGCTCGCTAGCTGCTTTTAACAGCCATGCAAACGCTAAGCCGCCACCCTCAGGGAGTGTATCTTAGCTTAACAGAAGTGCGAATGAAAGGATCGCAGCGCTGCTACAAAAAAAGATTGTGCAGTTTCTAAGCAGCTCCAGACCTACTCCTAGCTTGTGATCATTTCAGACTATTTAGTTCCTGTTTTGACGTCACGAACACGCCCTGCGTTCGGCCAGCCACGCCCTCGTTTGTATCTGACACGCCTGCGTTTTTACACACACTCCCCGAAAACGGTCAGTTACCACCCAGAAACACCCACTTCCTGTCAATCACTCTGCGGCCAGCAGTGCGTTTGAAAAGCGTCGCTAGACCTTGTGTGAAACTGCGTCGGCTGTTGTGAAAGTACGTCGCTCGTGCGCACTGCGCCGCATACGCATGCGCAGAAGTGTCGCTTTTTTACCTAATCGCTGCGCTGCGAATGAAAACAGCTAGTGATCAACTCGGAATGACCACCAATGTTGCAAACGGGACAGAGTTGGCCGCATCAGCGGCCTGCAGCTCAGTTTGCCAGCATCGGAAGACTGCACATGTGCAGCGGCCGCATCGCGTCTGCGCAACCTTACACATTGCAGCTGCATCTCGGAATGATGCGGCCGCAGTGTGATTGACAGCGGCGGGCGTTCGCAGGGTGGCAATGTGACGTTGGGTGGAGCGTGGCAGGCAGGCCATACGGGGGCATTCCGGTAGCATTTTCGGGGCAGCTGCATGACGTCACATGCAGCTGCTCCGATTTAAAAAAAAATGGTGGAGTGCTGTCTGACACTGCAGCCAGGCTGCGCTGCCAGCGGTCAGCCTTAAATCGATGCGTCCGCAATTCATGAGGTGGCGCTACACATGCTGGGCGGCATTGCCCTGTGCTGGGAGGCCCCCAGCATGTGAGGAGGAGATGGACGTAGAACTGGCTGCGTATGCAGAGATCTGCGTCCATCTCTGAATAAGGTCCAGACTTTGAAATATGAAAATATTGCACAGTAAATAGTACAAAAACAATATATAGACAAAACAATAAATGAAGACTTGTGGGTTGCTGTGCAGGCCATTGACATCACAAACTGTAATATACTATTACATAGACTATGTGGTATTATAGAGAGCGTGATGGGGAATACAACCCGATATTGCAATAACCACAAGGTAGCCTGGGCGTGAGTCAAATGAAAGTTTACCCAGACGGCCTTTTGTATATAGTTTACAGTTAACTAACGGCAGCATTAGCATATTTATAATGTAGCTACCTGTGCCAGATCCCATCAAACTTAAGGGCACCATACACTAGAACGATAATGCCTGATATATCGAGCCGATTTCGGGCATTCGGCTCGATATATCGAGTGAAATCGGGCATTTTGGAGGTGTTTCCGATCCGATGCGCGTTCCCGTGAGCATCGGATCGGATCCTCCAGATTGACCGTGCTGCACGAGCGATCATGTCCGACCTCGCAGGCATGGCTGGGATCGCACAACATACAGCGTATGCAAAAGGACAGCATACGATGTATCTTGGGTGATTCTGCCGCCCGGGAGGCTGCCAGGGTGATCGCCTGCGACATGACGGTCGGACATGTCGCATAAGTGTATGGGGCCCTTCTGATTCAGCTTGACGAGTAATAAATAAATGTCTGTCATGGGATATCGTGTTGTTATCAGAGTTTGTTTGTATAACAAAACACTAATTCCCGTTTATATTAAGTAGTGTATTGATCAAGTCCACAGTACTGTAGACCTGGATTGAAAATATATGCAAAATATAGTTGTCAGTGCTGTTCAAGTACATGCAGTGTTGAGCAGTCATTCAGATTGTCTGGTTAATGTACATAAACATCTGCGTAATACTAAGAAAACATACTGTAGTAGTTATTTTCCCTGTAATCATTTTTAGATCTACCAAGAACACAGCAGCTAATTTGCAGTCAAATTGCTTAGTGTATCATTTCATGTCAGTTCTCTATGCACCCCCATTGCCTGCAGCCTGTGTATAGGCAGGGCAGTATTTACATGTGTGCTGCTGCTGTCAGCACTGTAAGTAGATACGTCCTGAAGTAGTGACAGCTTATGTTCTTTATTTCCAAAGGGAAACTATAAATATTCATAATTACCATAAAAAAACAGTTTTTGCTGCCTTGTAGTCTAAATATATGATGAATAAATCTAGGCTAGCTGGAATATATTATATTTCTCCTTCGTCCTAGAGGATGCTGGGGACTCCAAAAGGACCATGGGGTATAGACGGGATCCGCAGGAGACATGGGCACTTTAAGACTTTAAATGGGTGTGATCTGGCTCCTCCCTCTATGCCCCTCCTCCAGACCTCAGTTAGATTCTGTGCCCAGAGAGACTGGACACACACTAGGGGAGCTCTACAGAGGTTCTCTAGAAAAGACTTTCTGTTAGGTTTATTGTTTTCAGGGAGCACTGCTGGCAACAGTCTCCCTGCTTTGTGGGACTGAGGGGAGAGAAGCAGACCTACTTCTGTGAGTTAAAGGCTCTGCTTCATAGGCTACTGGACACCATTAGCTCCAGAGGGTCTGATCACTTGGTATAGCCTAGCTGCTCGTTCCCGGAGCCGCGCCGCCGTCCCCCTCACAGAGCCAGAAGAGAGAAGCTGGGTGAGTAACCGAAGCAAAGAAGACTTCAGTGAAGGCGGCAGAAGACATCAGTCTTGAAGGTACCGTGCAGCGATCTCGCTGCGCGCCAGTGCTCCCGCTCACAAACGGCACTACACGGGTGCAGGGCGCAGGGGGTGGCCCTGGGCAGCAATAAAACCTCTTTTTGGGATATGGCAAAGAGGTATACAGTGCCCAGGCACTGTATACAGACCCCCGCCAGTTTAAAAATAAGCGGGACTCAAGCGCGCCATTTAGGGGGCTGGACTTCGTCCTTCCAGCTCTTGTCAGCGCCATTTTCTCTCTTCACAGCAAGCTGCAGAGACGCTGGTCCTGGTCCTTCACTTCTGTCACAAGTAACAGGGTGCAAAAACAGGGGGGGGCACAGCATATTTGGTGTTGAATATATATATATATATAAAAGCGCTGCAAGGTCTGGGGCATTGTATATTCCTTCAGACCGGGTGAGACGCTGGGTGTGAGCTGACAAACTCCTTCTCTGTCTCTCTGAAGGGCCTTACTGTGGGTCTGTTCCCTATAGCCCAGTGTGATAGTGGGTGTCGGTACGCGTGTGTCGACATGTCTGAGGCTGAATGCTCTTCCCAGGAGGACGCTTGTGTGGGGCAGAACAGAATGTGGGAGTGACTCTGTCTGCGCCGCCGACTGCTGATTGGTAGATATGTGGAGTGTCTTAAATGCAAGTATGGCTTCGTTGCATAAGAGATTAGACAAATCTGAGTCTCAGAACCAAGCATGGAGACAATCCATGGAAGATGTTTTGTCACAAACTCAGACCCCCTCAGGGTCACAAAAACGTTCGTTTACCCAGATAGCAGACACAGATACCGACACGGATTCAAACTCCAAGTGTCGACTATGGTGATGCCAGGTTGAATCCTAAACTGGCTAAGAGCATTCAGTACATGATTGTGGCAATAAAAGAAGTGTTACATATCATGGAAGACCCTGCTGTTCCTGAGACAAGGGTCTGTATGTTTAAAGGAAAGAAATCTCCGGTAACATTTTCTCCCTCTCATGAACTGAATACTCTTTTTGAATCGGCTTGGGAAATTCCTGACAAAAAGTTGCTGATTCCCAAGAGAATTATTATGGCATATCCGTTTCCCTCTGAGGATAGGAAAAAGTGGGAGTCGACCCCCAATGTGGACAAGGCTCTAGCACGGCTGTCCAAGAAGGTGGCGCTTCCGTCCCCTGACACAGCGGCCCTAAAGGATCCTGCGGATCGTAAGCAGGAAACTACCTTGAAATCTATTTATGTCACTACGGGTACACTGCTCAGACCTGCAGTGGCATCAGCATGGGTGAGTAGTGCAATTGAAAAGTGGGCAGATAACTTATTATCTGACATGGACACCCTGGATAGGGATAGCGTTCTTTTGACGCTGGGTCATATCTGGGACGCTGCAGTCTATCTAAGGGAGGCTGCGAGAGATATTGGCCTCTTGGGATCAAGGGCCAATGCCATGGCATTCTCGGCTAGGAGAGCATTATGGACTCATCAATGGAATGGTGATGCTGACTCTAAGAGGGCTATGGAGGCACTGCCGTATAAGGGTGGTGTTTGTTTGGTGAGGGACTCGCGGACCTGGTATCTACAGCTACCGCGGGTAAGTCATCTTTTCTACCTTTTGTCCCTCCACAGCAAAAGAAAACGCCTCAGTATCAGATGCAGTCCTTTCGGTCTAGTAAATTCAGAAAAGGACGAGGGTCCTCCTTCCTTGCTGCTAGAGGTAAGGGAAGGGGAAAAAGATCACCGGCTGTGGCAAGCTCCCAGGAGCAGAAGTCCTCCCCGGCTTCTGCCAAGTCCACCGCATGACGCTGGGGCTCCGCTGCGGGAGTCCGCACCGGTGGGGGCACGTCTTCAGCTTTTCAGTCGGGTCTGGGCTCACTCAGGCCTGGATCCTTGGGTGCTGGAAATTGTGGCCCAAGGATACAAACTGGTGTTTCAAGACGTGCCCCCCCACCGATTTTTCAAATCGGCCTTGCCAGCTTCTCTTCCGGAAAGAGAAGTGGTGTGCGCTGCAATACAAAAGCTGTGTCAACAGCAAGTCATTGTCATGGTACCCCCGTCACATCGGGGAGAAGGGTTTTATTCAAGCCTGTTCGTGGTCCCGAAGCCGGATGGCTCGGTCAGACCGATTCTGAACTTAAAATCCCTCAATCTATATGTGAAAAGATTCAAATTCAAAATGGAATCTCTCCGAGCAGTGATTTCCAGTCTGGAAGGGGGGGATTTTATGGTGTCAGTCGACATAAAGGATGCTTACCTACATGTCCCCATATATCCTCCTCATCAGGCTTACCTGAGGTTTGCTATTTAGGATTGTCATTACCAATTTCAGACGTTGTCGTTTGGTCTTTCCACGGCCCCGAGGATTTTCACCAAAGTAATGGCGGAAATTATGGTGCTCCTGCGCAAGCAGGGTGTCACAATTATCCCGTACTTGGTCGATCCTCTGATAAAGGCGAGGTCAAAGGAGAAGTTACTAAAAAACGTTGCGCTCTCCCTGACAGTTCTACAGCAACATGGTTGGCTCCTAAATTTGCCAAAGTCACAGTTGATTCCGACAACACGGCTGTCGTTCTTGGGCATGATTCTGGACACGGAACTGCAGAGAATTTTTCTCCCGCTGGAAAAAGCTCTGGAAATACAGAACATGGTCAAGGAGATTCTGAAACCGGCAAGGGTGTCAATTCATCAATGCACTTGGGTGCTGGGGAAGATGGTGGCGGCCTACAAGGACATCCCGTTAGGCAGGTTCCATGCCAGGGTTTTTCAGTGGGACCTGTTGGACAAGTGGTCCGGGTCTCACCTACACATGCACCGTAAGATAAGCCTATCTCCCAGGGCCAGGATTTCTCTCCTGTGGTGGCTCTAAAGTTCTCACCTTCTAGAGGGACGCAGGTTCGGGATGCAGGATTGGATCCTAGTAACCACGGATGCAAGTCTCCGAGGTTGGGGAGCAGTCACACAGGGACAAAATTTCCAGGGAAAATGGTCAAGCCAGGAGGCTTGTCTGCACATAAACATTCTGGAATTAAGGGCTATCTACAACGGCCTTCTACAAGCAAAACATCTTCTTCGCGGCCTGCCTGTCCTGATTCAGTCGGACAACATAACAGCAGTGGCGCACATAAACCGCCAGGGCGGAACAAGGAGCAGAGCTGCGATGGCGGAGGCCACAAAAGTTCTTTGCTGGGCGTAAAAACAGGCAAGCGCTCTGTCGGCGGTCTTCATTCCAAGCGTGGACAACTGGGAAGCAGACTTCCTCAGCAGACACGATCTCCATCCAGGAGAGTGGGGTCTTCATCAAGAGGTATTTGCAGAAGTGACAAGTCGTTGGGGAATTCTCCAAATAGACATGATGGCGTCTCGCCTCAACAAGAAACTTCAGACATACTGTTCCAGGTCGAGGGACCCTCAAGTGGACGCCCTAGTGACACCGTGGGTGCATCAGTCGGTCTATGTATTCCCTCCACTTCCACTCATCCCAAAGGTGATACAGATCATAAGAAGAACAAGGGTTCAGGTGATACTCGTTGTTCCAGAGGGCCTGGTATCCGGATCTTCAGGAATTACTCATAGAAGATCCCTGGCCTCTTCCTCTACGAGAGGATCTGTTACAGCAAGGGCCGTGCGTGTTCCAAGACTTACCGCGGTTGCGTTTGATGGCGTGGCGGTTGAACGCAAAATCCTAGCGCGAAAGGGTATTTCCGGTGAGGTCATCCCCACTCTACTGAAAGCTAGCAAGGAGGTAACAACGAAGCATTACCACCGTATTTGGAGAAAATATGTGTCTTGGTGTGAATCCAAAAAGGCTCCTACGGAAGAATTTCAGCTGGGTCGGTTTCTCCATTTTTTACAAGCAGGTGTGGATGCGGGCCTGAAGTTAGGCTCCATTAAAGTGCAGATTTTGGTCTTCTCAATTCTCTTTCAAAGGGAATTGGCCTCGCTTCCAGAAGTACAGACTTTTGTGAAAGGCGTGCTGCACATCCAACCTCCATTTGTGCCCCCAGTGGCACCATGGGACCTTAACGTGGTGTTACAGTTCCTTATGTCACATTGGTTTGAACCTTTACAAACAGTTGAGTTGAAATTTCTCACTTGGAAAGTGGTCATGGTGTTGGCCTTGGCGTCCGCAAGGCGGGTGTCGGAATTGGCGGCTTTGACTCACAAAAGCCCCTATTTGATTTTCCACGAGGATAGAGCGGAGTTGAGGACTCGTCAACAATTTTTACCCAAGGTGGTTTCTTCGTTTCACATGAACCAACCTATTGTGGTACCTGTGGCTTCTGAAGCCTTGGCTGATTCAAAGTCTCTCGATGTGGTCAGAGCTTTGAAAATGTATGTTGCCAGAACGGCTCGTATTAGGAAAACGGAGGCTCTGTTTGTCCTGTACGCTTCCAACAAGATTGGGGCTCCTGCTTCCAAGCAGACTGCTGCACGCTGGATCTGTAATGCGATTCAGCATGCTCATTCTACGGCTGGATTGCCGTTACCGAAATCAGTGAAGGCCCATTCCACCAGGAAGGTGGGCTCATCTTGGGCGGCTGCCCGGGGAGTCTCGGCGCTACAACTTTGCCAAGCAGCTACTTGGTCGGGTTCAAACACTTTTGCAAAATTCTACAAGTTTAATACCCTGGCTGATGAGGACCTCATGTTTGCTCAATCGGTGCTGCAGAGTCATCCGCACTCTCCCGCCCGGTCTGGAGCTTTGGTATAAACCCCATGGTCCTTTTGGAGTCCCCAGCATCCTCTTGGACGAAGGAGAAAATAGGATTTTAATACCTACCGGTAAATCCTTTTCTCTTAGTCCGTAGAGGATGCTGGGCGCCTGTCCCAGTGCGGACTCTACCTGCAGTGCTTGTTCATGGTTATTGCTTTTGCTACACAAAGGTTGTGTTTTGGTTTCGATCAGCCTGTTGCTGATTCTTTTTTGGTTCATGCTGTTAACTGGTTTTAGTTAAATGCCATATTGTACGGTGTGTTGTGGTGTCAGCTGGTATGTATCTCACCCTTGGTTAACAAAAATCCTTTTCCTCGAAATGTCCGTCTCCTTGGGCACAGTTCCTATAACTGAGGTCTGGAGGAGGGGCATAGAGGGAGGAGCCAGTTCACACCCATTTAAAGTCTTAAAGTGCCCATGTCTCCTGCGGATCCCGTCTATAACCCATGGTCCTTTTGGAGTCCCCAGCATCCTCTACGGACTAAGAGAAAAGGATTTACCGGTAGGTATTAAAATCCTATTTACTGTACACTCTTAGAATAGAGTAACATAGAAACATGGAAACATAGAATTTGACGTCAGATAAGAACCACTTGGACCATCTAGTCTGTCCATGTACATGTATACGGCCATCTTTTCGTATGAGCTCAATGGGCAGTTGCCTAAGGGCCCCACAATTCTAGGGTCCTGCAATAGTAGCAAGGCATTCAGCGGCACAGGCAAGCAAGTAGCATCCCCGCTGGAAAGTGCTGACAGTTTAGGCCATCCCCACCATGTGACTGACTCTAGCAGGGCAGCTGCTGAAGTGAGTGACAGGCAGCTGACAGTGTAGTCACCTCCCCCCTCCCCCGTGATTGGCTGCAGAAGGGCACCTGGCAGCACTGTCCAGACAAGCTAGTGGCAGCACAGCGGGGACTGCTGCAGCCAAAGCGCTAGTGAAATGAGTGAGACAGGGGCAGCCAATAAATGATAAGCAGCCTGTACAGGCTAGTCACACACTGGCCGTGCAGGCTGCACTGCAGGAGAAGATGTGATGGGCAGCCAGACATGAAGGTATGTGAGGAGCGGAGGTGCTGTTGGGACACTGCAGCCCCGCTCTCTGATACCGGCTGAGGCTGCTCTCACTGTGAGTTAAGGAAGATGATGGAGGGGAGGATGTAGGTGATGTGTGAGGCTAAGAGGATGATGAGGTGGTAGTGGTGGGGGGATGAGGAAGGAAGATGATGGAGGGGAGGATGTAGGTGATGTGTGAGGCTAGGAGGATGATGAGGTGGTAGTGGTGGGGGGATGAGGAAGGAAGATGATGGAGGGGAGGATGTAGGTGATGTGTGAGGCTAGGAGGATGATGAGGTGGTAGTGGTGGGGGGATGAGGAAGGAAGATGATGGAGGGGAGGATGTAGGTGATGTGTGAGGCTAGGAGGATGATGAGGTGGTAGTGGTGGGGGGATGAGGAAGGAAGATGATGGAGGGGAGGATGTAGGTGATGTGTGAGGCTAGGAGGATGATGAGGTGGTAGTGGTGGGGGGATGAGGAAGGAAGATGATGGAGGGGAGGATGTAGGTGATGTGTGAGGCTAGGAGGATGATGAGATGGTAGTGGTGGGGGGATGAGGAAGGAAGATGATGGAGGGGAGGATGTAGGTGATGTGTGAGGCTAGGAGGATGATGAGGTGGTAGTGGTGGGGGGATGAGGAAGGAAGATGATGGAGGGGAGGATGTAGGTGATGTGTGAGGCTAGGAGGATGATGAGGTGGTAGTGGTGGGGGGATGAGGAAGGAAGATGATGGAGGGGAGGATGTAGGTGATGTGTGAGGCTAGGAGGATGATGAGGTGGTAGTGGTGGGGGGATGAGGAAGTAAGATGATGGAGGGGAGGATGTAGGTGATGTGTGAGGCTAGGAGGATGATGAGGTGGTAGTGGTGGGGGGATGAGGAAGGAAGATGATGGAGGGGAGGATGTAGGTGATGTGTGAGGCTAGGAGGATGATGAGGTGGTAGTGGTGGGGGGATGAGGAAGGAAGATGATGGAGGGGAGGATGTAGGTGATGTGTGAGGCTAGGAGGATGATGAGGTGGTAGTGGTGGGGGGATGAGGAAGGAAGATGATGGAGGGGAGGATGTAGGTGATGTGTGAGGCTAGGAGGATGATGAGGTGGTAGTGGTGGGGGGATGAGGAAGGAAGATGATGGAGGGGAGGATGTAGGTGATGTGTGAGGCTAGGAGGATGATGAGGTGGTAGTGGTGGGGGGATGAGGAAGGAAGATGATGGAGGGGAGGATGTAGGTGATGTGTGAGGCTAGGAGGATGATGAGGTGGTAGTGGTGGGGGGATGAGGAAGGAAGATGATGGAGGGGAGGATGTAGGTGATGTGTGAGGCTAGGAGGATGATGAGGTGGTAGTGGTGGGGGGATGAGGAAGGAAGATGATGGAGGGGAGGATGTAGGTGATGTGTGAGGCTAGGAGGATGATGAGGTGGTAGTGGTGGGGGGATGAGGAAGGAAGATGATGGAGGGGAGGATGTAGGTGATGTGTGAGGCTAGGAGGATGATGAGGTGGTAGTGGTGGGGGGATGAGGAAGGAAGATGATGGAGGGGAGGATGTAGGTGATGTGTGAGGCTAGGAGGATGATGAGGTGGTAGTGGTGGGGGGATGAGGAAGGAAGATGATGGAGGGGAGGATGTAGGTGATGTGTGAGGCTAGGAGGATGATGAGGTGGTAGTGGTGGGGGGATGAGGAAGGAAGATGATGGAGGGGAGGATGTAGGTGATGTGTGAGGCTAGGAGGATGATGAGGTGGTAGTGGTGGGGGGATGAGGAAGGAAGATGATGGAGGTGAGGATGTAGGTGATGTGTGAGGCTAGGAGGATGATGAGGTGGTAGTGGTGGGGGGATGAGGAAGGAAGATGATGGAGGGGAGGATGTAGGTGATGTGTGAGGCTAGGAGGATGATGAGGTGGTAGTGGTGGGGGGATGAGGAAGTAAGATGATGGAGGGGAGGATGTAGGTGATGTGTGAGGCTAGGAGGATGATGAGGTGGTAGTGGTGGGGGGATGAGGAAGGAAGATGATGGAGGGGAGGATGTAGGTGATGTGTGAGGCTAGGAGGATGATGAGGTGGTAGTGGTGGGGGGATGAGGAAGGAAGATGATGGAGGGGAGGATGTAGGTGATGTGTGAGGCTAGGAGGATGATGAGGTGGTAGTGGTGGGGGGATGAGGAAGGAAGATGATGGAGGGGAGGATGTAGGTGATGTGTGAGGCTAGGAGGATGATGAGGTGGTAGTGGTGGGGGGATGAGGAAGGAAGATGATGGAGGGGAGGATGTAGGTGATGTGTGAGGCTAGGAGGATGATGAGGTGGTAGTGGTGGGGGGATGAGGAAGGAAGATGATGGAGGGGAGGATGTAGGTGATGTGTGAGGCTAGGAGGATGATGAGGTGGTAGTGGTGGGGGGATGAGGAAGGAAGATGATGGAGGGGAGGATGTAGGTGATGTGTGAGGCTAGGAGGATGATGAGGTGGTAGTGGTGGGGGGATGAGGAAGGAAGATGATGGAGGGGAGGATGTAGGTGATGTGTGAGGCTAGGAGGATGATGAGGTGGTAGTGGTGGGGGGATGAGGAAGGAAGATGATGGAGGGGAGGATGTAGGTGATGTGTGAGGCTAGGAGGATGATGAGGTGGTAGTGGTGGGGGGATGAGGAAGGAAGATGATGGAGGGGAGGATGTAGGTGATGTGTGAGGATAGGAGGATGATGAGGTGGTGGTGGTGGGGGGATGAGGAAGGAAGATGATGGAGGGGAGGATGTAGGTGATGTGTGAGGCTAGGAGGATGATGAGGTGGTAGTGGTGGGGGGATGAGGAAGGAAGATGATGGAGGGGAGGATGTAGGTGATGTGTGAGGCTAGGAGGATGATGAGGTGGTGGTGGTGGGGGGATGAGGAAGGAAGATGATGGAGGGGAGGATGTAGGTGATGTGTGAGGATAGGAGGATGATGAGGTGGTGGTGGTGGGGGGATGAGGAAGGAAGATGATGGAGGGGAGGATGTAGGTGATGTGTGAGGCTAGGAGGATGATGAGGTGGTAGTGGTGGGGGGATGAGGAAGGAAGATGATGGAGGGGAGGATGTAGGTGATGTGTGAGGCTAGGAGGATGATGAGGTAGTAGTGGTGGGGGGATGAGGAAGGAAGATGATGGAGGGGAGGATGTAGGTGATCTGTGAGTCTAGGAGGATGATGAGGTGGTAGTGGTGGGGGGATGAGGAAGGAAGATGATGGAGGGGAGGATGTAGGTGATGTGTGAGGCTAGGAGGATGATGAGGTGGTAGTGGTGGGGGGATGAGGAAGGAAGATGATGGAGGGGAGGATGTAGGTGATGTGTGAGGCTAGGAGGATGATGAGGTGGTAGTGGTGGGGGGATGAGGAAGGAAGATGATGGAGGGGAGGATGTAGGTGATGTGTGAGGCTAGGAGGATGATGAGGTGGTAGTGGTGGGGGATGAGGAAGGAAGATGATGGAGGGGAGGATGTATGTGATGTGTGAGGCTAGGAGGATGATGAGGTGGTAGTGGTGGGGGGATGAGGAAGGAAGATGATGGAGGGGAGGATGTAGGTGATGTGTGAGGCTAGGAGGATGATGAGGTGGTAGTGGTGGGGGGATGAGGAAGGAAGATGATGGAGGGGAGGATGTAGGTGATGTGTGAGGATAGGAGGATGATGAGGTGGTGGTGGTGGGGGGATGAGGGAAGGAGGATGATGGAGGGGAGGATGATGAGGCGGGGGGGGGGGGTAATGAGAGGATGATGGAGGGGAGGATGAGGCCAAAGTGTGAGGCTAGGAGGAGGATGTATTGAGGGGAGAGTGTGAGGGAAGGAGGATGATGATGTGGCAGGGGGGTGAGGAAGGGGGATAATGGAGGTGAGGATGATAAGGCAGCAGGGAAGGAGGATGGTGGAGGGGAGGATGAGGGCAGTGTGGAGGTAGGAGGCTAAGGAGGCAGTGTGGGGGGGGGTGAGGTAAGGTGGATGACGGAATGGAGGATGAGGACAATGTGTGAGGCTATGATGAGGATGGAGTGTGAGGGAGGAAGACAGAGGATGGAGTAAAGGATGTGAACATGGTGTGCAAGGGCAAACACAGGATTTTCATGAGGGGGGGGGGGTATTTTATTCTTCTTCCCCTTCTGTTTATCCTGTGTTTCATTAGATTTCTATTCCTGCGAATGGGTGGGTATGTGCCTCAGTGCATTGCTTTTCCCGGGGCCTACACTGCTTTTAAAACGTTCCTGTACACACACACACTTACACACTAGGGTTAATTTTTGTTGGGGGACATACCAGTATATTTTTGGATTATGGAAGGAAACCGGAGTACCTGGAGGAATCCCACGCAAGCACAGAGAGAATATACAAACTCCACATAGTTAGGTCCATGGTGGTAATCAAACCCACGTGAACAGCACGTGAGTAGTAGGAGTACTTGTCATCAAGTTTTACGGACGCTTTTTTTTATTTTATTGGACGGCTGGAGGAAGCAGACATCTGTCCCAACATCGCATTTTGCCTGCGTGCTTTTTGACAATTAAATATAATGTGACAAAAGTTCATAGTAAAGTAAGGAGGGGTATACTTTCTGTGTACATAGGCCCTCATTCCGAGTTGTTCGCTCGGTAAAAATCTTCGCATCGCAGCGATTTTCCGCTTAATGCGCATGCGCAATGTTCGCACTGCGACTGCGCCAAGTAAATTTGCTATGCACTTAGTAATTTTACTCACGGCTTTTTCATCGTTCTGGCGATCGTAATGTGATTGACAGGAAATGGGTGTTACTGGGCGGAAACAGGCCGTTTTATGGGCGTGTGGGAAAAAACGCTACCGTTTCCGGAAAAAACGCAGGAGTGGCCGGAGAAGTGTCTGGGCGAACGCTGGGAGTGTTTGTGACGTCAAACCAGGAACGACAAGCACTGAACTGATCGCAGATGCCGAGTAAGTCTGAAGCTACTCAGAAACTGCTACGAGGTGTGTAATCGCAATATTGCGAATACATCGTTCGCATTTTTAAGATGCTAAGATTCACTCCCAGTAGGCGGTGGCTTAGCGTGAGCAACTCTGCTAAAATCGCTTTGCGAGCGAACAACTCGGAATGACCTCCATAGTTCAAGATTGACCTGCTGTATTTCTGTGCTTTATCTTTTCATTTATATATATTCAGAAATACCTAGTAATGAATCTCACAGAGATAACTATTTTGGTTTCTAAGTTACTTCGGGCAGTTTAATGCATGATGGATTTCCTGAGTGCTAGTTTCTGGATGTCAGCAGAATTCTTGTTTACTGGGAGGTCAGAATTATTGTGATAACATATCGTTCCGCACTTCCTGGTTATAAATGTGTTAGTCTAGCTGTAGGTAATGATCATGAAAGCAATTTGCACAACCTTTAGCATAAGGTGAGCAGATGCTCTATGTTAATAGGTACAATATTGCTTGTTGATATATTCACTCAAGCAGATTTCCCCAAGGATCTTCATGTACAGAGACATTAGAGAGATTACAGATACCTGGGCCAATATTTACTAAGAATTCGAGTTTGTCCGATTTTTTTTCTAAGTCCCAATCCGGGAATTCACTAAGCACCAATCTCGGCAGTGTTTGGACTATTCGTAATGGTTTGATTTGCAAAGTTCCGAAATAAGAATGAATAGACCATCAGTCAAACACGGCTGTTATTTCATACAATACGGGCATTCACTATTCATTCTTATTTGGGTGTTAGTTTCTGAGTGCTCAAGTGCGGGTCTGTTTTTTTTCGAATCGTTAAAAAAAGCAGCAAAAAAATAGACCTGCTTTTTCCAGTCGAGTTTGGGTTTGGATAACCATGGACGGATCAGTGAGATCTGTGCATGGTTATCTATGGGAAAGGGTCTGTTTAGTGTAAAAACTGAAATAAAAATTGCGTGGGGTCCCCCCTCCTAAGCATAACTAGCCTCGGGCTCTTTGAGCCGGTCCTGGTTGAAAAAATATGGGGGAAAAAATGACAGGGGTTCCCCCATATTTCTTCAACCAGCACCGGGCACTGCGCCTGGTCCTGGTTCCAAAAATACGGGGGACAAAAAGCGTAGGGGTCCCACGTATTTTTGAAACCAGCACCGGGCTACATTAGCCAGGTACATAATGCCACAGCCGGGGGACACTTTTATACTGGTCCCTGCGGCCCTGGCATTACATACCCAACTAGTCACCCCTGGCCGGGGTACCCTGGAGGAGTGGGAACCCCTTAAATCAAGGGGTCCCCCCCCTCCAGCCACCCAAGGGCCAGGGGTGAAGCCCGAGGCTGTCTCCCCCATCCAAGGGCGGCGGATGGGGGGCTGATAGCCTTTTTAAAAAATGTGAATATTGTTTTTAGTAGCAGTACTACAAGTCCCAGCAAGCCTCCCCCGCAAGCTGGTACTTGGAGAACCACAAGTACCAGCATGCAGTGGAAAACCGGGCCCGCTGGTACCTGCAGTACTACTACTAAAAAAATACCCCAAAAAAACAGGACACACACACCGTGAAAGTATAAGTTTATTACATACATGCACACCTCCATACATACATACTTACCTATGTTCCCACGAGGCTCGGTCCTCTTCTCCATGTAGAATCCTTGGGGTACCTGTGAAAAAAATTATACTCACATAATCCAGTGTAGAATCAGACCTTTGTATAATCCACGTACTTGGCAAAATAATAAAACGGAAACCCGACCACGCACTGAAAGGGGTCCCATGTTTACACATGGGACCCCTTTCCCCGACTGCCAGGACCCCCCCTGACTCCTGTCAAAGAGGGTCCCTTCAGCCAATCAGGGAGCGCCACGTCGTGGCACTCTCCTGATTGGCTGTGTGCTCCTGTAGTGTCTGTGAGGCAGCACACGGCACAGATACAATGTAGCGCCTATGCGCTCCATTGTAGCCAATGGTGAGAACTTTGCGGTCAGCGGTGAGGTTACTTTCGGTTAACCGCTGACCGCAAAGTTCCCACCATTGGCTACAATGGAGCGCATAGGCGCTACATTGTATCTGTGCCGTGTGCTGCCACACAGACACTACAGGAGCACACAGCCAATCAGGAGAGTGCCACGACGTGGCGCTCCCTGATTGGCTGAAGGGACCCTCTTTGACAGGAGTCAGGGGGGGGGTCCTGGCAGTCGGGGAAAGGGGTCCCATGTGTAAACATGGGACCCCTTTCAGTGCATGGTCGGGTTTCCGTTTTATTATTTTGCCAAGTACGTGGATTATACAAAGGTCTGATTCTACACTGGATTATGTGAGTATTATTTTTTTCACAGGTACCCCAAGGATTCTACATGGAGAAGAGGACCGAGCCTCGTGGGAACATAGGTAAGTATGTATGTATGTATGGAGGTGTGCATGTATGTAATAAACTTATACTTTCACGGTGTGTGTGTGTCCTGTTTTTTTTGGGGTATTTTTTAGTAGTAGTACTACAGGTACCAGCGGGCCCGGTTTTCCACCGCATGCTGGTACTTGTGGTTCTCCAAGTACCAGCTTGCGGGGGAGGCTTGCTGGGACTTGTAGTACTGCTACTAAAAACAATATTCACATTTTTTAAAAAGGCTATCAGCCCCCCATCCGCCGCCCTTGGATGGGGGGGACAGCCTCGGGCTTCACCCCTGGCCCTTGGGTGGCTGGAGGGGGGGACCCCTTGATTTAAGGGGTTCCCACTCCTCCAGGGTACCCCGGCCAGGGGTGACTAGTTGGGTAAGTAATGCCAGGGCCGCAGGGACCAGTATAAAAGTGTCCCCCGGCTGTGGCATTATGTACCTGGCTAGTGGAGCCCGGAGCTGGTTTCAAAAATACGGGGGACCCCTACGCTTTTTGTCCCCCGTATTTTTGGAACCAGGACCAGGCGCAGAGCCCGGTGCTGGTTGATTAAATATGGGGGAACCGCTGTCATTTTTCCCCCCATATTTTTTCAACCAGGACCGGCTCAAAGAGCCCGAGGCTGGTTGTGCTTAGGAGGGGGGACCCCACGCAATTTTTTCCAGATTTTTTAAGACTTTAAACAACTTTTTAAGGTACACAATGAAGCCCTGCACGGATCTCACAGATCCGGCCGGGATTCCTTGTGTTTTGTCAGGCAGTGTTTTACTCATCACTCCCGTAAAACACTGCCTGATATTACGAATCACATCGACATCGGAAAAAACGATTGTGCAAAACTCGGCAGCTTAGTGAATGATCGTATCAGGATTCAAAAAGTTGCAGTAAAATGCACCCGATACCATTCGAGTTCAAACACCCTTCAAAACGGCAAAAACACAAATCTTTGTAAATATACCCCCTGGTGTAAGTTATTAGAACCTTTCTGACAACACCAGACACATGCTGAGATGTAAGGGCGTAGTCAGAACTTTGTGTGACCCATAGCAGCATTTGTCCCATTGCTTTTAGAGAGACACCTCTCTCTCCACAGCAGTTGTTCATTGTATGCCCCACATTAATGCCTTAGTTCATTTTATGCACCACGTTAGTGCTCAAGTTCATTCTATGCACCATAGTAATGCTCTAGTTCACATTATACCATGCACTGCTTCCAATTCATATTATGCTACACAGGGGCGTAGGGAGGGCGGTTCCGGTGGAGCGCAAGCTCCAGGCGCTGGAAACTTCAGAGGGCGCCTGGCAGCGCTGCAGGGACCGTTACTTACGCCGCACGTCCTTAGTAGCTTTGCCCGACTCGGTCAGCACAGGCTCTTCCAAGAGGCGGCCTGGGATCACAGCAGCAGTGAGACAGAGCAGCAGGCACAGCAGGGTTCTGACTGGCTGTACCTGCTTAGCTCCAGTCACCCAGGCGGCTGCATAGGTGGAGGTTCCGGCTCCATAGTAGAGGCAGGCGCTGCATTATGACAGCTGGGAGGAGGCAGAGACCTGGCTGCTGTGAGAAAGCTTCTCCCTTCACACACACCAGCTGGGGGAGGAGATGGGGGAGTGGCCATATTAGAGGCAGGCTGCAGCACAGTACTTAGCATTCAGATATAGCTGAGAGGTCTGTAGTGGGCCGGATTCAATTGTTCGAGCCCACCCTTCTGCCCCCTATCGCGCCTGCCAGCGGTATTCTAATGTTACTGTCGACGGGCACAACAACTCCGGAGGTAGCGAGCTGTAATGCGTCTAAAGAGTCCCATTTGGGCGCCCAAACGGGTCTCTTCACGATCACACCCATAAACTTTAGTCGGGTTTAGGAGCTTGACGAGCTTAAACCAGACTGGAATGAGCGCGATCAGTGTGATAGCGGGGCACATTTGAATATCACCCCTCTCTCTCCCGACACTTTAGACGGGAGACAGCGGGTGCGATATCATTTTTTTTCCGCTCCAGTGTCCCACATTCATCAGACGGGATGCAGTTATAGTGCCGGCTGTCAGGATCCCGGCGATCAGGAGACCGATGCCGGAATCTCGACAGCCAACATTTTACTGTTGGTCGGAATCCCGACACCCACCCGTAATTCCCACTCGGGCCCGAAGCATGGCAAGTGAACTTGCTGCCTATATACCAGCAGGCGGGATGCCGCTATCGATATACTAACAGCCGGCATCCCGTCTACTGGTATATCATACCACACCTCACCGAACACCCAACTTAATACTTTCATAAGTATTGCACTGCAGCCATAGACCAGTATATAGGTGATTTTTTTTTTTATTCCTGTAGGGGACATTGTGGGAGTGCTATTCTTTTCCCCCCTGTGGAGGCTATTGTGTTTTTTTCTCTCAGTGGGGTTCAATGCTTTCTTCCCTGTTGGGAACTATGTGTTTGTGTGTATATGGGGAAGGGGCGCCATGACGTGAGCTTGCTCCGGGAGCTATGGCTCCACGCTACGCCTCTGATGCTACATTGTAGTGAACCCAGTTCACTATACATCACACTGTAGTGCTGCCAGGACCTATTATGCTATATACTGTATTTCATCCAAGTCAGAGTGTCCCCAGTACATATTATGTCATATTATTATAATGCCCCCATTTCATATTAGCCACACTGCACTGCCCCTATGAGTTTTATACAATACTGTAATGTCTACAGTATTATGCAACACTGTAGTTCCCAGTTCGGGTGTAGTATGGTATGCCGGAGGGCGGGCTCCCGGCGACCGGCATACCGACAGCGTGGCAAGCGCAAATGAGCCCTTTGCGGGCTCGCTGCGCTCGCCACGCTGCGGGCACGGTATTTATTCTCCCTCCAGGGGGGTCGTTGGCCCCCCTACAAGGGAGAAAATCTGTCGGTATGCCGGCTGTCGGGATTCCGGCGCCAGTATACTGTGCGCCGGGATCCGGACAGTCGGCAACCTGAAGACCACCCCCCAGTTCATTCTGAGCCATTACAGTGTCCCCAGTTTATAGTATGCCTCATTACAGTGCTTCTGTTCAGATTATCTGGGATATTCAATTAGCAGCGACAACGGACTTTTCCCACGAAACGCAATTACATCCTATTCATTTTTCCAGGAAAATGTATTGGTGATAATTTTTTCACAAATTTCACTTCACCTACTCTGAGCAGGTGAAAAGTTGGGAAAAGTCACTATTTTAAGGTAAACATGTTTGGATATGGGGGGGTAATTCCAAGTTGATCGCAGCAGGATTTTTTTTAGCAGTTGGGCAAAACCATAACATGTGCAGATAGAGTTAGATTTGGGTGGGTTATTTTATTTCTGTGCAGGGTAAATACTGGCTGCTTTATTTTTACACTGCAAATTAGATTGCAGATTGAACACACCACACCCAAATCTAACTCTCTCTGCACATGTTATATCTGCCTCCCCTGCAGTGCACATGGTTTTGCCCAACTGCTAAAAAAAAATCCTGCTGCGATCAACTTGGAATTACCCCCATGGGGGGTAATTCTGAGTTGATCACAGCAGGAACTTTGTTAGCAGTTGGGCAAAACCATGGGGGTCATTCCGAGTTGTTCGCTCGTTGCCGATTTTTGCTATATTGCGATTAGTCGCTTACTGCGCATGCGCAAGGTTCGCAGAGCGCATGCGCTTAGTTATTTTACACAAAAGTTAGGTATTTTACTCACGGCATAACAAGGTTTTTTCATCGTCCTGGTGATCGTACTGTGATTGACAGGAAGTGGGTGTTTCTGGGCGGAAACTGCCCGTTTTCTGGGAGTGTGCGAAAAAACGTTGGCGTTTCTGGGAAAAACGCGGGAGTGGCTGGAGAAACGGGGGAGTGTCTGGGCGAACGCTGGGTGTGTTTGTGACGTCAAACCAGGAACGAAACTAACTGAACTGATCGCAGTGTAGGAGTAAGTCTCGAGCTACTCAGAAACTGCTAAGAAATTTCTATTCGCAATTCTGCTAATCTTTTGTTCGCAATTCTGCTATGCTAAGATACACTCCCAGAGGGCGGCGGCTTAGCGTGTGCAATGCTGCTAAAAGCAGCTAGCGAGCGAACAACTCGGAATGAGGGCCCATGTGCACTGCAGGGGAGGCAGATATAACATGTGCAGAGAGAGTTAGATTTGGGTGGGTTATTTTGTTTCTGTGCAGGGTAAATACTGGCTGCTTTATTTTTACACTGCAATTTAGATTGCAGATTGAACACACCCCACCCAAATCTAACTCTCTCTGCACATGTTATATCTGCCTCCCCTGCAGTGCACATGGTTTTGCCCAACTGCTAACAAATGCCGTCATTCCGAGTTGTTCGCTCGTAGCCGAGTTTCGCTATATTGCGATTAGTCGCTTACTGCGCATGCGCAAGGTTTGCAGAGCATGTGCAATGCTGCTAAAAGCAGCTAGCGAGCGAACAACTCGGAATGAGGGCCAAAGTTCCTGCTGCGATCAACTCAGAATTACCCCCATGGGCCCTCATTCCGAGTTGTTCGCTCGCTAGCTGCTTTTAGCAGCATTGCACACACTAAGCCGCCGCCTACTGGGAGTGAATCTTAGCTTTGCAGAATTGCGAACGAAAGATTCGCATAATTGCGAATAGAAATTTCTTTGCAGTTTCTGAGTAGCTCGAGACTTACTCTGCCACTGCGATCAGTTCAGTCAGTTTCGTTCCTGGTTTGACGTCACAAACACACTCAGCGTTCGCCCAGACACTCCCCCGTTTCTCCAGCCACTCCTGCAATTTTCCCAGAAACGGCAGCGTTTTTCCGCACACACCCATAAAACGGCCAGTTTCCGCCCAGAAACACCCACTTCCTGTCAATCACACAACGATCAGCAGAACGAAGAAAAAGCCTCGTTATGCCGTGAGTAAAATACCTAACTTTTGTGTAAAATAACTAAGCGCATGCGCTCTGCGAACCTTGCGCATGCGCAGTAAGCGACTAATCGCAATATAGCGAAACTCGGCAACGAGCGAACAACTCAGAATGAGGGCCCTGGTACAGAACTCCTGGGACACCCCCCTTAATGACTAATTAGGCACGTTGACGTTTTTAATTATTTTTAATTGCCCAATAATGCATACTTGCCTACCTGACCCTCCCCATGAGGGAGAAAATGCTCTGTTCCTGGACTTTCCTGGTAATGTATGATTGCCATCACCTGTGGTGAAACACCTTTCTTATCAATTAACTAGCTCACCACAGGTGATGGCAATTATACATTACCAGGAAAGTCCAGGAACAGAGCATTTTCTCCCTCATGGAGAGGGTCAGGTAGGCAAGTATGCAATAATGACATGTAATTTTTGGGGTGAAAAAGTACAAAGTGATGGAAATTGGGGTTCAAGGTATGGGACAGGTATATTGGGGTGCTTTATGAGTGGGACAGGTATTTTTAGGCTTGCAGGTGGGAGCATACCTCCCAACATGACCCTCTCCAGGAGGGACAATATGTTCTGCTCCTGGACTATCCTCTTAATGTATGATTGCCGGCACCTGTGCTGAACAGGTTAATGGATAAGAAAGGTGTTTCAGCACAGGTACTGGTAATCATACAGTAAAAGGGAAGTCCAGAAGCAGAGCGTTCTGTCCCTCTTGGAGAGGGTCATGTTGGGAGGTATGGTGGGAGTAATCAGTCTGTTTCCATTTTTTTTAAAGTACCCTAAAATGACCCAAATATATACTTATACCCATTTTCATGTTCCCCAAATTTAATAAGAGCATTTATTTTGCACAAAAACACTTGCTTTCTATAATTTTTTGCATTTAAAAAAAATGCATATAACAGCCATTTCACACAATTTAAGTCCCCAAAAACTCTCTAATGCGATCTCTAATACACTTCTCTTCTGTTTTCCTATGTTAGTTTAGCATTTTTTGGGGTACAGGCTGATTTCCCCATTCTCACCTACACTTTTCACTGCAACAATTTTCACGTGAAACCCGTTTGAAATTGAATAGGTCGAAAAACGGGAGCGCGCATACCCGCGAAAAGCTGTTTTTGAGGCAATTTTCACCCTATTGCGGGCAAAAAATTGTTGCGAATTTGCGGATAATTGAATACCCCAATATGCCTCATTACAGTAACCAAGATAAGATTATGCCACATTACAGTGCCTCCAGTTCATATTATGCTATCCTATAGTGCATCTAGTTCATATTGTGCCACATTACAGTGCACCAGTTCTTATTATATAACATGACATTGCCCTCATGTTCACATTATGATAATTACAGTGATCCCAGTTCAGAATATGCCCCAGTACAGTGCCTCCAATTCACTACACACCCATCTTTCCATTATAGCATCCATTAGACACACCACTCACCGCAAATGGAATGTCTCCCCATTAGGCAGCCTTATCCTAAATAGAAGTCTGGTAAAAGATTATAATCCCAATGACCTCTTTTCTTCATCCTATATGCCAATGGTGACATTTCAAATTCTCCATCAGTATTGGCAGTTTATGAATCTTACACGACAGCACCAGGTCTGCAGGGCGTGCATAGAAGATTGTAAATGTAAAGACAGAGTAGGAGGGTGCAGCGATCAACCAGCTCCTTCTTCCAAATGCAGATAATTCCACTTTGGGTGGAGATCTTAATTTCAGCATACTGTCCCGTTCTGGAACAATCCTAATCCCAGACCCCAGCTCACTTCACAAAGACTGTAACCAGGGACAGGGAAAAACTCAAGTGGGCCCCACTGCTTGGTGGCCCCACCTCCTCCCTTATGTGTCAGGTCCTAAATTGTGGACTCAAATAATACATTGTTACCCTACTAGTGGGTCAGTAATTTGGGAGAGCAGGACCATGTACTAGTTGCTGACATGGGTTCGCTACCTCTACATTCCCCATGGTGGGTCCTTTATGCCCCAGTCCAACACTGGCCATCATCAAGGAGAAGCCTACTCTTCGAAGTGCCAGGCTCACTGGATAGCTCAACTGTGCCTGTGAGGGTGTAACGGAAGTGCAGGAGATGGACCATCTCAATGTAAAGTTTTACTGAGAGAGAGAGTGAGAGACAGAGACCGCCACCTATGTGAGTGTTGATGAGTCTCCATTTCAGGCTGGGCATAGGGCCAGACTTATTTTCTTAGCTGACAATTCCAGGAACTGGTAAACAATGACCTGAGTAATGGGGTGGTAGCCGGAGTGAAAAGTAGGGTTGAATAATGGTTTCTTGAGAATAGGAAATAGGACTGGATGTTCAGGATGGAAGATGATGTGCCAGTGGACAAAAACAGGCGAAACAGCTAGGTTCCTGCAGGCATGGAGGGGAAAGGCATGGAATAGTTGGGATGTAAGTGGATTAAGGAGAATGTAGTGGGAATTGCAGAAAAGCAAATTGACTGTGGAAAAGATACAGCAGGGACTGGTTGAATTAGTGGAGTACGAAATCAGGATCAATTTGTAAAGTAGAAGGTCTGCTATGGGGCAAGAATATTTCCATTGGCACTCTGCAGTGTGGGATCAATTTTGCAAGTTGCACATCTGCTTGGCGTGCCAGGATTGGGATTTGGATCCATGGAGACTATGGGCCTAATTCAGAACTGATCGGGTCTAAACTGCACATGCGCTGCAGTGCGCTGGCGCATGCCAGACAGCCAACGGCCGTCTCAGTCCTGCGATTGCTTCCGCCTGATTGACAGGCAGAGGCATTTGCTGGGCGGGAGGGGGCGGGCCGGCGATGTTTGGCCGCCGTTTTAGGGGCGCAGTCCGGGCAACGCAGGCGTGTCCGGACCGTGCGGGGGGCGAGCCACGACTGCTGTGTGATGTCACACGCAGCTGCTGCGACCCTCACGGCGATGAGTAGCTCCCTGCCAGCGGGCAGGAACTGCACTGGTGGGGAGCTACTCTTCAAGTATAAAAGCATCACTGCTGTGTGATGCTTTTGTACTTGTGCGATGGGGCAGTGCCTGGCATGCAGGGTGGACTACCTCCGTGCTGGGCGTCCTCCCGCATGTCAGGGAAGCTGATCATAGATGTGCTAAATTTAGCACATCTACGATTAGGTCTGAATTAGGCCCTATGTGTGCTGGCTGGAGATGCCTCATCTAGAGCTGCAATGAGTTTAGTGTTTTATAATGAGATATTATCGTTAAGTCATGTCCACACCGATGAAATGTCAACATAAATGTCAAGGTGGTCTAGCAATGACTTATCTGTTCCAGTGGGTCTGGTTATTTCAGCGGTGTCTTCCAGGTCCAGTGGTCAGGTGATGATAGCTTCTGGCGATGAGTATGACTAACCCCTAACCCTACCCCCTAAACCTGACCTTCCCACTAGTGCCTAATCCTATTCTCCCCTGATGGGCAAATTAACAATAAAAGGGTGCCCATGTGCAGAGTGGCCTCACACCCCTTACGCGGCCCCGTCTTCCCTGTGATATTGTGGCACATGCACACACAAGATCAAAACCTCAGGCACAGTTGAGGGACCCATCTGTCAGCACAAGGTGTGTATAAATACTCTGTATGCAGGGTGTTTGGGGACCCCTGGTCCCAGGGGCCTGTTCACACCGAACACCTTGCACCCATTATAAGTACCGCCTATGCTACAACTCCTGCAGCCTAACTCTAACCCACCTCCCGTAGCCTAATCCTAACCTAACCCACTGCCTGTAGCCTAATCCTAACCCTCTGTTGTCAGTCCATGCAAAATGTAATCTCATATTTAGACATTGAACATGTTAACATTCTACATATGCCGACATGTTCAATGTCAACATTTTAATAATGTCAACGTAATCACTGCTGACAGTGTGATGTCAGCATTATGACTGTTGACAATGGGCCTAATTCACCAAGGATAGCAATTGCAAAACTGTTTGCTGCAGCTTTGTGATTACAATCCTTAACAATGCAATTGCAGGCGGAGGTGCATAGTACCTCCGTCCTGCATTTACGATGCTGTCGCATCTTAAATGAACATCGCGACCAGAAAACATCAGGTCCAGGGTGGGTCCATCCTGATGGGTGACAGATGATGTCTACTAGGAGACCACATGAGGAAGTAAGCGGGATGAATTTCTTGGATTAAGTGTCATCCTTGGCCAGGAGAAGGTGGTTGATAAAGTCAGCCAGGGACAGGGAGGTTGATACAATGTGTAGCTTAGAGGATAGTTGCAATTAGTGTAGTCCTGGTAGTGATGAGTAATGAAGGGAAGGGCTGAGCTGTTAATGAGAGAAAGAGAGAAAGAAAGAGAGAAAGAGAGAGAGGAAGAGAAGACAAGTAAAAAGAGTTTAGACAAATGTGTGGTAAATGATAAGGATATGTGATTTACATGGAAGAGAGTAGCGAAATCAAACGGTGCAGAGCAGTAGAGTAATAGTAGTAAATAAGGAGAATGCTCTACAGGGGTTATAGAAGTAGTAGTTGAGAACTGAGAGCCCAAATGAAAAAGTAGAAAGGTTATTATTAGACCATGGTTTAAAACCAGAAAGTAAGCGGCGAATGTGAGGTCACAAACAGCAATCGCAAAAAAAATAATGACAAAATTATTGTGAAAAAGCAGTTCTTTGTGCATGTCATACTTTTGCACTACTAACCATTGTACAGACCTTTTTGGCCTCTTATAAATAAGCTATAATAGTAATAATAAAAAATGCTGTTGCGGCAATCATGATTTGTAAACAGTTACGATATAGTTCAGTGACGTCATCCTGCACAAACACCAAACATGCAGTTTCTGACTATATCATCAGCTTGACCTGCATGTACAGACAATAGGCAATATCGTTAACGATATTGTCGTTATTGTCCACATCATTCAAAACTTCATCTAGTGTGTACCCAATTAAGACTCACAGCAGAGTGTTTTCCTTCAGTAGCAGTTTTCCCAAATACAGTCCCCCCCTCCTTAAGTTTTGATTGTGTAAATGTTACAGCAATACTACATAAATCTGCATACATATTACATATACACTTATTATTATTACATTTTATTTATAAGGCGCCACAAGTGTTTCGCAGTGCCGTACAAAGGACAGCACAGGGAGACACTTGTAACAAACCCACATTTGAAGCAAACAGGCTCAAAAACACTAACTACAGTATACAGCCTGACTAGGCTTATAATATGTAGAGTAAAACAGAGATGTGATCAGTGACTGGAATTAACTCTAACAATAATTTACAACGTCCTAATCAAAGACGACATTGACGTAGCTGAATAATTAAACAAGTTTTTCTCATCAGTATTCACAAGAGAGGACCAGATGGCGGAATTGATGTATAACGTCAGCAATGAGAATGTCCCACTGTAAAGTGCTTATTTAAGTGAGAAAGAAGTCTGTGACAGATTAAAAAAATTAAGATTAATAAATCACCTGGTCCCGATGGAATTCACCCAAGAGTTCTCATGGAGCTACAATCTGAATTAGCAAGAACCCTATATTTGATTTTCATGGACTCACTTACATCAGGGATGATTCCCAAAGACTGGCGTTTAGCAGAAGTAGTGCCAATATTTAAAAAGGGAAGTAAATCTGAACCGGGTAATTATAGACCAGTAAGTCTTACATCTATAGTGGGGAAAAGTGCTGGAAGGTATTTTAAGGGATAGAATACAGGAGTTCCTTGAAACCAATAAGGTTATTAATAGAAACCAAAATGGATTTGTGAAGGATAGATCATGTCAAACTAACTTAATAGGCTTTTATGAAACAGTTAGTGCAAACCTAGATTAGGGTAAAGAGGTGGATATAATCTTTTTAGACTAATCTTTCGATATAGTACCTCACATGAGACTAATCTACAAGTTAAGAGAACTTGGGCTAGTAATTGGTTGGATAAAAGGGTGGTGGTAAATGGAACTTTTTCAAAATGGACTGAGGTACTCAGTGGTGTGCCACAGGGGTCTGTACTTGGACTACCATTGCTCAACATTCTCATACATGATCTAGAAGCAGGCTAGAGAGCAGGGGTGTCTTAAGCAAGGGGGGGGCCTGTGTGCAGACTCCGGGTGGGCCCCCTACTCTCCACGGCGCCGTAGACTCCGACACTGTGCCGGAGCATACTGCGCATGCGTAGGTCTCAGGAAACATGGCACTCACCATGTTCCGGAGAAAAAATTCAAACTGCGCATGGCGACGGCCATTTTGGAAGGTATTTTTTGTGCGACAACATTGGCTGCAGCGCCCGCCGCTGGACTCCGGAGAGAGGTGAGTATTAAAATATGGGTGCAATGTGTGCGGTGTGGGCCCCCCCCTGGACCCAGGGGCCGTGTGCACCGCACACATTGCACCCATAATAGAAATGCCAATGCTAGAGAGCATAGTGTCAATTCTTGCAGACGATACCAAATTGTGTAATGTTATAAATTCGGAAGAGGATGCTGAGTCTCTTCAGAACGACTTATTTAAACTGGAAGCATGGGCTTCAAAATGGAGAATGAGGTTCAATATAGACAAATGTAAAGTAATGCACTTCGATAGTAAGAACAAGAACACTACCTTCATACTAAATGGGGAAAAACGAGGGTATTCTGTACTGGAAAAAGATTTAGGTGTTCACATAGATATCAAACTTAACAGTAGTACCCAAAGTAGGAATGCAGCAAAAAAGGCAAACAAGGTATTAGCATGCATTAAGCAGTGAATTGTGGACACCCGCTTAGGTTAGAGGAGAGGAGATTTCGCTCACTGAGACAAAAAGGTTTCTTCACAGTACAGACAATACGTATTTGGAATTCCCTGCCTGAGAGAGTAGTAATGGCGGACTCGGTCATTACTTTTAAGAATGGGCTTGATAAATTCCTAATGGATAATGATATACAGGGTTATGGTGGGTAAATCATGTACTATAGTAATAAAAAACTGAGTATTTTAGTTTACAGCTAAACATTCACCACAGTCAAAATTAGTCTTAATAATACTTCAGTGTAGGAGACCATTAACAGGCTGAACTCGATGGAAATTATTTTTCTTTTTTCAACCTCAGAAACTATGTTACAATGGCAGCAATACTAAAGTGTACAAAAGACAGCATACCACAGAATGAATAAAATAGATAAAATAACACAGCTTTGCAGTCTAGGAGTAACTGGTGTAACGCCTTTTCATTGAGCATATTAGATTGTTTCTCTACCCAAAATGTTGTTGTTGTTGTTTTTTTCATTTGGCTACTGTCTGTAATATAAAGTACCTATTGTCTTGACATTCATGAAACACAGTAATCTGCTAAATAAATGGCCCCTAGACATATCAGGGTGTATTTCTGGTTTGTCACATATTTGAAATCTGTATCATGAGCCCTGGCAGTGTTATAATTGGTCAGTATTGTGATGTCAGTTCATGCTACATTCCCAGGGGGAACAACCATTGTGGCCATCTGTACAATTGCTCCTGGATATATACTTTATATCGTGATGCTAATTCTGCTGCCCTTGTTTGCAAATTAAAAAGCATTGTGTATATTCTTGAGGGATTTGCCTGTTGAGTAAAGCCAATCTACCAGCAGTAAGGATAGAAGAAGTCTTTGGGAGAGAAGGAGAAGCGCCCACTTGCTAAACAAACTTTTGAAAAGTAAACTTTAATAGTACCTTATGTTTTACTATGTAAGGATCACCTTGTTTGTTACTACACTGTATTCCTGCTTGTCTGTGCACTCGGTGACCTGGAATAGAGCAGCCTGTAGCGGCTCAAGTGACCTTGTGGCTTGGACCTACAGCATGCACTCATGTGAAATGATAGTGAGGACAGGGCTGCATGTGACTGGGGCAGTGTCATGATGTGAAAAGGGGAACAGAAAGAATTGGGAATCCCCAGACAGAGTGTTAGGTACTGAAAGAAAGAGTGTGACGGGATATAGTTGGCATCCCAACAGTTAGGATGCCGGTGGTCAGAGGACCAGCACTGTAATCATAAGATAGACTGGTGTTGGAAGATTGTCTCATACAGAGGGGCAGGTTACACCACAGAGTTCATACTGTACAACTAGCTTGTTTTCAGAAGCGTACAATACCTACATTATGTCAATATTTATGTGGATAAAGGTTAATGTTTGTAACCTCCCTTTAAAAAGACAAATGTGAGTTATATGTTTTTCCTCTCCAGGTCCCCTGTGTAGCGCGAGTGTCTCCTCCTTTGGCGCACGCCCTGTCACCATCTTCAGCAGCTTCTTAATAGCTGGGGGACTCATTCTGAGCAGCTTTGCACCCAACCTGTACTTCCTTTATTTCTCATATGGATTTATGGTTGGTAAGTCACTTATTTTGGACTTTTAGAAGTTTGTAATTTCTTTGGCCTTTTTTGACAGGAGATGAGGAGACATTTGCAGCTCTGTGTATTGTGTTTTAAGATAATGTATATTTGGAAGACCTGCGAGGTCCATAGGTGTGTCTATTAATGCACACAAAAAGTAATCTTTTATCATCTGAGGTGTCCCACTGGTCACTGGAACTATTGCCTGTGCCTGTGAATAGGGCACACCCGGGCTGTTTATACGGTGTCCAGATGATAGTTCGACAGTCAATAGGTCTACACCATATGGTCAACATGCATATGGTTGACATGATCAAAAGGTCGACAGGTTCAATTGGTCGCCATGACAATGATTGACACAACATATGATCTACACAAGTTTTTTTTTTAAATTGCTTTTTTTTTCAACTTTTTCAAACTTTACCATCCACGTGGACTACGATGAGAACATTAACCTCTACCAAGCCCTGCGGCAGCAGAGTGAGGCACCTTGCTCGTGTGAGGGGACACGGTATATCAATTAGGGTTTTATCTGCTGAAACTTACAATTTGACACCCAAAGCACACAAAACACTTTTGTCAACCTTGTCATGCGTCGACCATTTCCATGTCAACCTTTTGATTGTGTCAACCTTTTTCACATGTTGACCATTTGGGGTCGACCTAGACACTGTCGACCTTTTTACTGTCGACCTTTGGAACTACACCCATTAGTAAAGTCTTGAAAAACAGATTTTATGGGTTGGATGCAGCAAGACGGAAATCACTTGGTTACCAGGGTGAACTAATTCTGAATATTGTTGCAACAAAAAGTTGATATTTTTAAAAGGTTTGCAGACTACAGATTGCTGCATTTGTTGCTTTGCTCAAGTACACGTGACACATTTCTAGTTTCATAGTATATTAGTTCTGTTTATACAGATGTAGCCATGCTCATCTTTGCTGCGATGTAGCATGCTGCAACATGGCTTGCTGCATGGCGTGCCAGGCTTCGATTATCCCCTTTATTATTGCTGCACTTACAAACTTTTCATACAACTTATGTTACTGTTTCCGTCATTAGGGTTTGGATGCGGCTTACTGTACACAGCCACGGTTACCATCACCTGCCAGTACTTTGAAAAACGTAGAGGGCTCGCACTTGGTATCGTCTCAACAGGTAGTACAAATGTGGACGTATTCCAACTACACCGTCTCCGCTGCTCTTTTATGACAGAAATGTGACTGTTTTTGAACTGATTGATTAATAATATTAATAGCAGATGACGTTTCCTAAGCATTTCATGTATTCATACAGACACCTAGGACAGAGCCACATAGGTGGCATTACTGCTATGATATATCTGCTATCAAGTGTCTTCTGTGGTTGATTTAATTTTAGTTATGTTATAGACAAAATGTAACTGATTGATACATTTGTGACAATAATTATCAGTTAACTGCTGGAAATAGGGCGAAGACGAGTTTAACTTGTTACAGTGTGATAAAAGAGATGCACCCGTCCTTAAGGGAGACAAACCTGTCAGACTATGCCAAGTTTCTTCATTTATATATGCCAGTGGTTCTCAAACTGTGTTTTCCTAGGAACCCTGGGGTGCCTCAGGACACTTGTAGCGGTGCCTCGGTTTGGTGGTCCAGGACCAATTCAAATTATTCCTGGTCATTGTAATAGGCAAAACCAGTGCTGGTAGCTGTCAATCATAAGATATGTGAACAAACATACCACACAATTGAACCTAAGCACGACATACTGTATAAACACAAATACTTAATATTTCTTTCTAAATTTCTCAGTAAAAAACTTTATCAGTGAAAAAACTGCTGATACTCCAGGTCGCAGGATTCCAAAAAAGAGATATGTTACAGTGTATGTCACGTGACATCAGTGCCCTGCCCCCAGAGATGAGACATTTTCCTGCTCCTTCCCATGTGAAGGAACAGGAGAATGTCCATCGGTCGGCTGCGGTAGGGCATACACTGCCCGATGCGGCCAACCGGACACCTTGAAAATATCTAATCGGTGGGACATGCTGGACGATCCGGCATGCCTGGCCAATCATTATATTGGGAGGATCAGCCAGATAATTGTAGTTTGTATGACCAGCATTACCAAATGTCTGTACAAAACATTCTGCTGAATATTGAACAAAATTCTAACTTGCAAGCTCCTGCTATTATCAGACAGTCAGACCAGAGCCGGCAGCCGGCCCCTGTAATCAGCTTTGTGGTCTAAATAGACCACAAGCTGCCTACTGTAAAAAAAAAAAAACCATAGTTTAAAAAAAACGCTTACCTGAAATGGTGACCTCCTCTGATAGGCGGATCAGCTGATGACTGCTGTCAGCTGAGTTGCAGAAAGTACCATCCAGCGCCTTCCTGCATCTCAGCTGATCCGCCGGTCAGAGAAAGGAGACCACCGCTCAGCCCCGGTACAGGTAAGTATTATTTTCTTATTTTTGACACCAGGGGCAGGTGGGCTAGGGCAGCAGCCACAGGGCTAGAGTAGATGGAGTGACAGATGGGAGTCAGTGGTGGCAGAGTGGAGAGGGCAACAGGGACAGTGGAGAATGTGAGCTGGGCAGTAGATTGGGGGCCAAGGCAGAGGAAGAAGAGGGAGCAGCAGCGGCGGGGGGTGTCAGCAGAGCCGGGCAGCAGCAGGGAGTCCAGGGCAGGCTCAGTTGGAGCACGGGGAAGCAAGAAGCCAGACTGCAGTACCAGAGGGCTGGGGAAGAAAGGCAGCAGCAGCGGTGGGGCGCATGTGCAGACACATTCCCACTTTATTTTTTCCTAAAAAACACTGTGAGAAGTGTGCGGAGTGGATTTGCAGGGACCGAGCTTTCTCGCAAGCTCTGGCCCTGTCAGTGATTTTTGATACATTTAAGTGACATTTAGGCATAAATATCACACCACAACCACATTTGACTTGCAGATTGTAGCAAATAGTGTCCATAAAGCCACTAACCAATCAGCTTCTAACTCTCATTTTACATGCTATATTTGAAAAATGACAGGAGCTGATTGATTGATTGATTGATTGATGCTTGTATTTTTCCACTTTATCTCTCTCCAAGCTTTTATAAATACCCCCCCCTTCCCCCACCAAAAAAAAAGTATAAAAAGATATCACCTTATTTGCATTTAGTTCCCTGAATTGGTAAATACTGTACTGTGCAGTATGTGCAGTAGGTGGAGGGATCAGCCTTAATTACCTGAATCACATCATCACTCCTTACTTGAACATACAGTTTGAATCATCCCCTCCTGAATGTCCCATTTGGCCATTCCTATTGGAATTTCCCAGAGAAGATGATGTGTATGCTATGATGGCAAGTACGAGTAAAGGTCATCCTTCATAATACTTTTTTAAATAAAAATTTTTATTGAAGAGAAGGCAGTACATGCACGAAATGACAATGCAAAGAAGACAATCTGATGCAAAGATACACATTGGCAAATAACAGGTGACAACGTATATCATATAGAGAATCAATTCCAGTAAAGAATAAAATATTGTACTTGCATACTCATATCCTCCTCAATACAATTTTTCATTTTTACAACTTACCTAAACAGGCAATAAAACCAAAGTAAAAAAAGAAAAACAAAAGCCAACATGCTGACTTAAACCCCAAGTGCACCGCAATGCTCTAGAGCAGGGCTGGCCAAACCGGTCCTCGAGATCTACCAACAGTTCATGTTTTTCAGGCCTCCTGGAGATCTGTAGTATTGTCAGTTAGGAATGAATGCAGCACATCTTCATTAGTAATGACTACACCTGTGCACTAGCTAGGTGGTCTGGAAAATGCGAACTGTTGGTAGATCTCGAGGACTGGTTTGGCCAGCCCTGCTCTAGACCGTCCATAACGTCGCACAACAGTAGTTAGTACCCCCATACAACGGAAAATTAAAATTACGGAGGAAAATCCGGTGCAGAATGTGTAGATTCAAGCCAAAAAGACCAAATTTTCCCATAACGAGTACACGCATTATTTTGCATATAAACATAGCGTTCCTTAAATACAGTATCGTTAACCAGTGTTTTAAAGGAGGATAATGTGGGTCCAGTATGCGCCATCCACTTCCTGGCAATACACACGTTTGCTAAGGCACACATATTATATAGATATCATTCCTCCCATTTAGAGAGGGAGTCAGAGACACCCGTGCCAAGGACACATAACTTCGGAGTAAGTACCACTGAAGGGATACCCGTATCTTCCAGAATCGACCTGACCCCTGTCCAGAATTAAGTATGCTACAGTCCCAAACTAAAATCCAAAAAGTTCCCTGGAGAGTATTACATTTAGAGCATGGCGTGGAGTGACCAACTCCAATACTGCTCAGTCTCACAGGGGTCATATAGGTCCTGTGAAGAATATAAAACTGAATCTGATGAAATATGAGAGACGTTGTAGCTGTACAAGGGTATTCTCTAGCGATATCCCACTCTTCATCGTCCAGAAGACCCAAGTCAGTCTCCCAGCTCACTCAGAGACGGGAGAGAGGATCAATGTGAAACTGAGCAAGAAGAAAGGAATGAGCCAAAGAGACAGTCTCAGTACGCCCAAGGCTGAGGAGAAAGGTCTTAGTAGGAAACACACTAATTGAGGGCGGGGAGTCCCTAAATTGCGTTTGGAGTGCATGCCTGAGTTGGAGGTACCTATAAAAAAAGGAATTAGGCAGGTTAAACTCCTCTTTAAGTTGTTGAAATGATTTTAATACACCATTACAGAACACCTGAGATAGGGATATGACAGCCCTAGGGGCCCACGCCGTCCAACCATCAAAAGAGTTCAACTCAGGAAGCCATCGGGAATGCCAAAAGGGGGTATCTGGATCCAAATCTGCAAACCTAGCCAATTTACGGAGTGAGTGCCAGATTTTAACAGATTGGAAAACAATAGGAGGAGAATATGTAGACATAGTCCCACTCAGTAAAACCTGCAGTGGAGTGAGCTCAGGGTAATAACAGTGGATAAACACATAATGCAGAGCGCAAACATCAACATCAACCAAGTTCGTATATGCGACATTTGAGCAGCATAATAGTACAATTGAAAGTTGGGGAGTGCCAATCCCCCATCCAGTCTGGACCTAGTGAGAGTAGGCAATTGAATTATAGGCCATTTATTGGTCCATACCAAGGAGGAGAGCACACTGCCCAATTTCATAAAAAAGGAAGGAAATACATACACCGGGGACTGTAAAATAATAAACAAAATTTTGGGTAACAATATTATTTTGACTACATTGACCCTACCGGTTACCATCAAAGGGAGTTTGCACCAAACCTTAGTCTTATGAATAATATACTGCATTAAGGGATGTAAATTCAAAGGGACAAACTCAGAAGGGTTATTCGTAACCTGAATACCCAGGTATTTAAATTGAGTAGTCCAGCACAAAGGTAAGGAAACCTTCGGGACATCGGGAGGAGGACCCACCACAGGCATAATATAAGACTTATTCCAGTTTATGCAGAGACCCGAGTAGTTACCAAAATTATTAATAACTTGCAAAACCAAGGACATAGAAACAGTGCCGTAACTAGACATATTAGCGCTGTGTGCAAGAAACGGGATAGGCGCCCCCCCTTTATATAAAATAGAGGCAGTGCATGCCGTGGGCGCGCATCAAAAATATAGGGGCGTGGCTTCATGGGGAAGGGGTGTGGCCACATAATAATACCAATTCATATTACGGTGCACAGTAGTCTCCATTATTCAAATTACGCTGCACAGTAGCGCCCACTACACTAGGCCCACTTTTACACATTACGGCAGACAGCGTCCACCTTTTACACATTACGGCAGACAGCGTCCCCTTTTTACACATTACGGCAGACAGTCCCCCTTTTTACACATTACAGCAGAGTCCCCCTTTTTACACATTACGGCAGGCAGAGACCACTTTTTAAACATTACGGCAGACAGAGTCCACCTTTTACACATTACGGCAGGCCAGGGGTGTAAGTACATACCAGATGCCCGTACACAGATGCCCATATATACACACAACCACATATATACATACATGCACAGTGCGCACAGCCACATATACACACACACACACACACACACACACACACACACACACACACCAAGCCACATATACACACACAGCCTCATATACTCATATACACACCCAGCCACATAACTATGTATATATACTCTCTCTCCACCCCGGTCTTCTCCCCTGTCAGTCCCCTCTCTGCCCACCTCCTCATGCAGCCACCGCTGCCACTGCTGAAAGGACCTGCCTCTGCGTACGGGAGCTCGATCCGTGCACCTGAGGGAGCCGGGCACCTGTCTCTGCATGTGGGAGGCGGGAGCCGGGCAGCGGGGATTAGGAAGTGGGATCCGGGCAGCCAGTCTCTGCGTGCGGGAGGTGGGAGCCGGGCAGCGGGGGTCAGGAGGGGTGAGCTGACAGCCGGAGTGTGGGTCGGGAGCTGGGCAACGGGGGTCAGGATCCGAGCACACGTCCATCATACATTACGGTACCTCCCCTTTCATTGCTCGCTCCGGAGGCAGCACAGAGGTGGCTTGTAATGAGTCAGTCTGACTCATTACAATGTCGCAGACTTTGGGGCCCCTGAATGGGGATGTGGGCAGTTGCGTCCTCAGGGCGACTGCGCTGTGTGCCAGCCACACCTGGCACACATGTAGTTACGGCCCTGCATAGAAAGCACGTAGTCATGCAAGAATAGAAGGAGATCGTCTGAATAGAGAGCCACCTTGTCAGTTCTGGGACCTGTGCTCAATCCCACTATATCCTGGTGAGAACAGAGTATACATGCAAGTGGCTCAATGGCCAATACAAACAACGCGGGAGAAAGAGGACACCCCTGTCTGGTGCCACGGGACAGTGTAAAGGGAGGTGAGACATACCCATTCACCGAGATCCTGGCACAAGGTTGTTGATACAAAAATTGAATCCACTGAATATACTTAGGACCAAAACCCATGGCTCTCATAATCTCCCACAGATACGGACACTCCACTCTATCGAAGGCCTTGGCCGCATCCAGAGAGACCAAGACCGAGTCAGAAGGGTACACATGGGGGGACTGAAGCAAGGTATACATACGGCGTAAATTAATGGAGGTAGACATGCCAGGCATAAAACCAGACTGGTCCGGATGTATAATGGCAGATATAACTGTATTAAGTCTGATAGCTAAGACATTTGCCAGAATCTTGGTGTCTGTAAGAATAAGGGAAATTGGCCTATAGGAATCTGGATATGTGGGGTCTTTTCCAGGCTTTGGGAGTACAATTATGACGGCCTGTGCTATAGAAACAGGAAGTCTATTTGTTGCAAAGAACTTTGAATATAATGCAGAACATTTTGGGGCAAATGTATCTATATATTGTTTATATAACTCAATGGGAAGTCCATCGCTACCTGGAGCCTTACCATCAGGGAAAGCTCTGATGGCAGTAGAAATCTCCTCAGTAGTGATAGTAACAGCCAGGGAAGCACACGCATCAGCTGACAATTTAGGAAGAGGAACTGTCGCCAGATATCGGCACAGCTCCTGGTTAATAACACAACCTAGATCTATATACCTCCTTGTAAAAAGACCAAAACACTTGTGCAATATCAGGTGTTGTAGCAACAGTAATACCAGCAGGGTCAATCAATTGCGTGACAACAGTCCCCGGGCGATCATAATGAATTAAATGGGCCAATAGGCTATCAGGCCTGTCAGCATGCATATATAAGGAATTGGCACGGAACGTAAGGCTTCGGGAATTTTTATCTGCCAGGTGGGCCAACCAAGCTGATTGAGCCATCTGCCGGTGAGTGTTGGTAATGGGAAAACCATCTCTCAGGTACTGTATCTCCAAATCCCGAAAGTCAGACTCTAAGTCTTTCTCAGTGCGCCGTCGGGATGATTTAATGAGAGCTATACTTCTAAAATATGTGCCTCGTAAAAAGGCTTTAAATGAATCCCAAACAACTGCCATGTGGGCAGAACCAAGGTTGATATTAAAATATCCCTCACACTGTCCCATCAACTCAACATTAACACCAATCTGAGCCAACGAAGACGGATGTAGTTTCCAGTAAGAATGACCCCTTTATCATTCTGGGAAGAACCGAAGGTGATACAAGTCCAGGTCGATTCTGGAGAAAGAGCCATGCTTCCTAGAAAAACAAGAAAACTGTTGTAACAACGGATTACGAGTCCTCCATGCATCCACCCAGCCTAAACTGTCGACATAACCTGCAAATTACGAGGGGCCACTGCCAGTCACAGGGGAAGTAGGTAATCTCCATTTATCAAGGGAAATGTCTAAGCGGTTATTAAAGTCACCCAAGCAGATAACGGGGGTGGTATTCATGTGACCGGCAGTTGGGAGACCGACAGTCACATGACCTCCTCCAGCATCCCAACCCTTCTCTATCCCGATGGTCGTCATGCCGACCAACAGGGACTATTTCCACTCTGTGGATGGACACCCATAGAGTGGGAATAGAACCCATGGCGACCGCAGGTCGCCACCGAGCCCGCAGCGTGGTGAGCGCAGCGAGCCCGCAAGGGTCTTGCTGCACTCGCCCCTCCCCTCCGGAAACCCGGCGTCGGTATGCTGCCAGGATACCGGCGTTGGTATGCTGACCGGCGGTCTCCTGTCCGCCGGTCAGCCATACTACACCCGATAACGGGTGTAGCTACAAAAAATGGCTGCCTTTTGTAAAACATCATACGAGAAAGGGGGGGGGGGGATGTAACTAGCTAATATAAAGTCTGTTGCAAGTACAGTTTACAGCCTATAAAGACAAATATACCTTGGGGATCCATCTGCAGGGATAGTAATTCTAATTGTACCGTCTTTTTAATCAAAACAGAGACACCCCTTGAGAAAGATGAATGCGAGGCGTGGTACGCCCACCCACCCATGGTCGCGAAATGATAACAGTCTGCTACCCTCTAAATGTGTTTCACTAAGGCAGGCGATGTCCGGGTCATACTTCTTAACCATTTTGAGGACTAGGGAGCGCTTCACTCTATCATTGAGTCCCCGGACATTCCATGCTAAAAATTGTAGAGCAGACATAAAACACACAGGGCAAAATACAGGTTAAGGATAGCAATAACTGAGAAAAATAAAAAAGTATGAGGAAGAGCACACGCATACTGCCCATCATAATACAGGACAAACAGACAGCTGCGGTGCACAAACATGGAGTCAGCAAAAAAACAACAGTAAAAAAACAAAAACAAACCCAAAACCCAACTGGCCCCCACCCCGTATACCTCCCCGATTAATGGCATACTTCACTCCCTAAACCGAACCCAAAATTCAAAATAAAGTATACGCTAAACAATCACAGCAAGCAGTAAACATTCAACGTATATCTGAAAATAGTGAAACAAGAACTCTAACACCACCAACGCACGGTGGCTCCCCAGATCAATATGTATAGATCCAGGACAGAACACCAATTATGCGACAAAAGAATTCAGTCCGGAGCCATTTGTCGGCCACCCGGTGCATAGCAGTCAAGCCAAGCAGCTGCCCGCCGAGGAGTATTAAAGAACTTAGATTCCCCCTCTGCCACCACTCAAAGCCTGGAAGGAAACAGCATGCAGTAAGAGAGGTTAAGGTCTCGAAGGCGTCCCTTGATAGGCATGAATTGAGCCCTGTGTTTTTGGACATCTGCTGCAAAATCAGGAAAAGCAGATATCTGCACACCATTCCTGGTGAGTGGGCCCTGAGTATGCCCAAGGCGAAGGACTGCGTCTCTGTCCTTATAAAGCAAAAACTTTGCGCTCCAGGGGGTAAAAGCCAGAAAGGGATCCTGTGAGCACGGTCAACTGCAAATTGAGGAGTGAAGGAGGCTGCGCCATACAATTCTTTAAGCCAGGTCTCCAGAAATTCCTCAGGGTGTGAACCCTCTTCTTTCTCCGGCAGGCCAATGAAACGGACATTATTCCTACGCAGACGCCCCTCCATGTCCAATAGCTTAGTTTGGATAGAGGAAACTTGCTGAGACAAGGAGGAAACATTTTGTTTCAGAGGGCCACTCACATCTTCCAACGTGGAGAGACGGGCCTCGGCCTCCCCAACTTGTTGCACATCCTGCCGCAGTAAGGATAGATCACACTGCACTTTCTCCATTTTGTCAGTCAGACGCTTTTCACTGCCTGCAATAGCCTCAAGCACCTGTTCAATAGACGGCGGAGGTGGGGAGCTGGGGCCCGCCGCAGAAGAAGGGTCAGATGAGCAGACTTATCAGGCATGGGCAGGGAGGCAGGAGCCTGAGATGCAGATTGTCTGGCAAACTTCTCCAGCTTGGCCGCAGCAGAGCCTTCTTTCACTATAGTGCAAAAAAGTGAGCCAAGCAAAAGCAGAGAGACACAGGTAAATTCTAGGGCAATAAAGCAGGTGTACCCAAAAGAAGGCCCAGTAATATGAGGTGTCAATCAGGGCAACAGACCACCAGTCCAGCAATGGCAGGAAATAGTATATAATAGCAGATGAGCCTGGACAGAGGCAGAAACAGCATCCACCAATATTGCAGAGCACAGTACCTGAAAGGGGCTGCCAAGGTCTCCATACCCCCAGGAAAGTTACAACAGGGCTGCAGACTGGATGTGTAATCAGGGAGAAGCACACTCTCACAAGATGGCCGACGGACACACAGGCCTCGACCTCTCCTCACAGACCAAGCGCAGGGAGTAGTCAGCGCGGTAACCCTCCAGCACAGAGGGCCAACCGCGCACTAAGGAGGCAGGGGAGTGCAGACTGACACAGGTAAATTCTAGGGCAATAAAGCAGGTGTACCCAAAAGAAGGCCCAGTAATATGAGGTGTCAATCAGGGCAACAGACCACCAGTCCAGCAATGGCAGGAAATAGTATATAATAGCAGATGAGCCTGGACAGAGGCAGAAACAGCATCCACCAATATTGCAGAGCACAGTACCTGAAAGGGGCTGCCAAGGTCTCCATACCCCCAGGAAAGTTACAACAGGGCTGCAGACTGGATGTGTAATCAGGGAGAAGCACACTCTCACAAGATGGCCGACGGACACACAGGCCTCGACCTCTCCTCACAGACCAAGCGCAGGGAGTAGTCAGCGCGGTAACCCTCCAGCACAGAGGGCCAACCGCGCACTAAGGAGGCAGGGGAGTGCAGACTGAGCCTCTGAAGCGGGAGCCGGGCAGGCGGAGGGCGTGCAACTGGAAGACCGCTACCGCCACAGAGGTTCCCGGAGTGCACAGGCCGCAATTACGGAGCTCAGCTGCGCCACCAGACAGGAGGGACACAGCGGCCTCTCAGCACACCAGCAGTGGCACAGGATCACAGGTTACTGACGTGGCCCGGACAGGAGCCTGGACACAACGCAGAATGGGCTGCAGGATAAAGGTACTGGGGAGCTCCAGACAAACGTGTCTCACTCCCTTGCTGCCGTGGCCACGCCCCCCCCCCCCCCCCTTCATACTGTGACATAGTGTAAAATGAACTCTACTCTGAGGCAGGAGTTATACATTTTACATAGAAGGGTGGGTATTAGATATCATCTATAGTAGATATTATAAGCATTCTCTTTAACCAAGGAGGAGATAGAAGCCTTAGAGACTCTCTCTCGCAGCACCGACTGTGGGTTATATTTACTACGGTGCATATTTTTAGAAGTGGAGATGTTGCGTACCAATCAGATTCTACTTATTTATCTAGCACCTTCTAGAAAATAATCGGTAGAATCTGATTGGTTGCTATGGGCAACATTTCCACTTCTAAAAACCCATACTTAAGTAAATATACCCCTAAGTGTCAGCATCAGATGGACTCCCCAGATCCCTTCCCCACTGAAGCTCATGACCCGGAGTGACCGGTAAATTAACATGGAGCAATAGGTTATAAAGAACAGATATAATACCCTTTAAAAGCAGACTACAGAAGCACACAGACTTAAACGGGGTCATGGGTCTAGCAATTGAGGGAAGGGGAAGAAAGTCAGCAAAGTGTTACATTTAAATATAGGCAAAACAGTAATAGTAGGTGAATATACCTTTTAAAGAACTCAAAGAGAGGCGCAATCACCTATGGCATTGTTGTTTACTGTGCATGCTTCCATTCCCATCAATGAGGAGAATGATAATATTCCTATACCTGAAAGGTTCTCAGTCACAGTTCTCAAGGCACCCCAACGATCCAGATTTTAAGTTTATCCATGCTTGGCCACAGGTCACCTCAGTCAATTTGATTTAAACCCTCTGTGCTGATCCATGGATTTATCTAAAACCTAGACCGTTGGGGTGCCTTGAGAACCACGTTTGAGAACCTCTGCTATACCTGAAAGCTCAATACTCTTTCTTAAGCACCTATTTGAGGCTTCTGTTCATATTTGCATTGGTATCTATCAGACAAGCGCAGAGTAGACCCTGATCCAATGTTGTCCAAGTGCAAAATCTGGGAACTGCATGCTTTTAGGGTCTTGGCTCCAATATAGGATGAGTGGGTATATTATATTCCAATAAACATTTTTATCTGTATTTTCCAGGTTCCAGCGTTGGTACCTTTATATATGCGAGTCTGCAGAAGGAGCTGATAGCCCTTTATGGACTAGATGGGTGTTTGCTAATTGTTGGGGCACTATCGTTAAACATACTGGCATGTGGTATTCTGATGAGGCCCTTGGCTCAGTTGCCTAGCACTACACTTGAAAAGCCAAGCACGGAAAAAGTCCCAGATACCTACCTCATCTACCATAAACCAGAACAGAACAATGAAGAAGACACTGGGATGTTTGAAAAGGAAAAACTCCATGAATCAAACGGGGACTTTTGCTTGCAGGAAAATAATCTCAGTAAAAGAGAATCTAGGACTCAGTGTGAGATTGTAAAGGACAATAGTAATAACACAGTTGTAGAGAAACGGAAATGCAAACAGCTTGTTAAAAACAAATTCTATGGTTACTTGGATTACTGGGAAGATACTTTGGGCCTGTTCAAAAATAAAGTATTCACTGCCCTATTCATTAACATTTTGCTCTTTGACATTGGGGGGTTTCCACCCGGTTTTCTCATGGAAGATGTTGCCAAAAGTGCTAATATTGATAAAGAGATCATGGTGGTACCTCTAGTATCCATCACTGGTATTATGATGGCCGTCGGGAAGCTTGTCCTAGGTATCATGGCTGATTTTAAGTGGATTAACACGTTGTATCTGTATGTCTTTACTCTAATAGCAACAGGTTTGGCAGTATTTGCAGTTCCTTTTGCCAAAACGTATACCACCTTGGCTATTATTGCTGGGGCAATAGGATTTTTTACTGGGAACTGGTCAATATTCCCGTATGTAACAACAGACATTGTTGGTCTGGATAAACTCACTCATGCCTATGGGATACTGATGTTCTTTGCTGGTGCTGGAAACTGCCTCGGACCTCCTATAGTTGGTAAGATATAAAATTAACTTGTTTGCTTTTCTCGTCACACATACACATATTTTGGTGAATGAGGATACTGTGAATCAAGGTAATAAAAGTCAGAGGACAATAAGATAGATGTGATGATCTCTCTGTAGGTCATCTACCTAAATACGTAAAAGTAAGAAAATTGCATCTTTTTTGAGGAAAACAGAAATACAATATTAATATTTATGATCAACCATGTGGCCAGCGGGACGGCTGTTCATCATCTTGCTGGCATAATGAAGGCCCTATTTTTATGTGGAGGCCTGGAGCTGTAGTCCCATCTGCTCCATTGTTAATCTAGCCCTGCCCTCCTGAACTGCTGTCCACCCCTGTTAATCAGCTCCTCTCTATCTGCAGCCGTGCCTGTTTGTCTGGAACATAGCATAGAGAGTCTGCCCTTTGTCCCTCCCACTTGTAAGCATAGGGAGCCCCACCAGCACCCTCTTCTCCTCCAGTTGCCCTTGTAACTCTGACTGGAGCACCACAAAATACAGAGAACTGCTCCCCCCATGCCCCAAAGCCCATTAATATCGATATGGAACTGGATCAATATATCGTCCTACACGCTATATTGGAAAACTAAAGGGCAAAGACAGAAAAGAATGGGAGAGAGACCTAGGTGGGAGAAGAGAAAGAGGAAAGAGAGATTGGGGAAGAGATAGGCAAAACAGCAGAGTAAAAAGAGAAAGATAGGGAAAAGGGGGACAAACATGGAAAAGGTGGAGCAATACAGAAAAAAAATCAGGAAAAGCTAGCAATGCCAGTTACAACAGATAGCGCCACCATGTGCACACCCACTACCCTCTGCAGCCGCAGTGAGAGAAGGAGACTATAGGAAACAGGAGGAGGGGAAAGAAAAGAATGAAAGGAGAGGGAAATGAAAGCAATAGTGAGGTAAGATAACCATAGAAACAGTAGTAAAAAAGGGAAAGGGGAAGGAATACAGGGAGACAGGAGGAATAGGGGGAGATAGGAGGATTAGAGGAAGACAGCAGGAATAGGGGAGATATATGGGGAGACTTATAGGAATAGGATCAAAATAGGGGGAGATGGGAGGAAGGGGGCAACAATTGGGAGAGACAGGAGGAATAGGGGGAGAGAGATGGGAAGGTTGGGGAAGAGATAGGAAAAAGGCTGGGGTCCAAAAACTAGTTTAATAGACCCTTATTATCATTAATTTTCTATTACAGATCTCTGTCCTTTTCTGCCTTACTGCTCACTGCAGCTGGCTTAGTTGCTCTGGGTATTATGCAGAATATGTAAAACAAGAAGAAGGAGGGACGGGAAAAAGAGGGACATGGGGACAAACAATAGCTATTTTCAAAATTTCCATCAATTTATTACAGGTCTTATATTCCCAACTATCTGCTATATTCTTCTACATAAAGGGGTGGGGTGGGGGGGGGGGGGATAGTTCAAATATCTGATAACAGAAATCCCACATATATTTTTTTTTCCTCTTTAAATAGCAAGTGAAGTGCGGCACCTTTTAAGCAAGCATCTGAGTTATTATTTTTAGCTGAGCATCCATATGTCATTGTCTTCATTCATTTTATCTCCGGATGGTATAACTGTGTGACTGCGATTGATTAATTAATTACAATTAGCTCTAGAGGGAAATATGGAATCAGCCAATCAGAAGCAGCTAGATAGTTCTTCTGATGCTGCTCCTGATCATCATCTGGCTTTGTAGCAACTCTATAGAACCAGAAACAGATACAGCTCTGTAACAGGATGTGTCCACGTCTAAGTTAAATACGTCATCCTTCTACACTCAGTTTACTCTTGTCCACTTCTGCCCATCCCATATTCCACTGCTCCAGGCCTTCTGTATAGGAGCACAAGTCTTTGGAATGCAAAAATCTGCATATGGACGCATTTTTTGGCATGCAGGTGCAGTACGGAAGTGCTTGTTTATGCAAAAAAGGCGTATATCCAGCTAAAGAGGCCACATGTTGTAATACATACATTTTTTTATTCTCTTTAATTAGTAAGGTAGCAGACAAACTAAAGTCATGTAAAAAGAAACAAATAACATTACAAGGAGAAAATAGAAGTACAATATATGTTGTAATACATACATTATGAAGAACTGTTTGTAAACTGGGTATGCACAGTGACATATACAAGTCCAGTATATGGCTTATTTATTGCGATTCTTGGAAAGCCTAAAGCCTCACAAACGTTTGTGGCCCTCCCATGTTTGGTATTAGTGGCCCTTCCATGTTTGACATTAGTGACACTCCCATGTTTGACAGTAATGGCCTTTTCGTGTTTGATTTTAGTGGCCCTTTCATGTTTGACAATAGTGGCCCTATCATGTTTGACATTAGTGTCCCTCCCATTTTTGATATTAGTGTCCCTCTCATGTTTGATAGTAGTGGCTCTCCCATGTTTGATAGTAGTGGCTCTCCCATGTTTCAATTTCCAACGTCCCTAGAAAACATATATATGACAGCATTTTTGTATTTTACTAGTATTCAGCCTGCAAGTGCTTAGTGTGACTGTCCTCCTGTTATTATGTGGACAGCATTGTTCTATGCTATTATTTTTGTATGTGGTTCCAGTGTCCTGTGATCTTCTATAACACACTGTTCTAGCACATAACACAAAGTTCTTAATAGTGAATTATACACCGGGATTCTGTAAATTGCAGTGAAACCAGCTGCCACATAATTTGATATTTTTCCAAGTCCATATTTTAGTTCCAGGGATTCTCACAAGATTTCACATATTTATGTCAGTTTTTTTTTAATAACCTCTAATTAACTGATTGTCTTTTCTCTCTTTTAGGCTGGTTTTTTGACTGGACACAGACGTATGATATTGCCTTCTGCTTTTGTGGAATATGTGTTCTCCTCGGAGGACTTTCCTTGTTAGTTGTGACGTTGCCATGTTGGAAGAAATGTAAAACTAAAAAGTCAGGACCATCTTCAATGAGTTACTCCTATAAAGTAGCTTCAAGCGTTTGACTTTGAAGTATTACTGCCAAACATTTCTTAGAATTTAGTGAATTGTCCTACTTCTTAGTTAACTAGAGGGTTATGTGCCCTGGATTCTTAAATTACAGATTATTATAGGCACTATAAAATAGAATAATCTATTACTTTTCAATAGAGATGAACAAGCTGTTCTTTAGAATTTTGCCTTATAACAACCATGTGCATTTCCCTTGCGGAATTGGTGCCTGAGGGCCCGATTCAGCTTGGAACGCAGGAACGAATGCGTTTGCACGCCGGGGCCTTTTGAAGTGTGCCACGGGCAGAAGCTGTACTGCGCGTGCGCACACTGTGATCTCACATTTGTGAACACCTCAGCCTGATTGACAGGCAGAGGCGTTCGTGGGGCAGGAGGGGGCGTTGTGTCTGCGCTTCGGAAGCGGAATTGGGGATGCGGTCTGGGCAATGCCTACGTGTCCGGACCGTTTGCAGGGCAGGCAGCGGCGACTGTGTGACATCACACGCAGCTGCTGCGACCCAATAAATGATGCGTTGCCATCTGCCTTAGCAGCTAGTCAGCGTATGCAGAAGCGCTCGCATTTTTGAGGGGGGGGGCAGGACCTGGCATGCGGGACGGACCTGCCCTATGCTGGGCGTCCCCCCGCATGTCAGTGTAATGGGTCGCACATCTAAGACCCGTGCTGCATTAGGAAATTCCCTGCTCTGCCATAAATTGTGATTAGCAACTATTTCATATCTACTTTTCAAGGTAAAATTCAGTATTTCCTTATTTTAAAATACCTGTGATGATAAGCCTTTATGTTAAAAGGAATCTCAGGAAATGTGTCAATGTAATCAATTGGAAATGTATGTTATCGTTTCCATCCATATCAAACAAGCTGCTTTAAAGTTTGTCAAAAATGTGTAGTATTTATGAATGACAGGCAAAAAAAAAATCCTCGTGTGCCTTATTTCAGAGTTTAGCAATAAATAATAATGACAATATGCTATTTCATTTATATTAAGTTGGACCAAAATAGTTGATGTATCTTTCCTGCTTAGTACTCTTTTGTAGTCCAGGCATTAATGACTAAATGAGAATTTAAGGCAAATTCCATCTTCAGAAAAAAAAATGTTTTGCAGCAAATTTATTTTCATTTCCCTGAAATATGACAGCAAATCTGTTGTGTGGTACTTTTATTTCTAGGGCATACTTTGCCTACTCCCCCGGAAGCTGTGGGAGGCTCCACATTTTTTAGGTTATCCCCTGCACCCCTGGAGGGGTTGGTGGATGTGATAATACATGAAACCTCGGGTACGTATGGAAGGGGTGTGGCTATAATGTGTGCCCCACCCCCAAAGCTATCTGCAGCATCTCCTCTCTGGACTTCTCCCAGAAAAGAGATGAATAAAATAGGCAAGTATGTTTTAAGGGGCCTAGTCATCAGGTTCATTGTACATGCAGAAACAATAGTTTCCGCCTGTTTTAAGTAACTCAATAAGCATTGCTGCAATGCAGAAGTTATGACTGATATCTGCTGGCACAGCACTGTCCTGATATGACACACCATCTCCATACACTAATATGTGGGCATAATGTTTTCATAGTTTGACTTTGGGCACTAATGACATCTTCAGACGGCATCGGCCCGCTGTCGGGGTCAGACTGGCCCACAGGAGTACAGGGGAAACCCCTGGGGGGCCCACTGCCTGAGGGAGCAACCCTTCCTCTAGGTCTCAGGTTCCAAACTGTGCACTTGATTTTACATATCTTACATTATACTGCACAAGACATGGTGCTGTTATTAATCAGGTTCATTATCATGCATGCACTCCCCCTCTGGAGACTGGCCACACCCCAACACGTGGGCCCCTACCACTGCATTCCTCGGTGGGCCCTTCATGCTCCAGTCCAACACTGCCCGCTGTGTCCTGCTCTTTCCTGTTTGAAGGAGAACCTCCTCCTCTGGCCTATGCGTTGAGGATAACACAGCCATGTCAAAACCTGGCAGTGTACACTTTTGCCACAACTAATTATGATAGGTATCACGGAACATCTACTTTTTGTAGCAGCTGCTCCAGCACCAACGCAATCCCGGAGCTCCAGGGCTATTCCCATGACACCCATAGAGTGGTAATAGATCCTGTGGCAAGCGCAACATGCCACCGAGTCCGCAGCGCGATGAGCGCAGTGAGCCCGCAAGGGGACTCAGTGCCCGCCCCGCTGCCGGCATTCCGTTGTGGGCGGGATGCTGATGTCGGGATATTAACAGCCGGCATCCCGCCCGTCGGGATAACGTATGTAATCCGTCTGCTGATGCAAATTGTGGCAAGTTAGAGTCCTAATTTCCATGTAGTTTTTGTCACTAGTAATGAATCCCTCATATGCACAGACCTTAGTTTTTCTGCTGTCACATTTAAGGGCAATGTTCTCAAACACATTTGCTTGTAAGATAAACTTGCTTCTGAAGCTGGAATTAAAGTCACTTACAAACCAATATACAAAAGTGGAAGCTGCTCAGTCAGTTTTTGTTGTTACTTACAAATAAAATGCCTTTTTAATGTCAGCACCCCCACAAAAGTATTCTGCGCCTGGTTGTGAATGCAATTGGAAGAATCTACAATGAAGCGGGGAGTCAACAAGCCAAATATTTGCAAAATTTATCACAACCGCCCTTTATTTTAACCCATTTCATTTGCCCAAAGTGTCAGTAATTGGCTCTATTGCACAAAATTAAATTGTGCTCACTTACTGTATTTTGCAAGCACCTTCTTTAGGCAGTTAGAATTAGAATTAGAGTTTTAATGCAAATTGCAGTCAAATGACTTTTCACTTTGTTTGCAATCAGGCAATTATCTGATATGATATGTATCACCAAGGGCAGGGCCGAAACTAGGGGTTTTGGCACCCAGGGCAAGGCAGTAATTTGGCACCCCCCATGTGCGCACACACTCTTTATAACTGTGTCAAAAACACACCAATAAACAGTTGGCAAAGTGACAACTAGCACCGTCAGGGTGCATCCAGCACCATTCCCTAGGAAAATGGATAGGAACACAAGAAAATTAACATGCACCTCAGATACAGTATTGTGGGAGACTCTGGCCAATCGCTGTAGGAATACAAAGCCCAGTCTACCAGTAGGGGCCTAGGACCAATTAAAGAGGAGTACCAACTTTATGGGGAGGACACACACACAATGTGGATTATCCTAGCTGCAGGGAGGAGTGGCTAGTGTTATATACCTGTTATAAGCCATGCAATCACTGTATCACTCACTGGGGGGGGGGGGGGGGGGGGGAATCCAGCTGCTGTAGGACTACAAAGCCCTGCATGCAAGTTAGGACCTAGGACCACACTTTAGGAGGCAACAGCTGTCCTGGCATATAGAGAACTCACCCCAGTGCCCATACTAATTATCATCTGCTGCTGCTTCCTCTCACCTTGTCCTCTTATGGTGGAGCTGCCGTACAGGAAGGGGGAGACCCTGAGGTACAGGGCCAGGGGCAGACATAGTTTACACAGGCACAGGAGAGTGTTAACGACCACCCCTGCCCCATTCTGATATAGTTGCCAGAGGGGGGGGGGGTTTCCCAGGCATCCACATTGGTGGTACTGGGGAGCAGGGACCTGCAGCGAGGATTCTGGGACCCGGCAGTAGGTAGCCCCTTAGGGCCCTGTCCTCCTCTGGTGGAGCTGCGTGCAGGAAGTGGGAGGCGTTGGGGAACAGGCCTGGGGGCAGACATCGCTTACACAGGCACAGGAGTGTTTGAGCGGCCAAGGGCAGTACGGATGGTGTAATGGTTAGCATTACTGCCTCACAGCACTGAGGTCATGGATTCAATTCCCACCATGGCCCTAACTGTGGGGAGTTTGTATATTCTCCCCGTACTTGCGTGGGTTTCCTCCGGGTACTCCGGTTTCCTCCCACAATCCAAAAATATACTGGTAGGTTAATTGGCTCCCAACAAAATTAACCCTAGCATGAATGTGTGTGAGTGTACATGTGATAGGGAATATAGAGTGTAAGCTCCACTGGGGCAGGGACTGATGTGACTGGCCAAATATTCTCTGTAAAAGCGCTGCGGAATATGTGTGCGCTATATAAATAACTGGTAATAAATAAAATAAATGGACCAGTGCTTTGGAAATTAAAGGGGGCAGCTGGAGAGTCTTTGGTCACCGCCACTGCCCCATTCATTAGCGTTCTAGTTGCTGGAGATGGGGGAGTTTCATTGGTGGGAGTTTCATTGGTGGTGCTGGTACCAGCAGTGAGGGTTCTTGGAGCCGGTAGAAGGTAGCCCCTTAGGGCTGAGACGAAGGAGGGAAGGCAGAGAACCCATCTCTGCTCCCTCTCAGATTCTGCACCCGGGGCGCATGTCCCCTTAGCCTTCCCCCCTAGTTGCGGCCATGCCAAGGGCGTAGCTACCATAGGTGCAGGCAGTGCATCTGCTATGGGCCCAGAGCTGAGAGGGGTCCACCTTCCCTGTCAAATTTAAATGTATTATATACATTTTTTAGCCATTAGGTGGTACGTAGGGGTCCTTTCAAACTTTTTCCTTGATGCCTGCAATATATCTAGGTATGCCCCTGGACCTGCTCATTGTAGTGTGGTATAACGTGAACTGGAGGGCATTTTAATGTTATATAATATGAACCAGGGCACTGTAATGATGCGCAATATGAATGGGGAGCACTATATATCATAATGTGAATTGGGGGTACTGTGCGGCATAATGTGTACTGGCAGATCTGAAATGTGACATAGGGTGAACTTAAGCACTACTGCGATTCATAAAAGAAACTACGGCACTACTATGGGGCATAACATTAAATAAGGCTCTGCTATGGTTCAGAAAATGAACTAGGGCACTATTAAAGTTAACAACTGCTGCAGAGAAGTGTCTCTCTAGAAGCATTAGGATGGGGGGCCCTACAAAATGTTGCTATGGGGCCCTCAAAGTTCTGGCTACGCCCCTGTGTATTACTGTACTCTAAGTATTATATATTACTGTAGAGAATATTTAGTGCAGCAGGTATCACTCTGAGCAACCCAAAACAGTGTTAAACTCAACTTAAAAAATGCAAGAAGTTTGTCCTAACTTTCTATGTACATTTATGTAAGCAATGCTACAAATGACAGGTTCATCTAATATGAAAGTATTATGTGGCTTTTACAATTACACTGTAAATGTTGAGTCTCCCATATCGGAAATTCTTGGGAACAGAAGTATTTTGGATTTTAGAATTTCATTTAAGTTTCATATACACATAGTCTGAAGGTAACTTTATACAATATTTTTATTCATTTTGCGTATGAAAGTTTGTGTCACTATCTCAGTCACGCTCAAAAAGTTCTGGATTTTGTAAAATGTTGGATACTGTTTTGTTGAGATGTTAGAGAGTGACGGAGGAGGGTCTGTGTTGCTTTTTCATGGCATAAATGATTTATTTTTTACATTTTATGTCCTACACTATGAAAAACTAAAAACACCTCTGTCCCAAGATAGCAAAGGTTATTCACTTTATTGGGGCAATACACTATACTCCATCTATATTTCTTCTTGTTGCATAGTACAGTACGATTCAGTTGTGTTATACTGTACTTGCTGCCTTCAGCAAATTTTAGCAGTTTAATGCTTTGTCCGTCATTAGGCAAATAGACCTTCAAGTCAGAACTGCTATCCATACACGAAATAATAATAATAGTTATATAGCATACATTTTAAATATATAGCTGTGACAACTATACAACTCTGTTGTTACTTATTACATTCTTGTTATTTGAAAGATGGTTGAGCATTTAGGGCCTTATTCGGTATGCGATCGCATACTGCCGATTATCCTCCCAGTGTGCATGCACAGGGCCCCCTATGTGCTACTGAAGCTGAATGAGGGCCTTAGGACGCTATTCAGTAACAGACGATATGCCACACATTATGTTCCACTGACATCGCCGATTTTGCTTGTCACCCATAGTGATGCGCAGCAGTGTTGTGGGTTTCGGAACTGGCTGATATTTGTGTAGTCATGCAACATAGGGATGCGTGAAGGCACATGGGGGGTCATTCCGAGTTGTTAGCTCGTTATTTTTTTCTCGCAACGGAGCGATTAGTCGCTAATGCGCATGCGCAATGTCCGCAGTGCGACTGCGCCAAGTAAATTTGCTATGCAGTTAGGTATATTACTCACGGCATTACAAGGTTTTTTCTTCGTTCTGGTGATCGTAATGTGATTGACAGGAAGTGGGTGTTTCTGGGCGGAAACTGGCCGTTTTATGGGTGTGTGCGAAAAAACGCTACCGTTTCTGGGAAAAACGCGGGAGTGGCTGGAGAAACGGAGGAGTGTCTGGGCGAACGCTGGGTGTGTTTGTGACGTCAAACCAGGAACGAAACTGACTGAACTGATCGCAATGGCTGAGTAAGTCTGGAGCTACTCAGAAACTGCTAAGAAGTGTCTATTCGCAATTCTGCTAATCTTTCGTTCGCAATTTTGATAAGCTAAGATTCACTCCCAGTAGGCGGCGGCTTAGCGTGTCAAAGCTGCTAAAAGCAGCTTGCGAGCGAACAACTCGGAATGACCCCCATTACCTGTACTATTGCTATAGTGAGTAAAGTGACTACTAATAATGAAGAAACTTTGGTAACATGCCATATTTATAATTTAGTGTACATTCTTGGGTAAACACATGACAGTATGTAGTCTGATATGCAGTCTTTAGATACTGGTTTTAGAAATGGTATTTTTTTTCTATGTATATGTCATACATATGTTATATACCAATCAAAATATATTTTATTCCCTGAGGGAAAAGTTGTGAGCACTCATCTTTAACAGAATTAGATATTGCTATGCCTAGCAACCAGTGATCAGGCAAGAGCGGGAGCTGCTATGCCCAGCAGCCAGTGGTATGGCAAGAGCGGGAGCTGCTGTGACTAGCAATCAGTTGTATGGTAGAGCGGGTTCTGCTGTGACTAGCAACCAGTTGTATGGCGGAGGGAGTTCTGCTGTGACTAGCAACCAGTTGTATGGCAGAGTGGGAGCTGCTGTGCCTATCAACCAGTGGAATGGCAAGAGCGGGAGCTGCTGTGACTAGCAATCAGATGTATGGGAGAGCGGGAGTTGCTGTGACTAGCAATCAGTTGTATGGCAGAGCGGGTTCTGCTGTGACTAGCAACCAGTTGTATGGCGGAGGGAGTTCTGCTGTGACTAGCAACTAGTTGTATGGCAGAGTGGGAGCTGCTGTGCCTATCAACCAGTGGAATGGCAAGAGCGGGAGCTGCTGTGACTAGCAATCAGTTGTATGGGAGAGCGGGAGCTGCTGTGACTAGCAATCAGTTGTATGGCAGAGCGGGTTCTGCTGTGACTAGCAACCAGTTGTATGGCAGAGTGAGTTCTGCTGTGACTAGCAACCAGTTGTATGGCAGAGTGGGAGCTGCTGTGCCTATCAACCAGTGGAATGGCAGAGCGGGTTCTGCTGTGACTAGCAACCAGTTGTATGAAAGAGCGGGTTCTGCTGTGACTAGCAATCAGTTGTATAGGAGAGCGGGAGCTGCTGTGACACGCAACCAGTTGTATGGCAGAGCGGGTTCTGCTGTGACTAGCAACCAGTTGTATGGAAGAGCGGGTTCTGCTGTGACTAGCAATCAGTTGTATAGGAGAGCGGGAGCTGCTGTGACGCGCAACCAGTTGTATGGCAGAGCGGGTTCTGCTGTGACACGCAACCAGTTGTATGGAAGAGCGGGTTCTGCTGTGACTAGCAACTAGTTGTAAGGCAGAGCGGGAGCTGCTGTGCCTAGCAGTCAGTGGTATGGCAGAGCAGGAGCTGCTGTGACTAGCAATCAGTGGTATGGCAGATCAGGAGCTGCTGTGACTAGAAATCAGTAGTATGGCAGATCAGGAGCTGCTGTGACTAGAAATCAGTGGTATGGCAGATCAGGAGCTGCTGTGACTAGAAATCAGTAGTATGGCAGATCAGGAGCTGCTGTGACTAGAAATCAGTGGTATGGCAGATCAGGAGCTGCTGTGACTAGAAATCAGTAGTATGGCAGATCAGGAGCTGCTGTGACTAGAAATCAGTGGTATGGCAATATGGGGAGCAAGCAGGGCCACGGCCAGTGTTGGACTGGGGCATGAAGGGCCCACCGGGGGAATGCAGTGATAGGGGCCCAAACTTCAGGGTGTGACCAGCCTACGAAGGGGGTGTGGCCAGCGTCCACAGGGGCTTGAAATACACAATAGTCTAGTGCAGTGTAATGCAACATATCTACCATGTATAATACAAGTGCACAGTCTGGAACCTGATCCCTAGAGGAAGGAGTGGGCACTCAGGCAGTGGGGCCTACCGGTGGTTTCCCTGGTACCCCTGTGGGCCAGTCTGACCCTGGCCACAGCTGTGACCTCATTTTTGTCTACAATGGGATATATGCTAGCAATCACAAGACACACACAAAGGCTGTAAGGTAGTAATGTATTTACAGATCTATTGTGTACTGTATCAATATAAATGGGCTGATGTAGAGGTGGACATACAGTAAACATAAAAAGAAGGATAAACGGGTCACATTTTGTGCTTAAATCTCCGTATGCCTAGAGAGACATTTGCTGAGTATAGTGAGAGCGTGTACATGCAAAGGCCCCTTAGCCAGACCACAGCATAGATGTCGTACACCCTATGGCCAGATGAGCCTGGTGCAAATTCCGTATAGATGATTCCGATTGGTGCTCGCTGCTAATAGGCTAAGTCAGTGCGTCTTTGTCTCTTCCACTGTTACTGTTAATAGTGTAGCTGCTGCAATCTCTTCACATGAGTTAATTGCTACTTGCATTAGGTCTCTGGCAAAAAAGAAGGTTCATATTTGATTCTAGAGATCAGATGTGTGTTTTTTGTTTAGTTTTTGCTTTATTTCATTTATTTTATATGGTAAATGTGACTTAGTATTTATTACTAATATCATCCAGACACAGAAGTACTGTTTTATGTATCTGGCACTTCATTAAAGTATTGTGGGTATGGGTTATTGTCACTGTAGCATTACTCAGTAACACTGTGAAGCCACATCTCCTAATGTAAACCCAGCAGATATGTTACTGTTTTATTCTATCATCAACCTGGCTAATATATATACTACTGGGAGTTTTCTTTCCAGTGTAAAATTGGGGCATAGGCCACTTATGCAGAGCATGGCTGCACGCTGTGCAAATTATAACTTTATGAGCGCACTTTGTGCCTGCGTTAGTGATGTACAATGTGTCCAACTCTACATCAGCCCCAAAGAGTGTTAGACTGAGCTAGATGGGACTTACCTATAAAGCCACTCACAAGGGCTTATTCAATTAAAAAAAATATATGTTTTATGTAGCTCACATATTTATGCTGTGCCTAGGCTTGTTATGCTAACTCTTTTAGAATATCGGAGAGCAATAACGTGTTTTCATGATTCCACATGTATTAAACATTCTACAGGAACTCACCTAGTCTGCTAGGAGAAGCTATTAATGACAATAATAGGTCATCCGGAGCCTATAATAAATAACTATCTGTTTCGTAAGTGTAGACAATCATTCATGCATTGACTTATGTTATATAATTCAGGCCCAGGATATGTATTGCCTCCAAACTTTTCTTCTTCACTCACTCACTCACTCACTCACTCACTCACTCACTCACTCACTCACTCACTTATATTGCTCTTTTTCTTCCTAAACAGTCCTGTTTTTTTCTGAAACTTAGATCTCTTTGGATAACTGACTCACATACACGTCTTTTGATACATGATTTTATAATTGTATCTTAGTATATGTTTTAATAATGTTAGTGTTTGTAAAAAAAAAAAGACTAATCATATGTATCCGAAAGACTGTTAGTTTGTATGTGTATTTATATGAATTAGTGAAGATGTACATGTCTCTTTGATCGTTGAATATATTGGCATTTATATTATTGCAGTATAATGTAGACTACCTCGCAAAAAGAATCTTCATGATAAAATTCTGAAACGCACAGGTGAAAAATGATTAGGCTGTATTGTTATAGGAAAGACGTAGTTGTTGGCTCTGTCGCTTAACTGTGATTCCCAGTATTGTCTAAATAGCCAAGGATTGTGGGAAATGTAGTACTAAAAAGAGGAGCCTGCCTGGCAATAAAAGAAACAGAATGGTATGGGTATTTGTGAGACAAATGCAATAAAAAGAACTTTTGAATAAATGCGCTATTATGTATGTTGGTTACACAACAATTGTGATTTTTTTTAAATGTTTTTGGTGCTTAGTGTAATTTTCAAAAACAAATTAAAATATTTTTGCATTTCTGCGTTTTTGTTGTTTTTGTAAGGACTGATATTATTTGCTGGCATTTACTGGCATTTCTCAAAACAAATACATTGTTTGCCTTTTTAAATTTTATGAGGTATGAATAACATTCTTCTTCTACAGTGTACAGATAGGGGCAGATTTAATTAGCCTGGGAGGTTCTGACGGAAATCTGTGCACTAATAATTAGCAGATTATCCAGACAGGTAAACCTCGCTTGTGTTTGCTTGCTGCCCATAGAAGTGCAAAAATTAATGAGGTTTTCTTACTACAATTATGAGCTCAGATGGTCGTCATCAGAACCGTGCGCTTATTTTGAATCTGTCTCAGAGAAGCTTTAGGGGTCTATTTACTAAGCTTTGGCGAGAGATAAAGTACCAACCAATCAGCTACCAACTGTAATTTTTCAACACAGCCTGTAACATGGCAGCTAGGAGCTGATTGGCTGGTACTTTTTCTCTCTTCACTTTATCTCACTCCAAGGCTTCTTAAATAAACCCATTAGTGCCAGAGAGTGGACTGTGTTTGCATAATGATCTCCTACTTAAAGTTCCTCCCTATTTAATTACATGGGAAGGGGAATTTTTAGAGTGCAATCCTTGTTTAAGAAACTCTCTAAGTCATACATGTCAAAAGGAGATTGGAACACAAACTCCAAAGCAGGCATTTGGGATAAATCGAGTCTTCTCTCATTGGTCTGCTTCAAATAGGCAGCAGTGTTGTCAGTGTTCTCCCTGTGATTGTCTCACTGTATGTGAATGAGATATTTATACCCCTTTCAGACTGCCTGAGGCTGGTCGCACCTGGGAGCCCAACATGGGTGCTTCCCACATGTGACCTACCTCAGGCACCTCACCACCGCTGTCCCCGCCCCGGCACATCGCCGGGTTGGTCATGTCAGCGGTGACGCATCGGGGGTTGTGCTTAGAGATCACATGATCTCCAAGTGCCGCCTGTCCGCACAGAGTGAACGGGAAACGGGTCGCATCAACCCGACTCTCGTTCACACAGCACAGCGAGCCGGGTTGAACTCGTGTTTAACCCTAATCGCTACCCGAGTTGGAATACCGGGTCGCTCGACCCAGATTATTCCAACTGGGCCCTTTCAGACTGCACAGCAACACGGGTTATGCGCTCTTATGTGCAATAACCCATGTTAAAAGCTGGCGGTGCGAAAGGGTTTTTACAGAGGAGGGGCATTGACAACAACAGTAGTAGTATAGAGCAGAGCCCCACTGGGCTGTTACAGCCTTGGAAGGCTCTGGTGGAATGCGTCAAATTGTGCACACCAGCTACATAAAATGTTTTACTTTAATATGAACTTTAGCTAATGCTGCTATCATGGCACACAAGGGTTTGGAGGAACTGGGGCGATGTGCACAATCACTGAATCTAATGGATACCCTGGCTTTTCACTAAGAACCACTACAAAGCAGGATGGGCTCCACTGGCGGGAGCTCGCAGGTCATGGCCCTCCATGTTAGCACAGGGTGAGATTAGTGTGGGAGGATATGGTAAAGATACTGGGACACTGACACTGGAAGACTGTAAGGTGGGAGGCTCAACCCATACCCATCTGGAGCGCGCAGCCACTTGGGCCTGGAAGGAGCTTTTGTCCGGTGCCAAAGAGAGAGCATGAGACTGCGTCCATCTGCACCCTGTGACTGGGAACCATGGTCAGGTGGGCACTGACAATTACATGTTTAAGTTGTGGATGGAGTTCTTTAACTGGAGAGAAAAATGACTATCCACTATGGCAAGCTGAAATAAAAAGTTAGCGCTATGGCTAGTCTTTATGTACATTTATGCACAATAGATCATTTAATACTATAGAAGCCAAAATGAAGAGTTGTATTCAATAGCTGTCAGAAGATTTCGGTCGGAAGGGGTTCCGACCTATTCAAAAAGTGCAGTTTTTTCCGGTGGAATAGCCACGATCTGCGTGCTTCTGTCGGAAACAGGGCCAAATCTGACAGATTTTGGCCCCCTTTCCAACAATCTCAATCCGACTATAAAAAAAAGTCGGATTGAGGTGAGGAGACGTGGAGCGGTGCGGCGGGCGGGCTACGGGGAGCGGGGATGAGAGGTACCTTGACTGCCGTTTCCCGGCCAGGCACCTCTCTCCCTGGGCGGCTGTGATGTGCGGCTCCAGCAGCTCCCTGTGTTCTCACACACGGGGAGCTGCTGACAGCCGCACGGACACCGGCCCAATCCGACAGTCGGATTAGGCTCAAATCCAACAGTCGGATTTGGCCACTCTATTGAATAGGGATGGTCGGATCCATTCCGACAAATGCATGTTGGAATGGATCCGACTCTTATTGAATACACCCCTATGAATGGGTTATAGCTTTTAAACTTCTATCCATTTGTTCAACCCTATCAGTGGTAATGACGAGTTGGGCCTATATTTACTAATAATCCGAGTTTGTCCGATTTGTGTTTTTTTTTCCAAAGTGTCAACACGGGAATTTACTAAACACAAATCTCGGCAGTGTTTGGGCTATTCGTAATGGTTTTGACAGCAAAGTTCAGAAATACGAATGAAAAGACCATCGGTCAAACGCGGCTGTTTGTTCATACAACACGAGAATTTACTATTCATTTGTATTTGGGTGTTAGTCTCTGAATGCGCAAGTGCGGGTGTATTTTTTTGCGATTCATTAAAAAAAGCATCAAAAAAATAGACCTGCTTTTTCCAGGCGAGTTTGGATAATCATGCACGGATCAGTGAGATCTGTGCATGGTTATCTATGGGAAAGGGTCTGTTTAGTGTAAAAACGGGAAAAAAAAATTGCGTGGGGTCCCACCTCGTAAGCATAAACAGCCTCGGGCTCTTTGAGCCGGTCCTGGTTGTAAAAATACGGGGAAAAAATTGACAGGAGATCCCCCATATTTTAACAACCAGCACCGGGCTCTGCGCCTGGTCCTGGTGTAAAAAATATGGGGGACAAAGGACGTCGGGGTCCCCCGTATTTTTCACACCAGCACCGGGCTCCACTAGTCAGAGAGATAATGCCACAGCCGGGGGACACTTTTATATAGGTCCCTGCGGCCCTGGCATTAAATCCCCAACTAGTCACCCCTGGCTGGGGTACCCTGGAGGAGTGGGGACCCCTTAAATCAAGGGGTCCCCCCTACAGTCAACCAAGGGCCAGGGGTGAAGCCCGTGGCTCTCCCCCCCATCCAAGGGCGGCGGAGGGGGACTGATAGCCATAGTGTAAAAAAAAGAATATTGTTTTTTGTAGCAGTACTACAAGTGCAACATGCACTTGAAGATTGATAAAAGTCTGTTGCCGGGACTTTTATCAATCTTCAAGTGCATGTTGCCTCTGTACTTTTAGATAGCTTGCAGTTTCACTATTCATGTGAATGATACAATTTTAGTGAGCAGCCATATGAATGTTACATGGATGTTACATTTTTTTAACATTATTACCAACCACAAACTCATCTTGTGGATATTGCTATTTGTTGCTTGACACATATGGTCCTTTCAGAGTATATATAAACGCATAACCTTGCTATATATTGTGTTTACATTTTTATTGGTGTATTAACATTTTAATAAAAATTCCTTTATGTATTATTGTGTTTGTCAGCTCTCCTATAACACGGTAATTTAACAACATTATAAGCGCAGCCAATCTTTTTTCTTCTTTCTTAAAAATAAAGCAGCCAGTATTTACCCTGCACAGAAACAAAATAACCCACCCAAATCTAACTCATACTTGCCTACTTTAGATTTCTCCTCTCTGGGAGAAGCCTGGAGAGGAGACGCTATAGTAGACTTTGGGGGGGGGGGGGGGAGTGGACTGTGACATCATCAAGCACCGCCCCCACACTGGAGAATGACACGATTTGCAGGTCTGCGGGAAGGGGGCAGGGCAAAAAGGTCGCAATTTGCATCATTTTAACCCCTTCCCCACCCCACGGACCCACGAATACGGGGGATTATCTCTCCATCCTGCCCGCATCACTAGAGTGCAAACAGGATGCGGGAGACCTGCCTACTCTTCAAGGGTTGCGGGGGACTACCCCAAAAAACGGGAGCCTCCCGCAGCTTCCGGGAGAGTAGGCAAGTATGATCTAACTCTCTCTGCAAATGTTATATCTGCCACACCTGCAGTGCACATGGGGGTATATTTACTCAAGTCACGATTTTTTCCGAGTTTGTCTTTTTTTCTTCAAAGTGTCAACACGGGAATTTACTAACCACAAATCTCGGCAGTGTTGGGGCTATTCGTATTGTTTTTCACGGCAGAGGTCAGAAATATGAATGAATAGACCATCGGTCAAACGCGGCTGTTTGTTCATACAAGGTCCCGCCAGCCAATCAGGGAGCGCCACGTCATGACGCTCTCCTGATTGGCTGTGCACTCCTAGCCTGTCAAGCGCACTGGCTAGAATGGAGCTTAGCGGAGCTCCATTCTACCCAATGATGGTAACTTTGCAGTCTGCGGTAAACCGTGAAGTTACTTGGGGTCACCCACAAGAGTGACCCCAATTAACTGAGCATGGTAAATACTGGCTGCTTTATTTTTACATTGCAATTTAGATTTCAGTTTGAACACACCCCACCCAAATCTAACTCTCTCTGCACATGTTACATCTGCCCCACTTGCAGTGTAGCACAGGGACACGTCTAGAGAGAAGGAGGCCCATATGCAGACTCCGACTGGGCCCCCTCCTCTTTAGCCAGCAGCGCCGTATCGCTGGGCACTAGTGTTAATAGGCAACCTTAGCGTTGTCCCAGAGTGAGGTGCACACGCGCAGGTCTCTGGATAAATGGAGCGGCGGCCATATTCCTGGTGATTTCTGCAGCACTGCTGCTGCTGACGCAGCACTCCAGAGGTTAAGTATTGAAAAAAATGGGTGTAAGGTGTGCAGTGTAGGCCCCCCTGGACCCTGGGGGCCAGTGTGCACCACACACACTGCACCCATTATAAATACGCCAGTGGTGCAGTATAGTTTTGCTCAGTTGGGTGCTTTTTTGCTTTGCTAACAATCCTGAATCAGGCCCTTAGAACAATTACGGGTGATTTAGAGTCATACGGATCCCCGTCACAACTCCACTAGTGACTTCGTGGGTGTAACTGGCTGGCAACGTGGCGTTCACATGGATTATTGTTCTGTGAGTTTAGGATGCATACTAATTTGTCCAAACATTTGCGCCTCCATGGGGAAACCCACTACTCCTTCATTTAGATTCTATCCCAGATTTTGAGCTGAGCTATAATACTTTTAAATCAAGACCTTTGGTGCGGGATGTACCAAAGGATGGCAATACATCCCCCCACATATGCGGTTATTATCACAAAGGACAGGTCTCCCGATAAGAGCTGTCCTTTGCGATGCATTGCAGCTGCTGGACTTCCAGGTCTATGACCTGGGAGTCCACCTGTGCAAACGCAGACCAGTGGCGGCCACTGGGGGATGCTGGGAGGGTTCCGTCACTGAACCCTCTCCATATCACATTGCGGAAGAAGCCCCATAGGCTAAAGCAGGCGTTAACATGCGTGGAGACCCAGCAGGATGAGGTTAGTACATACGAAAATTCTGTAAAACCCCAGAATACTGGGTTTTACCCACATTTTCACTTTAGTACATCCTGCCCTTATAGGGAGAGATTCAATTACCCGCAGTAATTTACAGAAGATAATTAACAGAGGTTGCCTCAGGCTTTAATGGGGAAGGCTATTCAATTAGTCTCAACAACTCCTTAAAGGCTTGTTAACGCCTGTTAACTTTGTGTTAATGGGCATTAATGAGTTATCAAGCGTTACGGAATAGAATCCGTGAAAAGTTTACAGATACCAGCGTTAATAGGGTCGCAGGACCTGATAACTCCCAAGTCATCGGGGATTATTTTTCACCAGCCACAAGTGTTGGCGTCAGGGCTAATCGAATAGCCTCCGGGGGATCAATTAGCCGCGGTAAATTACAGTGACTAATTGAATTCCCCCTTAGTGATAGTCTATGGGAGGGGGCTTTGTACATTTTTGCACAGTGAAAATATTGTTTTCCCTTCTGCTGCTGCCATTTAATGGAGATGCAGCTGCGAGGTCTGCGACTACGAGTCACCTGTAACTGGTAAAAGTTGTGCTTGCCAGCCTCCAAAGCATGCCCAGTTACTAAATATCACTATACCCATCTGCAACGCAGCTCTGAATGACCCCATAATATATACATGCAGCTACTGTATCTTTATGAATCCAATGCATTAACTGATCTAACACATGAGCTATTCCATAGCACACTACTTTCAGTCAGTTATTCTGACAGTTATTATGTGTTCATTGAATAGATATAAGATATTCACATGCTCATTCATCGATCATTATATAGCACCACCATATTAAGCAGATCTTTACAGGGAGCATTCCTTCACATCAGTGTCTGCCCCTTTGGAGCTTACAGTCTCAATTCCCTGCCATACAAACACACAAGACGACCCTTGTCACACATTATGGACCCATATAGGTCAAAATCTATAGATTGTGCTGCTCTTGTCTAATCTGTTTTCTGCATATCCGGTAGTTTCCTTAGGAAAATATTAACAGAAAGATGATGATTTAGCAACACTTGGTCTAAAAAGAAGAAGAGCAGAACAGCTGACACAAAATGTTTCTCACAAAGTTTGTTTAAGGAGAATGTTTACATAAGACAATTACAGGAAACTGTTTCTGGGCAATAGAACACTGAAACATCCCAGAGAAAGTGATTCTCAAATGCAAAGAGACAATTCTAAGTGTTTAGTGTTAGCAAAACTGGAATCCTTGGGCTGAAGAAGCAAGATGGAAGATGTGTGCAGTAAAATATAATGACCAAATTATAATTGCCCATTGTCAGTCATAGCTTTATAGTTATACAAGGGCCTAGAAACCTTAATAATAAAAAAAACCCCAAAAGTGTTGTTGCTGGTGAATGGGTCTAATCTACACATCATCAACATCTATTAGCGCCTCTCACGTTGTTGCAAGAAATTATTGTTTTCTGTCTGGATCCTTTCTTTTTTAAATCTGTTTTATTGAGATTTTTCACAATAAAGATAATATAAAATCACAGATAAAAAAGACAGACAAAAAAGGATCTGAAGGTTCACAAATCAGGGAGCATAAGCACCATAGGCAAACAAAGGGGGTCATTCAGACTGGATCGGTGCAGGAGCAGCGATCGCAGTCTGAAGCCCTTTGAGGAGTGCGCATGGGGAATGCGAAGCCCAGTTAGATGCGAAAGCATCTCAGAGCTGCAACTGCCTTGAAAAGAGGAGACTAATACCTCTTTTACACTCGCAGGAAAGTTCATTCCCGGGAATGTGTCCCGGTATATTTGCCGGGACACATTCCCGGGAATGACCCTTTCACATTAACGGGCTGACCCGGCATATTGCGGGGTCAGTGACGTCACCGCTGAGTCTCCCAGAGGCGGTGCTTGGAGATAATCTTCTCCAAGCACCGCCTCCTCCTATGAAGAGAACAGGTGCCGGGTCGCCTTGACCCGGTATACCCGTTTACACTGGCAGCTTCCCGGGACGGTCCCGGGTTCAACCCTGCTCTAGACCTGGGATGAAATCCCGGGATGCTCGTCCCGGGAAATTGTCCCTGTACCCATTTACACTGAGAAAAATCCCGGGATGATGCGCGTTCACGTGCAATATCCCGGGATTTTTCTGCGAGTGTAAAAGGGGTATAAGAGGATACATTACAGTATTAATATCTTCAAATATGTAACGGGTCAATACAAAGAGTTAGTAGGGGATTTGTTTATTAATAAAACTCTGTATAGGACATGTGGGCACTCACTGAGGCTAGAGGAGATAAAATTCCGTATGCAGAAAAAGGCATCCAAGGCTATAGTATTTAATATATTGATATTATGTATATAGGAGTGATACAAAATATAGTTGTTAATAGGTACGAAACCATTATTTTGTCTGGTGTATTATAATATGCACTGCTTAATACAGATACAGGTTGAACCCGATGGGCATTTTACCTTTTTTCAACCTCACTAACTATGTAACTATGTAACTGATTTTTATCGCAGCCGAGCGAACGGGTACCCACTGTGCCGGCGCCGTAGTGTGGTGGCACATGCCAGACGGCCGAAGGCCGTAGCTGGGCTGCGATCGCCTTTGCCTGATTGACAGGCAGAGGCGGTCACTGGGCGGGAGTGGGCGGAACGTTTGGCCGCTGTTTTGTGGACGCAGTCCGGCCAACGCAGGCGTGGCTAGATCGTGCAGGGAGTGGCCTGCAGCGGCTGCGTGACGCTAAAGCTGCGCTGGTCGGGAGCTACTCTTGAAGTGCAAAGGTATCGCCGCTGTGCGATGCTTCGGCACTTCTGCGGGGTGGGCGGCACTGACATGCGGGGCGGACTAGCCCTGTGCTGGGCGTACCCCCGCATGTCAGTGTGAATGATCGTAGCTGTGCTAAATTTAGCCCAGCTATGATCAACTCGGATGACCCCCTATGTCTGAGTAACTGATCATAGATGTGCTAAATTTAGTACATCTACGATCAGATCTGAATGACCCCCAAAGTACTTAACTAACATAATACATCTTAGACCCCCAAATAGAGTCATATGGGGGCATCTGATTAATATAAAGGCCCCATTTCTTGATAAACTTTCTGCTCCTTTTTCAATTTCAGGAGTACTGTAGCTCGCCTGTCAAAATAGAGTAGCTGCAGCATTATATGTTTAACTTCAGCAATGGAAGGAACAGACCTGGGGTCTGATGAATAAGGATAACCTTATCTGCGGCCACTAAGGTCAAGAAAAATGGAATGAACTGGGTGTTTTTTTATCAGGGTCATAGGGCCAGTTGGAGTAATTTGAGCACTCATAAACAAGCTAAGGGATCTGGTTGTAGTTGGAGAGAAAAAATTACATTAATAAATCCAACAAGTTTATTCCAGAACCTTTTAATCTTACCACATACCAAAATAATGTAAAAAATTAGCATTGGGTTTTTTCCCGGTTAACTAGGGTCGTGCATAGCCAGATTAAGGGGGTATGCCGGGCATACTGTACCCCGGACCCCCCTTTGTCAGGGCCCTCCGACCAGAGCAAACGGACATCACTAGCTTTCCCTCTTAAGCAGTAGCCAGCATGTGAGCAGGACAGTATGAAGTGCAGGCAGAGACAGTAGTATCAGGTTTCATGAGCTACCTACCGATAGAGTTTTCTGACCATAGGAGAGATAGGAGGGTGGAGAGAGCTGAAAGTGACCCAGGGATCCCAGACTTTCCTCCCCATCTGGGTGAATAAGTCCTGTGTAAACTGTTATGCAACTAAACCATTTGGGTCTAGAGATAGAGACACACACAGAGAGTACTCCTGAGTCCTGTCCCAGTATGTAAGTAGTACAGAGGCTGCTGCTATTCTTGCATGTGACAAGATAAATTATTTTATTTTTGTATGTGTATTTAAAGGTTAAATTGTCTTTGTTCCACTACAAGAAAAGTTTATAAATTAGTTGTCTTTCAATTAGGCTGAGCTACAGTATAAACAGTACCCAGGCATTAGTAAACTATTAGTATAAATCTAATATACACCATTGGTTTAAATTTAATACACACAATCCATACCTCCATCCATGACCCATTACAGGAGGGACAAAATGCTCTCTGCCTGGACTTTCTTCTAAATTTATGATTACAATCACCTGTGTTGAAATGCCTTTCTTATCAATTAAATAGTTCAACATAGGTGACACCAATCATATATTAAGAGGAAAGTCCATGTAGAGAGTATTTTGTCCCTCCTGGAATGAGTCATGTTGTGAGGTATGCACAATCTAATATACATCCCCCACCTTCCATCGGGGCCCACCTGTCTTAAGTGCCCCGGGCACCCCCAAGGATTAATCCGGCCCTGGGGTCGTGGCTCAGTGTGAAATGGCCCCCATAAAAAACAAACCTGTTCAGTGACCGGGCATTTCAACCTGGGTTATGGGACAGTGTGAATGGGTAACCCAGGTTATCCTACCTGGGTCCTGTACAAACTCCATGGATAGACGGCTCATCTCCATGCGCCGGCAGAGGAGTTAACACTGCACCCATGACCCATGTGCAGTGTGAACAGTGTTGACCTAGGAATAACCTACTGTAGGTCACAGTCTGAACTGGGTCTATTCCGGGCTGACCCAGCTTGGAACCATGCCTTAAAAACCATATTTTTGTGGTTACTCATTTCATCACTAGCAAAGCATAGAGACAATGGAAAGATGGGGAAATTCCAGGAGGCATTTCAAAAATATTTTGTGTAACAAAGGACCAAATGTATTAAGCTTTAACAAGAGATAAAGTGGAGACGGATAAAGAGTGATAAATGACCAACCAATCAGCTTCCTGACTGTCATTTTTTCAAACACATCCTGTGACATGACAGTTAGGAGCTGATTGGCTGGTACTTTATCACCTTCACTTTATCACTTCACCAGGTTTAATAAATCGGCCCTACAGCCTGTTACATGGCAGTTAGCAAGCTGATTGGCTAGTCATATATTACTCCTTTTCCATCTCCACTTTATCTCTTGTTAAAGCTTAATACATTTGTGTCCATATGGCTACCTAATGGCCTACATAGTAACTGACCCAAAAGTAATCACTCCGATCACCCATTACATCTTACCCAATGGAAATATACTGTATACTGTATGCTAGTAAAGGGACCTGGTATAAGAATGGTCACCTAAATTCCCCTTTCCCTCCTCCCCATCCCACCCTCACTTTGCCCCATACTGCCACCAGCTTCATCCTACTTAATACTTAGGGGGAGGTTTATCAAATCTTGGAGATAAAGAGGAGAAATTGCTCATAGCATCAAATCAGCTTCTTAGTTCTTAGGAAACTCCTGGCAGCGCCATGTTCAGAAGGACATTATGTGCCTGTACCATTGGTTGGTCATAATCTACATTGTTTCATGCATTTTGCATGCTCGTGACCTGATAGATAATGGATCCAAAGTGCTAGTATTAACAGATTTATTTTCAAAACCAATTATAATACAATATATATGTTTAGCAAAACAACAAAACATATTTGTGGTACTGTGTGACTGCCTCACTGTAGCTTCTGAACCTGTCTCCATAAAATGATACACAAGAGATCCCATCAGAAACAAAATAACAGCTGAGTTTTCAAAATCTTATGTAACCCCCCCTTTGGGGTGAGTGTGTGATCACACCCCCTGGTGGCGGGCATAGTCCAGAGTGGCAGTTAGTGACAGTTGGGGAGAGGACAGAAGAAAGGAGTGGTAGAGGGCAGGGCAGCTGTGTGGTCACAAGGAGACCTGGCTCTGCCGTAGTGAGTCAGGTAACAGCAATATGAACAGTAAGGAGTAATAACCACACCTGCAGAGGGAGGGGACATTAGGCTGTGAGTCATTCAGGGAGCTTTTTTGAGAACAGCCTATAGCTGGTCATACATTAGGACTATTTTAGAGCCGATGGCATGATATTGACGCATCGGAATGATAAATCACAAAAAAATCGTGCAGTTTTCTCCAAACTATAATGATCCGATGTGCGGTCCCACAGGTCGTCTGCTGCAGGGAAGATCTGACAATCTCAGAAGCAATGTGGAAGCAGTGGATGGCAGATCGTCCGATATATATCATTAGGTCTTTGTCTGACCTAGTGATATCGTTTGTCCAGGAGCTGTCGTGGAGCTTGCCAGGGAGTTCAAGGGAAATCGTTAGTGACATCACTTGTTAGTGAATTGCTCTAATGTATGGCCAGCTTTAGAGAGCCTGACATAGGCAACATAGAGTGCTTCTGGCAACGGAGAACCCAGCAAGCAGTGTCTGTGAGGCATATGGGAGTCTGAATACGTTCCTCCCTGTAATGGCTGATAATGTTTACATTTATGTACAAGTACAACCTCAGAACTGTTCATGAGGAGATAGGAGAAATGCACATAGTTATGTCAATATCATAAGTCATGTCCCGTGCTGGGGTCTGGGGTAGATTGGCCATAGGCTTAACCGGGTGGAAGACCTATAGTGTCTGGGTGTAACAGCCTGACCAGCAACCTGTCAGCTATGGTAGATCACCATCTACAACCGCTGGTGCAGAAAACAAGAGCATTTCTAAAAGATACAGGTGATACCCTGAGGAGGATTAACCTGTATAACTGGGAAGAGGGTGACATTTTATGTACAGCTGATGTATGTACTCTGTACACGATCATAGACGTTGAGAAAGGGTTGGCTGCAGTCTCTTACTTTCTAGATATGAGCTCCCTTAGTGATACTATAAAAGGTTTTATCCTGGATAGTATTAAGTTTATTCTGTTAAACAATTATTTTTACTTCGATGGGACATTTTACTTGCAGAGGAATGGCACTGCCATGGGCACTAGGTTCGCCCCCAGTTACGCAAACTTATTTATGGCGTACTGGTAAGACCATCGGATCTGGTGTGAGGATGGTCTGGTGGCGGGGCTAGTGTCCTGGCAGCGCTATATAGACAACGTATTGTTCGTCTGGCGAGGTGATGAGGAATCTTTGAATACTTTCTGTGATGATCTAAATTCTAATGATATGTCCATTCAATTAGTATTTAACAAAAGTAAGGTAGAGGTTTCCTTTTTGGATTTAAGCCTTTATGTTGCCGATGGAAAAATGAATACTAGAACATAAAGGAAGTTGACTGACTCCAATAGTCTTATAGACAGGACCAGTCAGCATCATGCAAACTGGCTGGATGGGATTCCGTTCAGCCAGTTTGCAAGGATAAAGAGAAACTGCACAGATGCACATGTGTGTGATCAACAGTTGGATGAGGTAGCAGACTGATTTCTGAAAAAGGGATATCCCCCGAACTTATTGGACAGGGAAAGAACTAAAATATCCAATAGAGAAAGAGATACTTTACTAAGAACCAAAAGAAACTCTAGTCCATCTGATGATAAGTTCAAGTGGGCATTTATAAGCCAGTACAATCAATCCTTCAGAGGTTTTGAACGGGTCTTCAGGGATAATTGGAATATCCTTAAACAGGATTCTGTTTTAGATCCGCTATTGCCTGAGGGTCCTGTGTTTGTGTACAGAAAAGCACCATCCTTAAAGAACCAACTAGTTAGGAGCAGTGTGGAGACTGATCTCAGACAGAGCATAAGAACTAAGGGCTTTCACCGTTGCAGTGATTGCCTGATGTGCAAAACTGTCAAATCGCCAATACGAAAAGTCACTGAGTTTATGGTTAATGGCCAGTCCTTTCCCATCAGGGAGTTCATTACATGCCAAACCAAGAATGTGGTTTACATTCTAGAGTGTGCGTGTGGTTTATTTTATGTTGGAAGGACAGGGAGATGTGTTAAGGTCAGGTGGGCCAAACACATTTATAATATAAGGAAGGGCCTGGAGACCCACATTGTTTCATCACATTTTACAAAGGTTCATGACTCAAGGGAATGTTTTTTAAAATCTTTTTGTGGAATCCAAACGGTCCTCCCAAAATGGAGAACAAGAGACCTAGATAGAAGACTAGCAAGGGAAGAAATGCAATGGATTCACCGTTTAGGTACTCTTGTACCCAGGGGACTGAACGGTGAATTTGAACTGAAATGTTTTTTAGAGTAATTTGGGGTCTTCTTTTCTTTCACTAATCCCCTTTTTATTATACGTTTTTAAATTCATCTAGTAGCACTTATGTTTTACCTGTTGACTGTGGCATGTTTTTATGGTAATTAGTGTTTTTTTTTTTTCTTTTATGATGGTTCCGTTTGTATTTGGATGTTGGGACTTGTAGGTATGGACTACAGAGGACCGCCCTGTGAGGGTATTAACAGCCCGGATGCCCGTGGAACGCAAAAGACGTGAAGTGGAATGCAATACTGATGAGGACTTTCTTGTTGGAACGCATATGACCCGCAGATAGAGCTTCCGCTTCTGGTCCCGTGACCAAAGTGTAAGTGAAGTTACTGGAGATTGCCGGTTAGCGGTAATAGAATCCAGCTGTGTATAGGGTGTTTTAGGGTGTAAGCACTGTTGCCGAGCTAGCGTGTTTATGCTCCTGACGAAGGACTTAATGTCCTATATGCGTTGAGCGCAGTTCGGTATTTGTGTACTCCTGGACTTTCTCTATCCGTTTGGGGAACTCGCTGTGGTTTGTGGAGCTTTGGATCCGGAGCCCGGCAGTACGCTCACCGTGTCCATCTGGTGTTCCAGGAATTCTCCAGAAGGAGAGATGCCAACTTGGTGATATGTCCAGTGGAGTTTGTTTTACATGCTGTTTTACTTATATGTTTGTAAGTGCAATCCGTTAAATAAATTGTTTCAATTTTAAAGATTGCTACACTATGTTCATCCTCTTTTAAAGTGTCTCCCCAAGGTTCTGAAAGAAAAGGAGAGACCCACCCCTTGTAAATTTCTCTTTGGATATTGGAGCCCTTGCATTTGGACTGCGATTTAAAGAGAGGATCTGGTGGAATCTTTTGTCCTGATTCAAGCTAAGGGAGGGCAGAGGTCAGCCCTCTATATCCATGGTGAATCGTTTATTTGTCCATGTTTTGCTTCACTATGGTGTTTAGTTCTTAACTATGGTGTTTGGAGAGCGCTACTGTTAAAATCTCTTTCTATACTGTTGTTTTTGTGTGTGATTTGTGGATACACACACTTGTGCATTGTGTAGCTGCACCCTAATCTAGTGCGCATGGAGTCTAAAGTCCAGTCTACTTTTTCTTAACCGGGTGTTCTCCCAATGAGACAATGGCTCAGGGGGCTACTTGGTCGAATCATTGAGGATGGCTATGGCTTATTAGAAGCCAGCCCCATCCCTCCCTCACCTTCTTACACTTCTTCTAGAACGAACCAGCACAACCTACTAGTCCTCATACAGTACGTTTCACAACTTCAGTCCGCAAGCACCTCTATCATTGCATGCTTTACAGTATACATCTGTGGATCATCAAAATTGTGTCAGCCAGTAAAGGATACACCTCTGCACCAACTAGAAGATCTGGAAAACATGCACTTTTAGAGGACCCTGAGGTCTGGAGTTGGTAGACAGCAGGCCGCTCAGGCCTGTGACCTCCCCTGCTGATCCGTGGAGCACAGGCTGCTTGTATTATGGCCAGAGCTCATAAACAGGTGAGTAGTCTTGGAATGAAGGGGTCTCATGATTAAAAGGTTATTCATGTCTATCCAGCTGTAATGGGACTACAGTATATGTCCAGTACACCCAGTCAACTGGATGTGCTGGGACTCGTAGTGCCTCCACAGCTGGAAAGCCACTGGCAAATCAAATACATTACCATCATCTCATTTGTTGGCGATTATATATTTACACGTTGAGTCTCCCATATCTGGAATGCTCGGGACCAGGAGCATTCCGTATATATGAGATTTTTCTGGATTTTAGAATACCTGTCGGTGGCGGATCGGCAGGGAGTTGGTGGCTTGTCCGGTGTGTTGGCGATGTGTCCAGTTGTCGGCAGTGGGTCTGGAGTGTGCTGGGGGTGGTCAGCGGCATGCTTGGGGGGTCAGCATGGATGGGCTAGTATGAGGGAATGGCTGCAAAGCTGTCATTGGTCCTTGACACAAGTGACGTCATGATGTCGGGTCACGTCATAACGTCACTACAGGGCTGTAATATAATGGTTTTCAGAATATTCCGGTTTTCATGTCTCTGGATATGGGAGACCTAACCTGTATTATTAATCACTGTGCTCTCTTTATTTTCTGTGCGCACTGGGATGCTCAATGTACTCTATTTAAGTCACTGGAATGCTCAATGTACAATTTCACTGTGTGGTGATTGCCTGCTCACTGTTTGTCACTGAGATGCTCAGTATCACATTCCCTTGCATGTGTTATAGAGCAGTCTCTGAGATGCCTAATGCACTGTATGGTGGTTACTGGAATGCTCAATATTCTGTATGGCAGTCACTGGAATGCTCAATGTGCAATACTATATTAATCTGGATGCATAATATGCTGCAGGACAGTCACTGGGTTACTCAGTATACTATATGCTGGTGCTGTAAGTAGCATTACACCTTTATCTGGATCCCGGAGCTGGCATAGCAAGGTCGACATACTCATTGGTGAGTGCTGACCTCATGACTGCACACCAAAGAAGGAGGTGTGTTTCTAACCTGTGCACCCCCTATTGTCACATGTTGGTGCAGGGGGCTATATTAATCTATACTTCCCCATATTGCCAAATGCACTTAAGATACCTTTGCGCATAACCAATTTATCTATACCATGACCATTTCCTCTGAAATGATAAACAGGGCTGGATTAAAGGAGGGGCGACAGCTGCTGTCTGGCTGCGGATCCGGGCTGGCGGCTGCATACCCTCCAACATTTTACACATAAAAATCGGTACAAATTAGAAAAGGGGGCGTGGCTATGAATAAAGGTCACGCCCCTTTTCCGATACTTTCAATGGAAGTTTGGAGAGCCAAAAATCGGTACAGACCATAAAAAAAGGTACTGTACCTGCCAAAGAGGTACAGTTGGAGGGTATGCTGCTGTGTGCGTGGTACTTCTCCCGGTGAGTGACAGGCAGGCATGGTGCAGCAGCAGCTGAGTGACATTAGGGAGCAGCAGGCTATGGTGCTAGTGTCTAGCTCACATGTAAAGAAAAGAGCCGTGATGTCAGCGTGACGTAAGCAGCAGGTCACGTGACTGGGTGCTGTGTCCTACAGTCAGTAGTGCTCTGTGTGTGTCAGATGCAGGGAGCTCATTGCTTATTATGCTACTGTGTCCTGCACACTGTTACTATGGCCCTCGTTCCGAGTTGATCGCTAGCTGCTTTCGTTCGCAGCGCAGCGATCAGGTCAAAAAAATGGCAATTCTGCGCATGCTTATGGGGCGCACTGCGCACGCGCATCGTATTTTCACAATTGCAGTTTTACACAAGCTCTAGTCGCATTGCTGGCCGCACAAAAGCCGATGCAGCTTTACACAAGCTCTAGTCGCACTGCTGGCCGCAGAGTGATTGACAGGAAGTGAGTGTTTCTGGGTGGTAATTGACCGTTTTCAGGGAGTGAGTGAAAAAACGCAGGCGTGCCAGATAAAAATGTAGTAGTGGCTGGAAAAACTTAGGCGTGGATGGGCGAACGCAGGGCGTGTTTGTGACGTCAAAACAGGAACTAAATAGTCTGAAGTGATCGCAAGCTAGGAGTAGGTCTCGAGCTACTCTGAAACTGCACAATCTTTTTTTGTAGCAGCGCTGCGATCCTTTCGTTCGCACTTCTGCTAAGCTAAGATACACTTCCAGAGGGTGGCGGCTTAGCGTTTGCACGGCTGCTAAAAGCAGCAAGTGAGCGAACAACTCGGAATGAGGGCCTATATGATGCAACATTGCTGCATTCTGCTCTCTCCTGCATACGGCAAATCTAGGTGCTGCTGGAGATGACAGTGTATGTGTGCAGGTCGAAGCAGGTGACCCATCCGTGCCGACAGCAATATCAGGACTGAATTATTATATTGTGTAACACAGGCACACAACAAGTTACCATGCAAAGGGACGTAACAGAAATGAGGCACACAAAACATCCTGCTGCTCCAGCGCGCTGTCCCATACAGGTAGTGTGTATTTGTGTGTGTGCGGGTGGCTACTGCTTTAGTAGCGAAGACCCCACAACTTTGTTACCCTTAATCTGGCCCTGACTATAACACTAATGACAGCTCATCTCTTCATTGCACAAATCCATCCTTTGTCATGCTACGCCAGGCTCGGACTGGCCCATAGGGGTACAGGGGAAACCACCGGTGGGCCCCACTGCCATGGAGTCTACACTCTCCATCATGCATTATGAATATGTTACATTATACTGCACAGGACTATGGTGTATTTTCTACAGTGCATTGCTGTTATTATTCTGAAACATTATCATGCATGCACTAGCAGTATTTACTATATATATTATTTATCAAGGGGCCCAGACCATGCACTAATGGTTTGCCAAGCCTCTAAGAATAGGCCCCTACCACTGCATTTCCCCAGTGGGCCCTTCATGCCCCAGTCCGACACTGTGCTACGCCCTATCCAGTAAAACCCCACTTTCAAATTTGTATAAGACAAGGACATTCTGTAACAATCGATGAGACATTTTTTTCTCCTTGTAGTCAATGAGCAATCATGTGTCACAGAGCCTGGTGGTCAGAGTGTCAGAGGCATACCTCCGAACAGCCGGAGGTCTGCAGGAGGGACACCTGCCAAAAGGGGATGTGGCCTATTGGAAATGGGTGCGGCTCCACGTGAATGACGCGCTCGTGAGCCACGCCTCCCATTTTTGTCACAGTGGGTGCATGGCCAACGCTCTATGAGCTGCTGGCCATGCCCCCACCCCCTCCGGCATAGACGCAAAAAAAACGGGACTGTCCTGCAAAATTTGGGACAGTTGTAAGGTATGCAGAGGTGGTTGCAAATGCCGCCTCTACCGCGATTGTGCAGTATAAACAATGCAACATCAGAAACATCAGTCGCAAATCAGTCACAACATCGAACTTCTGATCAATCCTATAGTTGTCAGAATTTCTGTATCAACTAAGACGCCGGGGCCAGAAAACACTGATGAACCCCCTGCGTTTTCGTAGCCAGCCCCCCACTACTTCCCACAAGCAGTCACTATGTCACTCACTTTGCAAATAAATCACTACTGCGCCTGCCATCACAAATCAATGGCCACGCATGTCCCGTGTGACTATAACACATGCCCAGTCCCAAAAAAACGCTCAACTGCGCAAACACCGGCGCCGCACCCACCTCTGAAACAGGCACACACTCCCAAGCTGCTACATGCTATTGTTAATTAGAAAAAAATGATTCACATGGATAATAGATCAGATAGACAGGAACCAGACAAAATGATTCAGGGGCTGATTCAGAGTTTGTACAGGTTCATTTTCCAGATGTATCATGCTATTTTTTTGCACTGCTGCAGAATCTGTAGCTGAGCATCAGCAAGTTTCTGAGGGCCATTCACAGTCACATCCCTAGCAGCTGAGTGTGTGGAACTGGGTAGCAGCTGATCCTCCACATCATGGTATCAGTGCTCTGTAGATGGAAGAGGTGATATCACATGGATCTCTTGCACAAAGATTGGGGAACACTGACAGTGATGATGACTACTTTCACAACTGCATGTCTAAGGGGGTGTAGTATGGTATGCTGGTGGCCAAGCTCCCGGTGACCAGCATACCGGCGCCGGGAGGCCGACTGCCGGCATACCGACAGCACGGCGAGCGCAAATGAGCCCCTTGCGGGCTCGCTGCGCTCACCACGCTGCGGGCACGGTGGCGCTCTACGCGCGCCACGCTATTTTATTCTCCCTCCAGGGGGGTCGTGGACCCCCACGAGGGAGAAAAAGTTTCAGTATGCCGGCTGTCGGGATTCCAGCGCCGGTATACTGTGCGCCGGGATCCCGACAGTCAGCATACTGAAGACCACCCGTCTAAGGATGGTGCAGCTGCACAGATGCAGCCAACCCTGGATACATGCAGGAATCTGCCTTTACTTACAAGCACGTAGTGCAGACACATCTCTAACTCATTTACATGGGACCCTTAGAGGTAGATTTACTAAGAATCGTGTCTGCCCAGATTGCATTCTCGTGCGAGTTTACAATTCAGAGATTCACTAAAGCCAATCAGAGGTGTAAAAACATGATTTGATCTGAAAAACATCACCAAACACGCAAATAGAAGTCTATGCACCATCTAACCAACTCGCAAGTACTTTCCATAGAAAAGAATACAACTCACAGATTTACTAAGAAACGTGTTTGCATACACGGTACACACTAGAAGTTTCAAATACTGTAGACCTGCCTGTGAGCAGTGTGCTTGCAGAAGCCTGCACAGATCAGTGTCATTTGAACAGTAATGAAATGGTTAAGGAAGAGAAAAAAGTAGTGCGTGGTGTCGTCTCCCCCCCAAACGCTCCCCCTCTCCCCAAAAGATATGACCAGCGCCTGACTCTATGAGCTGGTCCTGGCAAAACAAAATTATTTCATACCTGATCCTGCGGACAAAGAAGCACTGTATATATATACTGCATATACAACACTTCCCCCAGACACTGTATATACAACACTTCCCCCAATCACTGTATATACATACATCATATGCAGTACAACACTTCCCCCATCACTGTAAATACATACTGCATATACAACACATCCCCCAGACACTGACTGTATATACATACTGCATATACAAAACGTCCCCCAATCACTGTAAATACATGCTGCATATACAACACTTCCCCCAATCACTTTATATCATACTTGCCCACTCTCCCGAAATTACGGTGGCACTCCCGGCCGCCCGGGGAAGGGGGCAAGTCTCCAGCATCCCGCTCCCCCCCCCCCCCCGCCGCCCCCGCACTCCTCCCGCTGCAACCCACGCCCCCACCACTTTCAGCCTGTTGCATAGAAAAAAGGGGCATTACAGAGCAGGGGCGGGGCTATAATAATGCAAACACATCACCACGCCCCCGTACCGCTTCCTCCACCCCCCCTCTTGTGTGACCTGGCTGCTCCCTCCCGGAGGGAGCAGCCGCAAAGTAGGTAAGTATGCTGTTTATACGTACTGCATATACAACACTTCCCCCAGACACTGTATATACATACTGCATACAGGGGCGAATTTAGGGGTGAGAGTGTCCTTAGGCACAACCGTAAAGCCGCCGCATCACCTGCCTAATTTTATTATTTTTATTGATTGGTTATAAGCCCTCATTTGATAGCCAATATAATAGAAAAATAAAAGAAGACACTATGACATTTTAATTATGTATACATATTTACTAAGTAGTACAGTTTACAGGGTCAGTATGTGGATGTTCTACCCATTTACACTCAACTTCTGATGGTGTATGGTAGAGTACAGTGGAAATATTTTGCAGTTACTGACACTTTTTGGCTGACAGTACCAACACAAGCATCCAAGTGTCGCCCCCAAACTAGTGTTGCCCCTAGGCACGTGCCTCACGTGCCTAATGGGAAATTCACCACTGACTGCATATACAACACTTCCCCCAATCACTGTATATACATACATACAGCGTATACAGCACTTCCCCAGGCACTGTATATAGTATACATACTGTATATACTAGAGATGAGCGCCGGAAATTTTTCGGGTTTTGTGTTTTGGTTTTGGGTTCGGTTCCGCGGCCGTGTTTTGGGTTCGACCGCGTTTTGGCAAAACCTCACCGAATTTTTTTTGTCGGATTCGGGTGTGTTTTGGATTCGGGTGTTTTTTTCAAAAAACCCTAAAAAACAGCTTAAATCATAGAATTTGGGGGTCATTTTGATCCCAAAGTATTATTAACCTCAAAAACCATAATTTACACTCATTTTCAGTCTATTCTGAATACCTCACACCTCACAATATTATTTTTAGTCCTAAAATTTGCACCGAGGTCGCTGTGTGAGTAAGATAAGCGACCCTAGTGGCCGACACAAACACCGGGCCCATCTAGGAGTGGCACTGCAGTGTCACGCAGGATGTCCCTTCCAAAAAACCCTCCCCAAACAGCACATGACGCAAAGAAAAAAAGAGGCGCAATGAGGTAGCTGACTGTGTGAGTAAGATAAGCGACCCTAGTGGCCGACACAAACACCGGGCCCATCTAGGAGTGGCACTGCAGTGTCACGCAGGATGTCCCTTCCAAAAAACCCTCCCCAAACAGCACATGACGCAAAGAAAAAAAGAGGCGCAATGAGGTAGCTGACTGTGTGAGTAAGATAAGCGACCCTAGTGGCCGACACAAACACCGGGCCCATCTAGGAGTGGCACTGCAGTGTCACGCAGGATGGCCCTTCCAAAAAACCCTCCCCAAACAGCACATGACGCAAAGAAAAAAAGAGGCGCAATGAGGTAGCTGACTGTGTGAGTAAGATAAGCGACCCTAGTGGCCGACACAAACACCGGGCCCATCTAGGAGTGGCACTGCAGTGTCACGCAGGATGGCCCTTCCAAAAAACCCTCCCCAAACAGCACATGACGCAAAGAAAAATAAAAGAAAAAAGAGGTGCAAGATGGAATTGTCCTAGGGCCCCTCCCACCCACCCTTATGTTGTATAAACAGGACATGCACACTTTAACCAACCCATCATTTCAGTGACAGGGTCTGCCACACGACTGTGACTGATATGACGGGTTGGTTTGGACCCCCCCCCAAAAAAGAAGCAATTAATCTCTCCTTGCACAAACTGGCTCTACAGAGGCAAGATGTCCACCTCATCATCATCCTCCGATATATCACCGTGTACATCCCCCTCCTCACAGATTATCAATTCGTCCCCACTGGAATCCACCATCTCAGCTCCCTGTGTACTTTGTGGAGGCAATTGCTGCTGGTCAATGTCTCCGCGGAGGAATTGATTATAATTCATTTTAATGAACATCATCTTCTCCACATTTTCTGGATGTAACCTCGTACGCCGATTGCTGACAAGGTGAGCGGCGGCACTAAACACTCTTTCGGAGTACACACTTGTGGGAGGGCAACTTAGGTAGAATAAAGCCAGTTTGTGCAAGGGCCTCCAAATTGCCTCTTTTTCCTGCCAGTATAAGTACGGACTGTGTGACGTGCCTACTTGGATGCGGTCACTCATATAATCCTCCACCATTCTTTCAATGTTGAGAGAATCATATGCAGTGACAGTAGACGACATGTCCGTAATCGTTGTCAGGTCCTTCAGTCCGGACCAGATGTCAGCATCAGCAGTCGCTCCAGACTGCCCTGCATCACCGCCAGCGGGTGGGCTCGGAATTCTGAGCCTTTTCCTCGCACCCCCAGTTGCGGGAGAATGTGAAGGAGGAGATGTTGACAGGTCGCGTTCCGCTTGACTTGACAATTTTCTCACCAGCAGGTCTTTCAACCCCAGCAGACTTGTGTCTGCCGGAAAGAGAGATCCAAGGTAGGTTTTAAATCTAGGATCGAGCACGGTGGCCAAAATGTAGTGCTCTGATTTCAACAGATTGACCACCCGTGAATCCTTGTTAAGCGAATTAAGGGCTCCATCCACAAGTCCCACATGCCTAGCGGAATCGCTCCGTGTTAGCTCCTCCTTCAATGTCTCCAGCTTCTTCTGCAAAAGCCTGATGAGGGGAATGACCTGACTCAGGCTGGCAGTGTCTGAACTGACTTCACGTGTGGCAAGTTCAAAGGGCATCAGAACCTTGCACAACGTTGAAATCATTCTCCACTGCACTTGAGACAGGTGCATTCCACCTCCTATATCGTGCTCAATTGTATAGGCTTGAATGGCCTTTTGCTGCTCCTCCAACCTCTGAAGCATATAGAGGGTTGAATTCCACCTCGTTACCACTTCTTGCTTCAGATGATGGCAGGGCAGGTTCAGTAGTTTTTGGTGGTGCTCCAGTCTTCTGTACGTGGTGCCTGTACGCCGAAAGTGTCCCGCAATTCTTCTGGCCACCGACAGCATCTCTTGCACGCCCCTGTCGTTTTTTAAAAAATTCTGCACCACCAAATTCAAGGTATGTGCAAAACATGGGACGTGCTGGAATTTGCCCATATTTAATGCACACACAATATTGCTGGCGTTGTCCGATGCCACAAATCCACAGGAGAGTCCAATTGGGGTAAGCCATTCTGCGATGATCTTCCTCAGTTGCCGTAAGAGGTTTTTAGCTGTGTGCGTATTCTGGAAAGCGGTGATACAAAGCGTAGCCTGCCTAGGAAAGAGTTGGCGTTTGCGAGATGCTGCTACTGGTGCCGCCGCTGCTGTTCTTGCGGCGGGAGTCCATACATCTACCCAGTGGGCTGTCACAGTCATATAGTCCTGACCCTGCCCTGCTCCACTTGTCCACATGTCCGTGGTTAAGTGGACATTGGGTACAACTGCATTTTTTAGGACACTGGTGAGTCTTTTTCTGACGTCCGTGTACATTCTCGGTATCGCCTGCCTACAGAAGTGGAACCTAGATGGTATTTGGTAACGGGGGCACACTGCCTCAATAAATTGTCTAGTTCCCTGTGAACTAACGGCGGATACCGGACGCACGTCTAACACCAACATAGTTGTCAAGGCCTCAGTTATCCGCTTTGCAGCAGGATGACTGCTGTGATATTTCATCTTCCTCGCAAAGGACTGTTGGACAGTCAATTGCTTACTGGAAGTAGTACAAGTGGGCTTACGACTTCCCCTCTGGGATGACCATCGACTCCCAGCAGCAACAACAGCAGCGCCAGCAGCAGTAGGCGTTACACGCAAGGATGCATCGGAGGAATCCCAGGCAGGAGAGGACTCGTCAGAATTGCCAGTGACATGGCCTGCAGGACTATTGGCATTCCTGGGGAAGGAGGAAATTGACACTGAGGGAGTTGGTGGGGTGGTTTGCGTGAGCTTGGTTACAAGAGGAAGGGATTTACTGGTCAGTGGACTGCTTCCGCTGTCGCCCAAAGTTTTTGAACTTGTCACTGACTTATTATGAATGCGCTGCAGGTGACGTATAAGGGAGGATGTTCCGAGGTGGTTAACGTCCTTACCCCTACTTATTACAGCTTGACAAAGGGAACACACGGCTTGACAAATGTTGTCCGCATTTCTGGTGAAATACTTCCACACCGAAGAGCTGATTTTTTTGGTATTTTCACCAGGCATGTCAACGGCCATATTCCTCCCACGGACAACAGGTGTCTCCCCGGGTGCCTGACTTAAACAAACCACCTCACCATCAGAATCCTCCTGGTCAATTTCCTCCCCAGCGCCAGCAACACCCATATCCTCCTCATCCTGGTGTACTTCAACACTGACATCTTCAATCTGACTATCAGGAACTGGACTGCGGGTGCTCCTTCCAGCACTTGCAGGGGGCGTGCAAATGGTGGAAGGCGCATGCTCTTCACGTCCAGTGTTGGGAAGGTCAGGCATCGCAACCGACACAATTGGACTCTCCTTGTGGATTTGGGATTTCGAAGAACGCACAGTTCTTTGCGGTGCTTTTGCCAGCTTGAGTCTTTTCAGTTTTCTAGCGAGAGGCTGAGTGCTTCCATCCTCATGTGAAGCTGAACCACTAGCCATGAACATAGGCCAGGGCCTCAGCCGTTCCTTGCCACTCCGTGTGGTAAATGGCATATTGGCTAGTTTACGCTTCTCCTCCGACAATTTTATTTTAGGTTTTGGAGTCCTTTTTTTACTGATATTTGGTGTTTTGGATTTGACATGCTCTGTACTATGACATTGGGCATCGGCCTTGGCAGACGACGTTGCTGGCATTTCATCGTCTCGGCCATGACTAGTGGCAGCAGCTTCAGCACGAGGTGGAAGTGGATCTTGATCTTTCCCTAATTTTGGAACCTCAACATTTTTGTTCTCCATATTTTAATAGGCACAACTAAAAGGCACCTCAGGTAAACAATGGAGATGGATGGATACTAGTATACAATTATGGATGGACTGCCGAGTGCCGACACAGAGGTAGCTACAGCCGTGGACTATTGTACTGTACTGTGTCTGCTGCTAATATAGACTGGATGATAATGAGATGTAGTATGTATGTATAAAGAAGAAAGAAGAAAAAACCACGGGTAGGTGGTATACAATTATGGATGGACTGCCGAGTGCCGACACAGAGGTAGCTACAGCCGTGGACTACCGTACTGTGTCTGCTGCTAATATAGACTGGTTGATAATGAGATGTAGTATGTATAAAGAAGAAAGAAAAAAAAAACCACGGGTAGGTGGTATACAATTATGGACGGACTGCCGAGTGCCGACACAGAGGTAGCTACAGCCGTGGACTACCGTACTGTGTCTGCTGCTAATATAGACTGGTTGATAATGAGATGTAGTACGTATAAAGAAGAAAGAAAAAAAAAACACGGGTAGGTGGTATACAATTATGGACGGACTGCCGAGTGCCGACACAGAGGTAGCTACAGCCGTGGACTACCGTACTGTACTGTGTCTGCTGCTAATATAGACTGGATGATAATGAGATGTAGTATGTATAAAGAAGAAAGAAAAAAAAACCACGGGTAGGTGGTATACAATTATGGACGGACTGCCGAGTGCCGACACAGAGGTAGCTACAGCCGTGGACTACCGTACTGTACTGTGTCTGCTGCTAATATAGACTGGTTGATAAAGAGATGTAGTATGTATGTATAAAGAAGAAAGAAAAAAAAACCACGGGTAGGTGGTATACTATTATGGATGGACTGCCGAGTGCCGACACAGAGGTAGCTACAGCCGTGGACTACTGTACTGTGTCTGCTGCTAATATAGACTGGTTGATAAAGAGATGTAGTATGTATGTATAAAGAAGAAAGAAAAAAAAAACACGGGTAGGTGGTATACAATTATGGACGGACTGCCGAGTGCCGACACAGAGGTAGCTACAGCCGTGGACTACCGTACTGTACTGTGTCTGCTGCTAATATAGACTGGTTGATAAAGAGATGTAGTATGTATGTATAAAGAAGAAAGAAAAAAAAACCACGGGTAGGTGGTATACAATTATGGATGGACTGCCGAGTGCCGACACAAAGGTAGCTACAGCCGTGGACTACTGTACTGTGTCTGCTGCTAATATAGACTGGTTGATAAAGAGATGTAGTATGTATGTATAAAGAAGAAAGAAAAAAAAACCACGGGTAGGTGGTATACAATTATGGACGGACTGCCGAGTGCCGACACAGAGGTGGCTACAGCCGTGGACTACCGTACTGTACTGTGTCTGCTGCTAATATAGACTGGTTGATAAAGAGATGTAGTATGTATGTATAAAGAAGAAAGAAAAAAAAACCACGGGTAGGTGGTATACAATTATGGATGGACTGCCGAGTGCCGACACAGAGGTAGCTACAGCCGTGGACTACTGTACTGTGTCTGCTGCTAATATAGACTGGTTGATAAAGAGATGTAGTATGTATGTATAAAGAAGAAAGAAAAAAAAAACCACGGGTAGGTGGTATACAATTATGGATGGACTGCCGAGTGCCGACACAGAGGTAGCTACAGCCGTGAACTACCGTACTGTGTCTGCTGCGACTGGATGATAAATAATGATATAAAAAATATATATATATCACTACTGCAGCCGGACAGGTATATATTATATAATGACGGACCTGCTGGACAATGTCTATCAGCAGAATGAGTTTTTTATAGAATAAAAAAAAAAACACCACACAAGTCACACGACGAGTGTTTAACTTTTTCAGGCAATCACAATATAGTATACTACTAACTATACTGGTGGTCAGTGTGGTCAGGTCACTGGTCAGTCACACTGGCAGTGGCACTCCTGCAGCAAAAGTGTGCACTGTTTAATTTTAATAATATGTACTCCTGGCTCCTGCTATAACCTATAACTGGCACTGCTCCCCAGTCTCCCCCACAATTATAAGCTGTGTGAGCACAGTCAGATATATACATAGATGATGCAGCACACTGGGCTGAGCAGTGCACACAGATATGGTATGTGACTGAGTCACTGTGTATCGTTTTTTTCAGGCAGAGAACGGATTATATTAAATAAAACTGCACTGTCTGGTGGTCACTGTGGTCAGTCACTACTAAACTCTGCACTCTCTACAGTACTCCTAAGCTCCAGTAAATCAAGTGTCTCTGTCTCAAATCAATCTCACTCTCTCTCTTCTAATCTAAATGGAGAGGACGCCAGCCACGTCCTCTCCCTATCAATCTCAATGCACGTGTGAAAATGGCGGCGACGCGCGGCTCCTTATATAGAATCCGAGTCTCGCGAGAATCCGACAGCGTCATGATGACGTTCGGGCGCGCTCGGGTTAACCGAGCAAGGCGGGAAGATCCGAGTCGCTCGGACCCGTGAAAAAAAACATGAAGTTCGGGCGGGTTCGGATTCCGAGGAACCGAACCCGCTCATCTCTAGTATATACAGCAATTCCCAGAGAATGACAGAATTCGCATGGTTCTTTGCATGTTCTGCAGAAAATGAAGAGAAATTTAAGGCTGAGTTGCACCATCTAGTGGCTATATTGAGAACTGAAGACATAAAATTTTCCACTTAAATGCACTATTACATTGGGGGTTATTCAGCTCGTATGTGACCGCAATATCCCTGTTCTAGGTGCCAGTGCGCACGCGCAGGTCCCATCCTGTGCATGTGCAGCTAATATGATCGCATTGAGTTATTATGGTAACTTGCCCCTCCGGGGACCTCTGCCCTGTCTTTATCGTATCAGCCTAGTGGAATGACCCTTGTTGGCCATGTTGCTTGAGATCTTTCAAACCTCAAAGATCTCACGAAGGGGCATATTCATTATAACTAAATTTAGATCATTTTATCAAATTGTAATTTTTTTCCCATTAATCTTCATTCATCAAAGCTGTCACAAAGGAGATATGACTAACATCTCCTTCATTACAGCCTGCTTCAATAATCTCTACACTCCCAATACTATAGTATGATGAGTGTAGAGATGCCTAATCTGGCTATGACAACGGCATTATCCACAGAAGCAGAAGGCTCCACCGGAGAGACCTCTGATTACTCCATAGTCTGCCTTTTAATATATTTGGAGAAGTAGGAAGAACCCATTTTTTGCCCCTAGCAACCCCCTAGATTCTCATATCATTTAGTATTTTCTAACAAATTATTGATAGAATTTGATTGGTTACTATAGTGACAACACCAAGTTTTAGTAAATCTATACCCTTGACTGTTTTCATTGAGTCACTTTTATATGTTGATAACTCTTTATTATCCGACAATATACACCTGCATATAGGTTTGCAGCACCTTTGCAAAATGTTAGAGTTTGTGAGCTACATGTTATGCCATACCTATATTTTTCACACAGTGAGATATAAAATAGAAACATCAGGGATAGTTAGGAGGGCTCAAAATTAAATAAATCCTAATTTTGAGGCAATCCCACCAAATATCTGTAAATGTACCATGTTGGCCACAGTTTCAATAAACTAAGGGAGACAAGTTGGAAACTGTTTGGTTTATCCTAGTTGATACCAAATATCACCAATAGTATACTTAGGATTCCCAGGGGCATATCAGGGTCCTGGCAGCGGTTCACCTGCATTTTCATTTTCCTGTATCAATCATAATAGACTGCTGGGATAGTGATCTATAAGTGATGGTATGATTGTGGGCTCGACTTTTGTGTCCAGAGATGACAATGAGGAACAATGTAGTGTGATATTATCCACTTAACTGATGATTTCTCTTACGTCCTAGAGGATTCTGGGGTCCATATTAGTACCATGGGGTATAGACGGGTCCACCAGGAGCCATGGGCACTTTAAGACTTTGATAGTGTGGGATGGCTCCTCCCTCTATGCCCCTCCCACCAGACTCAGTTTAGAAAATGTGCCCGGGGAGCCGGTCACAGCTAGGGGAGCTCTTAGAGCTTTTCTTGTTTTCTTGTTTTTTTTAAGATGTTAGGCACAGGGAGGCTGCTGGCAACAACCTCCCTGCTTTGTGGGACTTAGGGGGGGAGTAGTGTCCAACCCTCAGAGGTTAATGGCCACTATCTCCGCTGACAAGACATTAAGCTCCTGAGGGTGATGATCGTTAGCCCCCGAGGTGACCGCTCACTCCCGCAGCTTGCCGCCACCCCTTAACAGAGTCAGAAGATGGCAGTGGTGTACCCCCGGTGACCCGACAAGCGGGGAGCCGGGGTGAATGGCGGCATCAGGGTGGAAGCACAGTACTGGCACTGCGCTCCGGAGGCTCAGCGGTACATATGGTGCGGCGCTGTGCGGGGAGCCCTGGGCCAGCGCATATAGCCTAAAAAAATGGACAATAAACCTATCAGGGACGTTGTTCTGCTGCCAGTATAAATTACCTCAGGCCAGTATAATCCTGTAAGTGCGGGAAGCCGTGCAATGTTTGGGGGCGGAGCTTCTCCTCAGAGCGGACCCAGCAGCTCACCAGTGCCATTTTCTTCCTGCAGTTCATCACTGAGAGACGCTGACAGGGAGCGCTGACCCTCCACACGACTCCAGCTATCCTGTGTGGTACCAGGGGGTTGTAGAAGGGGGGGAGGCTGCCATTTTACTGTGTAATCTATTAAGGTACACAGTCAGCGCCAGGCAGTTACTCTGTCACTGCTTACTGTGGCACTGTGTGTGCTGGCTCCAATCTCTGTGTTTCTCTGAAGGTACTTGGGGAAAACTGTGTCTGACATTTTCCTGTGTGTGTATGCTGATTATCACATAGTCATGTCCAGGGACTCTGTGTCTTGTGTGGCAGAATATGTATCTTCTCCAGAGAAATCCATTCCTTGTACCCAGGAATGTAATATTTTGTCTCTGCCTTCCGAATCCGAGCCACAGTGGGTGGCTTCTATTAAGGGAATGATATCCCAGATTTCTACTAGGACTGCACATTATGAGACTGAATCACAGATTTTAAAACAATCTGTGGAGGTTTTGTCTGGTTCTGTCCCCACTACCTCAAAATCACCTGGTGTATCCAAGAAATGTGCGCTTGCTCAGATTATGCAGGTCGACATGGACACCGACTGTGACACGGCAGAGGGTGATGCGGATTTGCGGGGGGTGAGGCTTCCCTGGCAAGTGGGGTGCAACTCATGGTTGAGGCTATTAGAGATGTGTTACACATTACTGACAAACCATCTGAACAGGTAGAGGAGGCTTACTTTACAGACAATAAGAAGGCCTCCCTGACCTTCCCTGCATCTAAGGAATTAAACGCATTATTTGAAAAATCCTGGGAAAATCCAGAGAAAAAATTCCAGGTCCCAAAGAGGGTTCTTGTGGCTTTTCCTTTCCCTGTGGATGATAGGAAAAAGTGTGAAAACCCTCCTATAGTAGACGCCTCTGTATCTAGACTGTCTAAAAAGGTGGTGTTACCTGTCCCGGGGGCTACCGCTTTGAAAGAACCGGCAGACCGCAAGATTGAAACTACGCTCAAATCCATATACACTGCTTCAGGAGTGGCGTTAAGGCCCGCTATTGCCTGTGCATGGATTTCTAAAGCCATAGTAAAGTGGTCAGGCACATTACTAGAGGACTTAGATTCTATGGCTAGAAGTGACATTGAATTGTTTTTTACGTAACATACAGGATTCTGCAGGTTTCATGGTGGAGGCCATGAAGGACCTGGGTAATCAGACTGCAAGGACGTCGTCCATGGCTGTCTCAGCACGCAGGGGTCTCTGGCTACGCCACTGGTCTGCAAACATGGAATCCAGGAGAAGTGTGGAGAACCTACCCTTCACATGTCAGGCGCTATTTGGGGAAGCATTGGATGCGTGGATCTCCACGGCAACCTCTGGTAAGTCAACCTTTCTTCCCTCAGCCTCTCAGATGACGAAGAAACCCTTTTCTACGTCCTTGGTGCAGTCCTTTCGGTCTGCAAAAGCTAAGAAGCGGCACCTGCAGGTTCCCAAAACCAGAAACCTGCCTCTGTGTCCCCAAAATCCTCAGCGTGACGGTGGAACTCCCTGCCTGGAGAACGGGCAGGTGGGAGCGAGGCTCAGACGTTTCAGTCACATCTGGGTGTTGTCCGGTCTGGATCCCTGGGTACAGTATATTGTGTCCCAGGGGTACAAACTGGAGTTTCAAGAGCTCCCACCCCACAGGTTCTTCAAATCCGGTCTGCCAGCTTTGCTGTCAGACAGAGCTATCCTTCAGGAAGCCATTCACAAAATGGAAAGGGCAGATGTAATTGTTCCAGTTCCACCTCCTCGGGTAAACCAGGGTTACTATTAAAACCTCTTTGTGGTACCAAAACCGGATGGTTCGGTCAGGCCAATTTTGAACCTGAAGTCGCTAAACCCTTACTTAAAGGAATTCAAGTTCAAAAAGAGTCTCTGAGAGCGGTGATCTCAGGGCTGGAGGAGGGAGAGTTTCTTTCTGGTATCCTTGGACATCAAGGATGCATACCTACACATTCCGATTTGGCCACCACACCAGGCTTATCTCAGATTTGTGCTGTTGAACTGTCACTATCAGTTCCAGGCACTGCCGTTCGGCCTCTCCACAGCACCAAGGGTGTTCACCAAGGTAATGGCAGAGATGATGATCTTCCTCCGCAGGCAGGGGGTGAATATAATCCCTTATCTGGACGATCTGCTGATAAAGGCATCTTCCAGGGGGAGGTTGTTGCAGTCCATTGCTCTCACGACTCAACTGCTCAAGGACCATGGATGGATCCTGAATCTTCCAAAATCACATTTGGAGCCGAAAAGGAGATTGTCTTTCCTGGGGATGATCTTCGACACGGAAGTGCAGAGGGTATTTCTACCGGTGGAAAAGGCGTTGGTGATCCAAAGAATGGTCCGGGATGTCTTGACACCTACCCGGGTATCCGTTCATTAGTGCATTCGCCTTCTGGGGAAGATGGTTGCCTCCTACGAGACGCTTCAGTACGGAAGATTTCATGCACGGTTCTTCCAACTGGTTCTCCTGGACAAGTGGTCGGGCTCTCATCTGCACATGCCCCAGACGATACATCTGTCACCAAAAAGCCAGGATTTCACTCCTGTGGTGGCTACAATTGCCTCGCCTTCTAGAGGGCCGCAGGTTCGGGATTCAGGACTGGATCCTTCTAACCACGGATGCAAGTCTCAGAGGTTGGGGCGCAGTCACCCAAGGGGAAAGCTTCCAAGGAAGGTGGTCAGGTCTGGAATCCAGTCTTCCAATCAACATTCTGGAACTAAGGGCTGTATACAACAGTCTTCTAAAAGCGGCGCATCTTCTACAAGAGCGGGCCATTCAAGTGCAGTCAAACGATGTAACAACGGTGGCCTACATAAACCAACAGGGTGGAACGAAGAGCAGAACTGCAATGTCAGAGGTAACAAGAATCATCCTCTAGGCAGAAAGGCATGCGTTGGCGCTGTCAGCAATATTCATTCCGGGAGTGGACAACTGGGAAGCGGACTTCCTCAGAAGACACGATCTCCATCCAGGAGAGTGGGGCCTCCATCCAGAGGTGTTCACAGAGGTGACAAATCTTTGGGGTGTACCCCAAATAGACATGATGGCTCCTGTCTCAACAAGAAACTTTGGAGGTACTGTTCCAGGTCAAGAGACCCACAAGCAGTGGCGGTGGACACCCTGGTGACTCCATGGGTGTTCCAGTCAGTGTACGTGTTCCCTCCACTTCCACTCATTCCAAGGATTCTAAAGCTCATAAAGAGAACAAGAGTTCAGGCGATCCTCATTGATCCGGACTGGCCAAGAAGGGCTTGGTACGCGGATCTTCTGGATCTACTGCTGGAAGATCCAAGGCCTCTTCCTCTTTGGGAGGACCTACTGCAACAGGGGCTGTTCATTTATCAAGACTTACCGCGGCTACGTTTGATGGCATGGAGGTTGAATGCCAGATATTAGCTTGGAAGGGCATTCCGAACATGGTTATTCCTACCCTGATCCAGGCTAGGAAAGGAGTAACGTTGAAACATTACTATCGCATTTGGAAAAAGTATATATCTTGTAGTGAAACCAAGAAGTTTCCTACGGTGGAGTTTCAACTGGGACAGTTTCTCCTCTTCCTGCAAGCAGGTGTGGACTGGATATGGGCCTGAAGTTGGGATCTGTAAAGGTCCTGCTTTCGGCCTTGTCCATTTTCTTCCAGAAACTGTTGGCTTCCCTCCCTGAGGTTCAGACTTTCTTGGAAGGGGTTCTGCACATCCTGCCTCCCTTTGTGCTGCCTACGGCACCCTGGGATCTTAACGTGGTGTTACAGTTCCTCCAATCGGATTGGTTCGAGCCTCTACCGGAGGTTGAAGTCAAGTTTCTCACGTGGAAGGCTGTCACTTTGTTGGCCTTAGCTTCTGCTAGACGTGTCGGAGTCAGGTAGGAGGGGCATAGAGGGAGGAGCCAGCCCACACTATCAAAGTCTTAAAGTGCCCATGGCTCCTGGTGGACCCGTCTATACCCCATGGTACTAATATGGACCCCAGCATCCTCTACGGACTATGAGAAAAGGATTTACCGGTAGGTAATTAAAATCCTATTTTATTCCTTTCAGAACAGTCAATAACATTATTTTTTTTTAAATGTAGTTCATATAGTTTAAAAAGTATTTTTAAAAATATTTAAATATTATATTATGCACATCTGCATCAAAAACTGGGGGACACATGGATCAAAGCAATAAAGAGCAAGTAAATTTGCACCTTAATTAAAAACTGTGTTGCCCTGCATGTAAAACAGACCTCCCAACTGTCCTAATTTTGGGGGTCATTCCGAGTTGTTCGCTCGTTGCCGATTTTCGCAACGGAGCGATTAAGGCGAAAATGCGCATGCGCATGGTACGCAGTGCGCATGCGCTAAGTATTTTAGCTCATAACTTAGTAGATTTACTCACGTCCGAACTAAGAATTTCCATCGTTGAAGTGATCGGAGTGTGATTGACAGGAAGTGGGTGTTTCTGGGCGGAAACTGACCGTTTTCTGTGAGTGTGCGGAAAAACGCAGGCGTGCCAGGATAAAACGCGGGAGTGTCTGGAGAAACGGGGGAGTGGCTGGCAGAACGCAGGGCGTGTTTGTGACGTCAAACCAGGAACGAAACGGGCTGAGCTGATCGCAGTGTAGGAGTAAGTCTTGACCTACTCAGAAACTGCTAAGAATTTAACATTCGCAAATTCTGCTAAGCTAAGATACACTCCCAGAGGGCGGCGGCCTAGCGTGTGCAATGCTGCTAAAATCTGCTAGCGAGCGAACAACTCGGAATGACCCCCTTTGGCAGAACAGTCCCGCTTTTTGGGCACTGCAGTGTCCCATGGAAGAGCAAGGTTGGCAAGTCTCACTCTTACTTGCTGCCCTGTATAGCAGAGCAGCGATGAATGGATTGAGTAAGGTTAGCTAGAACATCATCCTCACCCCACTTGTTAGGCTAAATTGTACAGTGTTGAATAAAAATAAAAAAAAACATTCATGCCAACAATAATCAGCATTTGAATGCACAGAAAATCTTGCAATGACATCACATTAGAATTCCCAGATCAATGTTTGGTTTGGTTGGCTGGCAACCAGTGACATCATAATGCATGGAATACTGGTCCAGACTTTACCAAGAGTTCTGGACAGGAGTCCAAGCTCTATATAACAGCAGACATGGCTATCCAACAAAGTGCTGCAGGTAAGGAAAATAATTTTCAGGTTTTTTTTTTAATGGTATATGGGTGATTAGCAATGGTAAGGGAGTGGTGGAAGCTAGGTTAGTGGTTCATGTGGGTGTAAAAAAATGGATGGTCCTCATATGGGGTGCGAGGAAGAGGCAAGGTGTGATCCTACAGCGTGGGATGAGAGAAAGTAGAAGGTCCCCATGTCCCCAAAAGCTAATTGTAGAGGCAGAAGGGAGGGACAGGCTGTCTCAATGGTGGTTTGATTGGTATGACAGGCTTCTGTCATACCCAGTTAAAGGCTACTTACATGCTGATCTGTGAGGGCACTGGCCGTCCACCGATCACTGTCAGATCTGTGGTAGGATTTTTAAAGAGGAAGAAGGGGGGTCAAATCTGGGGTCTAATTTTTAATGAAAGAAAGCCAATGAGCATAATAGTTGATTATTTAGATTACCAGTATAAGGTATTTTGGGGCAGATGTATTAACCTGGAGACGGCATAAGGAAGTGATAAACCAGTGATAAGTGCACGGTGATAAACACACCAGCGAATGAGCGCCTATCTGTTCATTTACATATTGGAGCTGATTGGCTGGTGCGTTTATCACCTTCCACTTATCACTGGTTTATCACTTCCTTATGCCTTTTCCAGGTTAATACATCTGCCCCTTTGTTCTTTAATTGTTTATGTATATGTAGTAGACTGTTTGTTTTTAAGGTATAAACAAATGTATGACTTTATGCCAAGTCAGTAAAATTCTGTCCTTGAAAGTCTCATCATGTGTGACTTCACAAGTCTATTTTCCAGAGCTCTAGGGTGGTGTCTAGATGCTGTCAAGAATGTGAGAGGGGAGACAGGTGCGGCAGAGCCCTTCCTGTCATACTAACACATACCCCAGAGTTTTGGTTGTATAAAGTATATGAAAAATACATAGAGTATATTAGAAATATCTAATTATTCTAATCATTTTTATAGTCAAAACCAGGGATTAAAGTGGTCCTGGAGAGGTGGTGGAACTCATTAACTCTGCCACCTCATCCCTCCCCCCACTTCCCTCCTCACATTAAGCGGAGCCAGGGCAAGTGCTAGTGTTCTCGGCATTCCCCCCCCCCCTCCCCCCTTACAAGCCATAACTTAGTGCCCTACTTCTCATACTGTATAAAGGGACACTGATCTCACAAAGATACAGCGTGGTCACATAATAGTACCCCCAAATAAAATTATAACACCCAGTAGCACAATCTTATTCACATTACCCCTTATTCATATTATACCACATAGTAATGCCCCTTATTCAGGTTATATCACTCAGTAGTGCCCTTTATTCACATTGCACTACACAATGGTACCCTTTATACATGTTATGCCACACAGTAGTGCCCCTTATACACAATTTCCACAGTAGTAGTGCCTCTTACAGATAATGCCCACAGTTGTAGTGCCCCTTACACATAATGACCACAGTAGTGCCACTTGTACACATAATGCCCACAGTAGTGCCACTTGTACACATAATGGCTACAGAAGTACCGCTTATACACAAAATGCCCACAGTAGTAGTGCCGATTATAAACAGAATCCCCACAGTAGTAGTGCCCCTTACACATAATACCCACAGTAGTTGTGCCCCTATACATAATGCCCACAGTAGTGCCCCTTATGCACATCTCTGCCTGTCACTCCAGCAGCTCACTGCCTGCGTTTCTCCAGCAGCTCCATGCCCTGTATTCCTCCAGCAGTTTCCCTACCTCTCTTGTCCCTCCAACCCCCTCTCATCTTGTCTTTAAGATGCAAAGAGCCAGCTCCTCTTCCTGCCTCCTCTTCACTTCAGCAGCGGAGACAGCATAACATCACATACGCAGTGCTGGAAAAGAAAGCCACTGGGACCTGAGGAGGGGATGAATGCTAATTAACAGACACAGCATGTGTGAGTACCAGGAGGAGTGGACTGTAAATGGAGGAGGACATGGAGCCACCAGGATCCAAGGAATGGGGAGGTAGCTGCAGCTTATCAGTAACACTAGCGCTGTCTGCATCATCTATTAAAGTAGGTGACGGTACAGCATTTTCTGTTGGAATTAATGTGCAGGGCAATGGAGGCGGTGGAGCTAGTTCTCCCTACCATTCAGTGTCGGACTGGGGCATCAAGGGCCCACCAGGGAAATGCAATCACAGGGGTCCACTAAGGGGCGTTGCCATATACTGGAAGTGGTGTGGCCAGCTATTATAGGCACCACCTAGCATAGTATATAATGAAAAAAAATATACCTTTCAAATATGGCCGGTTTCACCCAGTGCCGTAACTAGGCATTTTAGCGCTGTGTGCAAGAAACGGCATTGGCGCCACCCCCCCTATGCAAGATAGGGGCAGTGCACGCCGTAGGCGCTCAAAAAATATATAGGGGCATGGCTTCATGGGGAAGGGATGTGGCCACAAAATAATACCAATTCATACTACGGTGCACAGTTGTCTCCATTATTCACATAATGCTGCACAGTAGCGCCACTACACCAGGTAGAGCCCCTTTTACACATTACGGCAGCCAGTCCCCCTTTTTACACATTACGGCAGACAGCGTCCCCTTTTTACACATTACAGCAGACAGCGCCTTCTTTTTACACATTACGGCAGACAGCGTGCCCTTTTTACACATTACGGCAGACAGAGTCCCCCTTTTACACATTACGGCAGACAGCATCCCTCTTTTTTTACATTACGGCAGACAGCATCTCCCTTTTTACACATTACGCAGTCAGCGTCCGCCTTTTTACACATTACAGCAGACAGCGTCCCCCTTTTTACACATTACGGCAGACAGCATCCCCCTTTTTACACATTATGGCAGACAGCGTCCCCTTTTTACACATTGTGGCAGACAGAATAGATAGATAGATAGATAGATAGATACTTACTATAGCTCCCCACTGGTTCAGGCGCCTTAGTGCAGGCTTCATGCAGCAGATCCCAGGCAGGGGAGAAGGAGGAGGAGGGAGGGGGACTGCAGCCCCAGCAGTGCTATGTGATTGGTAGTGGCGCTGCAGCAGCTGTCCCTCTCCTTCCGCATTGGCTGGCCGACGCCGCTGTGAATGCTGTGAATGCTGGGATGAGGGAAGCGCATCCCAGCATTCACAGCAGCGCCGGGCAGCCAATGCGGAAGAAGAGGGGACTGCTGCAGCGGTGCCGCTACCAATTACATAGCGCTGCTGCGGCTCCAGTTCCCCTCCCTGCTTCTCCTCCTCCCCTGCCTCCGGCGCTGCTGCTCTCCTCTCCTCTTCTACAGCACGGCGCAACCAGCACAGCAGAGGCGGCTTGTAATGAGTCAATTTGACTCATTACAAGCCACTGGCCGTTGCGCCCTCATGGCAACTGTGCTGTGTCTTGCGGTTCATCCCACCACACATTGCTCCAATACTAATAACATAGTACTAACATATCTAATCTCCCGATAAGAGCTGCCCTTTGCAATGGCCGCCAGTCCCTGGACTTCCGGGTTTATGACCCGGGAGTCCCTCTGCGCATGCGCAGAGTAATGCTGTGGCCACGGAAAGTGCTGGGAGGGATCTGATTGGATCCCTCTGACAGCACTGATGTGGAAAGAAGCCCATAGGCTTCTATAGGGTAACACCAACTTTTGCTGGAACTACCTTGCTCATCGGAAACCCAGCGTCCTGTGGTTTTACCGCATTTTTCTGTTAGTACATCCCGCCCATTGTATGTGCAGTAATGTCCTGGTAGCGGTGGCGGTGGGCTTCATCTAGGGGATAGAATATCATAAGACAATTACATACCATTTATTATAATTAAACTACGGAAGAAGTGGGCTTTCCTGCGCCCTGTGCCTGCCACGCACCCATAGGGGCTAATTCAGACCTGATCGGTGCTATGCACAGAAGCGATCAAGCCTGATTTGTGTATGCGCCGTTGCCGCAGTGCGCCGGCGCATGGCAGACAGCCGACGGCTGTCTTAGCCCAGTGATCACCTCTGCCTGATTGACAGGCAGAAGTGGTCGCTGGGTGGGAGGGGACAGGAGGGAGCAGTCCGGTGGTGGTGCGGTCCCGGTAATGCAGGTGTGCCCGTTGGGGGGCGGGCTGCGGCAGCTGCGTGACGTCACACGCAGCCACTGCGACCTGGGCTGCAACGAGTAGCTCCCTGCCAGCGCGCAAGATCTGCACTGGCTGGGAGCTACTCCTCCAGTACAATAGCATCGCCACTGTGCGATGCTTTTGTACTTGTACAAATTTTTTTTATCACATCTACGATCAGGTCTGAATCACCCCCTATAGTGCATAACATCATGATGTCATGCTGAGAGGGCTGGGCCGCAGCTGCCAAGAAGAACAAAAAGAGCATGGACCACAGGTCAGTGACCAGGGCCGGACTGACCATCTGGCTCTTCTGGCAAATGCCAGAAGGGCCGATGGGCTGGTGGTCCGGTCTGGTCCACAGAGAGCTAGGAAGGCTGCGCTCAGCGTAGCTCCCGGCTCTCTGGTTCATCCCCAGTTGCCGCCGCCGCCAGATGTGCCCCGTTGTTAAGCAATATGGGGGCGTGCGATGAGTCCACGCCCCCTGACTCGCGCCACACCCCCATTTTCACATGCACACGCCTTCAACACGTGCGCACAGAGTCCCCAGTCCGTCCCTGGCAGTGCCATGCCCAGGATCCTCGTTCTGTGCAACAGCACCGCTTGCACATCCCTAGTTATGGCCCTACAGTACAATTCTGTTATTTATGCCACTGAACAGTAGTAGATTCTCTGGGGAAGTCGAATGGACCAGGAAAATTTAATTTACTCCTGAAGAACTCTAAATTCTAAAGCCTCCTATATATCCAGAGAAAGAACAGAAGTATGGTCTATACTACTATACTATGGCCTCGTGGGACCCTTAGTCCAGCTCTGATGTCACCAGGCGTCAGAGCTGCATTCCTGTCCTGTATTAAGACAGTACATTGCACCTGCTACAGAAACTGAAAGCTTGTGGAGGTGTGTGTGTGTGTAAACTTTCAGGAAAGCACCATGGAGATGAAGGCCATTGTCTTGTAGCTGATAGAGTCTATGTTATGTGACTGGGAGTAGCAACAAATGTTTGTCAGAAGTTCTCGTACACAGAAATATAGTATTTATCATTTTTAAATGTAAAACTTTAAATGATCTATTTTTCATTAAAGCAGAGCTAAATTTTATTATTCAGCCAGTAAAAACATTTTTTTTAAATAGTTGTGGTAGGTTCTGGAAATGGCTTAAACGACACAGATTTTGAAAATTGGTCCCGCTCAGGATTTATACTTATAATGGGATCAGGTGTTTCCATTTCAGGATGTGTAAGTAAATTACTTTTATTTCTATTTTTCAGTGTTAGTGCAATGAGTCATGTTCCTTTGATATGCCATGTTCCTGCTTTGTCACTTGTTTTTCCAATGTTGTAACACAAGCAGAATTAATTTAACCCTGTTAAGGGCACCTGGAGTGGGTCACGCAGTATGTTGACAGGCCTGGCAAAGTACTATGCTTTTTTTCTCTAAGTAAATATTGTAAGAACGTATACGTACATGGCTGCATATAGAGTCTGTGTTGCACTAGGCATCGTGAATGAATTTTCTTGCTCATTTATAGATGGCTTTACTTTATCCATTACAATATGCCCTTACAGCAGTATGTTTACATAATCAGGCAGAATTCTAAAATTAGACCCCTATGGAAATATGTATAAAATACTAGAGATGAGCGCCGGAAATTTTTCGGGTTTTGTGTTTTGGTTTTGGGTTCGGTTCCGCGGCCGTGTTTTGGGTTCGACCGCGTTTTGGCAAAACCTCACCGAATTTTTTTTGTCGGATTCGGGTGTGTTTTGGATTCGGGTGTTTTTTTCAAAAAACCCTAAAAAACAGCTTAAATCATAGAATTTGGGGGTAATTTTGATCCCAAAGTATTATTAACCTCAAAAAACATAATTTACACTCATTTTCAGCCTATTCTGAACACATCACACCTCACAATATTATTTTTAGTCCTAAAATTTGCACCGAGGTCGCTGTGTGAGTAAGATAAGCGACCCTAGTGGCCGACACAAACACCGGGCCCATCTAGGAGTGGCACTGCAGTGTCACGCAGGATGGCCCTTCCAAAAAACCCTCCCCAAACAGCACATGACGCAAAGAAAAAAAGAGGCGCAATGAGGTAGCTGACTGTGTGAGTAAGATTAGCGACCCTAGTGGCCGACACAAACACCGGGCACATCTAGGAGTGGCACTGCAGTGTCACGCAGGATGTCCCTTCCAAAAAACCCTCCCCAAACAGCACATGACGCAAAGAAAAAAAGAGGCGCAATGAGGTAGCTGACTGTGTGAGTAAGATTAGCGACCCTAGTGGCCGACACAAACACCGGGCCCATCTAGGAGTGGCACTGCAGTGTCACGCAGGATGTCCCTTCCAAAAAACCCTCCCCAATCAGCACATGATGCAAAGAAAAAGAAAAGAAAAAAGAGGTGCAAGATGGAATTATCCTTGGGCCCTCCCACCCACCCTTATGTTGTATAAACAAAACAGGACATGCACACTTTAACCAACCCATCATTTCAGTGACAGGGTCTGCCACACGACTGTGACTGATATGACGGGTTGGTTTGGACCCCCCCCAAAAAAGAAGCAATTAATCTCTCCTTGCACAAACTGGCTCTACAGAGGCAAGATGTCCACCTCATCTTCACCCTCCGATATATCACCGTGTACATCCCCCTCCTCACAGATTATCAATTCGTCCCCACTGGAATCCACCATCTCAGCTCCCTGTGTACTTTGTGGAGGCAATTGCTGCTGGTCAATGTCTCCGCGGAGGAATTGATTATAATTCATTTTAATGAACATCATCTTCTCCACATTTTCTGGATGTAACCTCGTACGCCGATTGCTGACAAGGTGAGCGGCGGCACTAAACACTCTTTCGGAGTACACACTTGTGGGAGGGCAACTTAGGTAGAATAAAGCCAGTTTGTGCAAGGGCCTCCAAATTGCCTCTTTTTCCTGCCAGTATAAGTACGGACTGTGTGACGTGCCTACTTGGATGCGGTCACTCATATAATCCTCCACCATTCTATCAATGTTGAGAGAATCATATGCAGTGACAGTAGACGACATGTCCGTAATCGTTGTCAGGTCCTTCAGTCCGGACCAGATGTCAGCATCAGCAGTCGCTCCAGACTGCCCTGCATCACCGCCAGCGGGTGGGCTCGGAATTCTGAGCCTTTTCCTCGCACCCCCAGTTGCGGGAGAATGTGAAGGAGGAGATGTTGACAGGTCGCGTTCCGCTTGACTTGACAATTTTGTCACCAGCAGGTCTTTCAACCCCAGCAGACCTGTGTCTGCCGGAAAGAGAGATCCAAGGTAGGCTTTAAATCTAGGATCGAGCACGGTGGCCAAAATGTAGTGCTCTGATTTCAACAGATTGACCACCCGTGAATCCTTGTTAAGCGAATTAAGGGCTGCATCCACAAGTCCCACATGCCTAGCGGAATCGCTCCGTGTTAGCTCCTTCTTCAATGCCTCCAGCTTCTTCTGCAAAAGCCTGATGAGGGGAATGACCTGACTCAGGCTGGCAGTGTCTGAACTGACTTCACGTGTGGCAAGTTCAAAGGGCATCAGAACCTTGCACAACGTTGAAATCATTCTCCACTGCACTTGAGACAGGTGCATTCCACCTACTATATCGTGCTCAATTGTATAGGCTTGAATGGCCTTTTGCTGCTCCTCCAACCTCTGAAGCATATAGAGGGTTGAATTCCACCTCGTTACCACTTCTTGCTTCAGATGATGGCAGGGCAGGTTCAGTAGTTTTTGGTGGTGCTCCAGTTTTCTGTACGTGGTGCCTGTACGCCGAAAGTGTCCCGCAATTCTTCTGGCCACCGACAGCATCTCTTGCACGCCCCTGTCGTTTTTTAAAAAATTCTGCACCACCAAATTCAAGGTATGTGCAAAACATGGGACGTGCTGGAATTGGCCCAGATTTAATGCACACACAATATTGCTGGCGTTGTCCGATGCCACAAATCCACAGGAGAGTCCAATTGGGGTAAGCCATTCCGCGATGATCTTCCTCAGTTGCCGTAAGAGGTTTTCAGCTGTGTGCGTATTCTGGAAAGCGGTGATACAAAGCGTAGCCTGCCTAGGAAAGAGTTGGCGTTTGCGAGATGCTGCTACTGGTGCCGCCGCTGCTGTTCTTGCGGCGGGAGTCCATACATCTACCCAGTGGGCTGTCACAGTCATATAGTCCTGACCCTGCCCTGCTCCACTTGTCCACATGTCCGTGGTTAAGTGGACATTGGGTACAGCTGCATTTTTTAGGACACTGGTGACTCTTTTTCTGAGGTCTGTGTACATTTTCGGTATCGCCTGCCTAGAGAAATGGAACCTAGATGGTATTTGGTACCGGGGACACAGTACCTCCAACAAGTCTCTAGTTGGCTCTGCAGTAATGATGGATACCGGAACCACGTTTCTCACCACCCAGGATGCCAAGGCCTCAGTTATCCGCTTTGCAGTAGGATGACTGCTGTGATATTTCATCTTCCTCGCAAAGGACTGTTGAACAGTCAATTGCTTACTGGAAGTAGTACAAGTGGGCTTACGACTTCCCCTCTGGGATGACCATCGACTCCCAGCGGCAACAACAGCAGCGCCAGCAGCAGTAGGCGTTACACGCAAGGATGCATTGGAGGAATCCCAGGCAGGAGAGGACTCGTCAGACTTGCCAGTGACATGGCCTGCAGGACTATTGGCATTCCTGGGGAAGGAGGAAATTGACACTGAGGGAGTTGGTGGGGTGGTTTGCGTGAGCTTGGTTACAAGAGGAAGGGATTTACTGGTCAGTGGACTGCTTCCGCTGTCACCCAAAGTTTTTGAACTTGTCACTGACTTATTATGAATGCGCTGCAGGTGACGTATAAGGGAGGATGTTCCGAGGTGGTTAACGTCCTTACCCCTACTTATTACAGCTTGACAAAGGGAACACACGGCTTGACACCTGTTGTCCGCATTTCTGGTGAAATACCTCCACACCGAAGAGCTGATTTTTTTGGTATTTTCACCTGGCATGTCAACGGCCATATTCCTCCCACGGACAACAGGTGTCTCCCCGGGTGCCTGACTTAAACAAACCACCTCACCATCAGAATCCTCCTGGTCAATTTCCTCCCCAGCGCCAGCAACACCCATATCCTCCTCATCCTGGTGTACTTCAACACTGACATCTTCAATCTGACTATCAGGAACTGGACTGCGGGTGCTCCTTCCAGCACTTGCAGGGGGCGTGCAAATGGTGGAAGGCGCATGCTCTTCACGTCCAGTGTTGGGAAGGTCAGGCATCGCAAACGACACAATTGGACTCTCCTTGTGGATTTGGGATTTCAAAGAACGCACAGTTCTTTGCGGTGCTTTTGCCAGCTTGAGTCTTTTCAGTTTTCTAGCGAGAGGCTGAGTGCTTCCATCCTCATGTGAAGCTGAACCACTAGCCATGAACATAGGCCAGGGCCTCAGCCGTTCCTTGCCACTCCGTGTGGTAAATGGCATATTGGCAAGTTTACGCTTCTCCTCCGACAATTTTATTTTAGGTTTTGGAGTCCTTTTTTTTCTGATATTTGGTGTTTTGGATTTGACATGCTCTGTACTATGACATTGGGCATCGGCCTTGGCAGACGACGTTGCTGGCATTTCATCGTCTCGGCCATGACTAGTGGCAGCAGCTTCAGCACGAGGTGGAAGTGGATCTTGATCTTTCCCTAATTTTGGAACCTCAACTTTTTTGTTCTCCATATTTTATAGGCAGAACTAAAAGGCACCTCAGGTAAACAATGGAGATGGATGGATTGGATACTAGTATACAATTATGGACGGACTGCCACGGTTAGGTGGTATAAAAAAACCACGGTTAGGTGGTATATATTATAATAATAATACAATTATGGATGGACGGACTGCCTGCCGACTGCCGACACAGAGGTAGCCACAGCCGTGAACTACCGCACTGTACACTGGTTGATAAAGAGATAGTAGTATACTCGTAACAACTAGTATGACACTATGACGACGGTATAAAGAATGGAAAAAAAACCACGGTTAGGTGGTATATATTATAATAATAATACAATTATGGATGGACGGACTGCCTGCCGACTGCCGACACAGAGGTAGCCACAGCCGTGAACTACCGCACTGTACACTGGTTGATAAAGAGATAGTAGTATACTCGTAACAACTAGTATGACACTATGACGACGGTATAAAGAATGGAAAAAAAACCACGGTTAGGTGGTAGGTATATAATAATAAATAATACAATTCTGGTCGGACGGACTGCCTGCCGTGTGCCGACACAGAGGTAGCCACAGCCGTGAACTACCGCACTGTACACTGGTTGATAAAGAGATAGTAGTATACTCGTAACAATTAGGATGACACTATGACGGTATAAAGAATGAAAAAAAAACCGCGGTTAGGTGGTAGGTATATAATAATAAATAATACAATTCTGGTCGGACGGACTGCCTGCCGTGTGCCGACACAGAGGTAGCCACAGCCGTGAACTACCGCACTGTACACTGGTTGATAAAGAGATAGTAGTATACTCGTAACAATTAGGATGACACTATGACGGTATAAAGAATGAAAAAAAAACCACGGTTAGGTGGTAGGTATATAATAATAAATAATACAATTCTGGTCGGACGGACTGCCTGCCGTGTGCCGACACAGAGGTAGCCACAGCCGTGAACTACCGCACTGTACACTGGTTGATAAAGAGATAGTAGTATACTCGTAACAATTAGGATGACACTATGACGGTATAAAGAATGAAAAAAAAAACCACGGTTAGGTGGTAGGTATATAATAATAAATAATACAATTCTGGTCGGACGGACTGCCTGCCGTGTGCCGACACAGAGGTAGCCACAGCCGTGAACTACCGCACTGTACACTGGTTGATAAAGAGATAGTAGTATACTCGTAACAATTAGGATGACACTATGACGGTATAAAGAATGAAAAAAAAACCACGGTTAGGTGGTAGGTATATAATAATAAATAATACAATTCTGGTCGGACGGACTGCCTGCCGTGTGCCGACACAGAGGTAGCCACAGCCGTGAACTACCGCACTGTACACTGGTTGATAAAGAGATAGTAGTATACTCGTAACAATTAGGATGACACTATGACGGTATAAAGAATGAAAAAAAAACCACGGTTAGGTGGTAGGTATATAATAATAAATAATACAATTCTGGTCGGACGGACTGCCTGCCGTGTGCCGACACAGAGGTAGCCACAGCCGTGAACTACCGCACTGTACACTGGTTGATAAAGAGATAGTAGTATACTCGTAACAATTAGGATGACACTATGACGGTATAAAGAATGAAAAAAAAAACCACGGTTAGGTGGTAGGTATATAATAATAAATAATACAATTCTGGTCGGACGGACTGCCTGCCGTGTGCCGACACAGAGGTAGCCACAGCCGTGAACTACCGCACTGTACACTGGTTGATAAAGAGATAGTAGTATACTCGTAACAATTAGGATGACACTATGACGGTATAAAGAATGAAAAAAAAACCACGGTTAGGTGGTAGGTATATAATAATAAATAATACAATTCTGGTCGGACGGACTGCCTGCCGTGTGCCGACACAGAGGTAGCCACAGCCGTGAACTACCGCACTGTACACTGGTTGATAAAGAGATAGTAGTATACTCGTAACAATTAGGATGACACTATGACGGTATAAAGAATGAAAAAAAAACCACGGTTAGGTGGTAGGTATATAATAATAAATAATACAATTCTGGTCGGACGGACTGCCTGCCGTGTGCCGACACAGAGGTAGCCACAGCCGTGAACTACCGCACTGTACACTGGTTGATAAAGAGATAGTAGTATACTCGTAACAATTAGGATGACACTATGACGGTATAAAGAATGAAAAAAAAAACCACGGTTAGGTGGTAGGTATATAATAATAAATAATACAATTCTGGTCGGACGGACTGCCTGCCGTGTGCCGACACAGAGGTAGCCACAGCCGTGAACTACCGCACTGTACACTGGTTGATAAAGAGATAGTAGTATACTCGTAACAATTAGGATGACACTATGACGGTATAAAGAATGAAAAAAAAACCACGGTTAGGTGGTAGGTATATAATAATAAATAATACAATTCTGGTCGGACGGACTGCCTGCCGTGTGCCGACACAGAGGTAGCCACAGCCGTGAACTACCGCACTGTACACTGGTTGATAAAGAGATAGTAGTATACTCGTAACAATTAGGATGACACTATGACGGTATAAAGAATGAAAAAAAAACCACGGTTAGGTGGTAGGTATATAATAATAAATAATACAATTCTGGTCGGACGGACTGCCTGCCGTGTGCCGACACAGAGGTAGCCACAGCCGTGAACTACCGCACTGTACACTGGTTGATAAAGAGATAGTAGTATACTCGTAACAATTAGGATGACACTATGACGGTATAAAGAATGAAAAAAAAACCACGGTTAGGTGGTATATATTATAATAATAATACAATTATGGATGGACGGACTGCCTGCCGACTGCCGACACAGAGGTAGCCACAGCCGTGAACTACCGCACTGTACACTGGTTGATAAAGAGATAGTAGTATACTCGTAACAATTAGGATGACACTATGACGGTATAAAGAATGAAAAAAAAACCACGGTTAGGTGGTAGGTATATAATAATAAATAATACAATTCTGGTCGGACGGACTGCCTGCCGTGTGCCGACACAGAGGTAGCCACAGCCGTGAACTACCGCACTGTACTGTGTCTGCTGCTAATATAGACTGGTTGATATTTAAAGAGATATTAGTAGTATACAACAATACTATACTGGTGGTCAGGCACTGGTCACCACTCCTGCAGCAAAAGTGTGCACTGTTAATTAATATAATTGTACTCCTGGCTCCTGCTAACAACCTGCAGTGCTCCCCAGTCTCCCCCACAATTAATTATAAGCTTTTAATTTATACATTGATGACTGTGCAGCACACTGGGCTGAGCTGAGTGCACACAGACTGAGTCACACTGTGTGACTGACTGTGCTGTGTATCGTTTTTTTTTTCAGGCAGAGAATGGATATAGCAGAGAGAAGTGAACGGATATATTATATTAAATAAAAGTTAACTAGCAACTGCACTGGTCACTGACTGTGGTAAACTAACTCTGTCTGCGACTCTGCACAATCTCTCTCTATCTAATCTATCTCTATTCTAATGGAGAGGACGCCAGACACGTCCTCTCCCTATCAATCTCAATGCACGAGTGAAAATGGCGGCGACGCGCGGCTCCTTATATAGAATCCGAGTCTCGCGATAGAATCCGAGCCTCGCGAGAATCCGACAGCGTCATGATGACGTTCGGGCGCGCTCGGGTTAACCGAGCAAGGCGGGAAGATCCGAGTCGCTCGGACCCGTGAAAAAAAACATGAAGTTCGGGCGGGTTCGGATTCCGAGGAACCGAACCCGCTCATCTCTATAAAATACTACTAAGAAGAATTACATTTGTTTAGTATACAATGCTAGCTTAATACTATTCAACATGACAGGTACTGTAGGAGTCAATACATTTCATTTATGCACAGGTAAAAAAAAAAAAGGTAAATGTACACCATACTAATTTATTCATGTATATCTATTTAACAAGCTCTACTTGTTCATTATCACTTACAGGAACAGGGGGAGCGGTCAGTATTCTGACTGCCAACATTTTACTTTTACTGGCTGTCGGGAATTCCAGCGTCAGGATCCTGAACGCTGGGATCCCGACAGCCGGTATATTAACTACATCCCACAGGTACTATGCAAATGTCACAGTATATTTGTTGAGTGCCACTAACTGTATAAAGGAAGTAATGTAACAGAGTAGGCTTTGAAATTATCTCAATTGTTTGGGTGAGTTACAAACTGGCAGATGAAGTAAAGGCACACATGCCAGAAAATCACCAAGAAAGGGCCATTTTCCATACTGTGGTTACAGAAATCGCATGGTGCAGCAAAAGAGCTGTTACCACAGGCAAGATACGGTAACGGAAATCACTGCTGTCTTAAAAAATAATAATACTAAAGACCCTCCCCTGGTTGACCAAACAATGCTACTTTAGCAGTGGTCCTCAACTTCATAAAGGAGGGTCAGGATGTACTGCGCCTGAGTTTGTCGTCCCTGCGAGATTCCGGCTAAAAAACGCGGACATTTATTTAAAGGTACAATCACATACAAGGCAAAACCATGCCTTGGAAGTTATTGCCCCTTTAAAAAAAGTCCAAGTTCGGCCAGCATCCTGCATGGCGACCGAACTCAGGCAGTATTACATCCCGCCCCTGGGCCTTTGGCAATCAGGGGATAAAAAAATACAAATCACCAATCAATAAAAATAAATAAAATTAATTTCTGTGCCTCCTTTCATAAAAGGAAAACATCTAAATCTGTGCACCCAATTATATATACACAAGGGCTAAGCGGGCAACACTGTTGCAGCCCCATGCCCAGGGCCAGACTGCCCATTTGGCACTTCTGGCAAATGTCAGACGGGCCGATGGGCTGGCAGGCTAGTCCTGTCACACATGGAGCCGGGAAGGCCGTGCACAGTCTCCGGCTCTCTGGTCTGGCCGCTCCCACGCCCTACTCCATGGAAATGGGGGCGTGCCATGAGTCCATGCCCCCCTGACTCACGGCACGCCCCCGTTGGTAGTGTCTGCGTACCCCCTTTCGTGGCATGTGCGTGCATGCACATGCCAGGGCCGATTTCAGCCCCCAGTCCGTCCCTGCTCATGCCCCTTACTTCTGGATAGCAAAGTGCATACCTCCCAGTATGACCCATTTCAGGAGGGACTATTGCTCTGTTCCCGAACTCCTATTAATTTAGATTGCTCTCACTTGTGATGAAGCACCTTTCTTTTCAATTAAATAATTCAACACAGGTGAGGTCATTAAAAACTGAGGAGGGAAGTCCAGTAACAGAGCATTTTGTCACTCCTGGAATGGGTCATGTTGGAAGGTATGAGGGTACCCAGAACGGCAGCCTGCCGCCAGGATGACTGCTGGGGATGCTCCAAATGGGCACCCTCCTGTCTGTGCAGTCAAATGGAACGTCTTCAGGATGCCCTGTATAGAGCTGCTGGCTCCACCCCCTGTGTGCAATGTCATGATGTCACTGGTGCAGCCGCACTGGGTACATTTGAGCCTAGTTATGGCTCTGATATTCACTGCTCTGCCCCCCGACTTCCGCTCTGTTCCACCCTGCCCCTGGTCATCCTGCCCCACCCCCACACACACGCTCTGTCCTGCACGCATACGTAGCCTTTATATGTTTTGACCTACTAATATTTTCTGCAGTGTAGTGGGTTTTATACTTACCTTTCTTGATCCGATATAGGCCACAAAATAATATAAATAAAAATCCAAATCAGTCACGCAGCGTACTGTCCCCTTTAGAGACTGTTTGGTTTGGTAGCATATGTTACCCAAGAAAGTAAAATTTGTCCTAAAAAGTAATGCTGATTAAAAAAAAAAATTCTTTGTGAAGAATTTGTCTCATCATATGGAGCAAAACATAAACGAATCTGAAGGGTGGAAATGAGACAGTGGGCCTGATTGAGATGGACGCAGAAAACATCAATGCTGTGTCTTTGGGCATAGCAGCTATGTGTAAGAATAAGAATGCTAATGCTACAGGAGGCATCTGTAGGAAAAAGCCACCACCTTCTAGCATCTGTGATCCGAGTGCATCTGAAGACGCGCTATCGGATCACCACTGTGCGATGACAACGTTGTTGGAAGCATCAGTCATCTGAGTAAGCCTCAGCAAGGGCCAGGAAATCTGCATCGGAAGACACAAACCCTTGCCTCGGTACTCCCAAAAAATGGTGGCGATACCCCCCATTTTCGGGAACGTTGGCACCTGTCAATCAGCCTGTCAATCAGGCATGCAATCACGCAGCACCTTTTCTAAATCGGACCTGTGAGGATTATTTGTGAGTATATATGACACTTTATTACATTATTATACTAAGATTTCTACATGTATACCAGCAATTCATTCTATACCAAAATGACCCCTTACTGCAGCAATGCATCTTTCTAGTTTTGACACCAGTGAGTATAATATATAAGCACAGTGTGGGTAGAGGAAATTAGCTTTGTCCATACTCTATGTATATATACCTGGACCTTCCATATTGTTTGCCTCGCCATATCGCTCTCAAATCCCCCTCCATAGCTATCTCATTGCCCCCTCACTCCATACAGTATCTCTCGCTGCCCCTTCCATATCACTGTTACTGCCCCCTCCATAGCTATCTCATTGCCCTCTCACTCCATACAGTATCTCTCACTGCCCCTTCCATATCACTGTTACTGCCCCCTCCATAGCAATCTCATTGCCCCCTCACTCCATATAGTATCTCTCACTGCCCCTTCCATATCACTGTCACTGCCCCCTCCATAGCAATCTCATTGCCCCCTCACTCCATATAGTATCTCTCACTGCCCCTTCCATATGTCACTGCCCCCTCCATAGCTATCTCATTGCCCCCTCACTCCATATAGTATCTCTCACTGCCCCTTCCATATGTCACTGCCCCCTCCATAGCTATCTCATTGCCCTCTCACTCCATACAGTATCTCTCACTGCCCCTTCCATATCACTGTTACTGCCCCCTCCATAGCAATCTCATTGCCCCCTCACTCCATATAGTATCTCTCACTGCCCCTTCCATATCACTGTCACTGCCCCTCCATAGCTATCTCATTGCCCCCTCACTCCATATAGTATCTCTCACTGCCCCTTCCATATCACTGTCACTGCCCCTCCATAGCTATCTCATTGCCCCCTCACTCCATATAGTATCTCTCACTGCCCCTTCCATATTACTGTCACTGCCCCTCCATAGCTATCTCATTGCCCCCTCACTCCATATAGTATCTCTCACTGCCCCTTCCATATAACTGTCACTGCCCCCTCCATAGCTATCTCATTGCCCCCTCACTCCATACAGTATCTCTCACTGCCCCTTCCATATCACTGTCACTGCCCCTCCATAGCTATCTCATTGCCCCCTCACTCCATATAGTATCTCTCACTGCCCCCTCCATATCACTGTCACTGCCCCCTCCATAGCTATCTCATTGCCCCCTCACTCCATACAGTATCTCTCACTGCCCCTTCCATATCTCTGTCACTGCTCCCTCCATAGCTATCTCATTGCCCCCTCACTCCATATAGTATCTCTCACTGCCCCTTCCATATCACTGTCACTGCCCCTCCATAGCTATCTCATTGCCCCCTCACTCCATATAGTATCTCTCACTGCCCCCTCCATATCACTGTCACTGCCCCCTCCATAGCTATCTCATTGCCCCCTCACTCCGTATAGTATCTCTCACTGCCCCTTCCATATCACTGTCACTGCCCCTCCATAGCTATCTCATTGCCCCCTCACTCCATATAGTATCTCTCACTGCCCCTTCCATATGTCACTGCCCCCTCCATAGCTATATCATTGCCCCCTCACTCCATACAGTATCTCTCACTGCCCCTTCCATATCACTGCCACTGCCACCTCCATAGCTATCTCATTGCCCCCTCACTCCATACAGTATCTCTCACTGCCCCCTCCATATCACTGTCACTGCCCCTCCATAGCTATCTCATTGCCCCCTCACTCCATATAGTATCTCTCACTGCCCCTTCCATATCACTGTCACTGCCCCCTCCATAGCAATCTCATTGCCCCCTCACTCCGTATAGTATCTCTCACTGCCCCTTCCATATCACTGTCACTGCCCCCTCCATAGCTATCTCATTGCCCCCTCACTCCATACAGTATCTCTCACTGCCCCCTCCATATCACTGTCACTGCCACCTCCATAGCTATCTCATTGCCCCCTCACTCCATACAGTATCTCTCACTGCCCCTTCCATATCACTGTCACTGCCCCTCCATAGCTATCTCATTGCCCCCTCACTCCGTATAGTATCTCTCACTGCCCCTTCCATATCACTGTCACTGCCCCCTCCATAGCTATCTCATTGCCCCCTCACTCCATACAGTATCTCTCACTGCCCCCTCCATATCACTGTCACTGCCACCTCCATAGCTATCTCATTGCCCCCTCACTCCATACAGTATCTCTCACTGCCCCTTCCATATCACTGTCACTGCCCCTCCATAGCTATATCATTGCCCCCTCACTCCATATAGTATCTCTCACTGCCCCTTCCATATCACTGTCACTGCCCCTCCATAGCTATCTCATTGCCCCCTCACTCCATATAGTATCTCTCACTGCCCCTTCCATATCACTGTCACTGCCCCCTCCATAGCAATCTCATTGCCCCCTCACTCCATACAGTATCTCTCACTGCCCCTTCCATATCTCTGTCACTGCCCCTCCATAGCTATCTCATTGCCCCCTCACTCCATACAGTATCTCTCACTGCCCCTTCCATATCACTGTCACTGCCCCTCCATAGCTATCTCATTGCCCCCTCACTCCATACAGTTTCTCTCACTGCCCCTTCCATATCACTGTCACTGCCCCCTCCATAGCTATCTCATTGCCCCCTCACTCCATACAGTATCTCTCGCTGCCCCTTCCATATCACTGTTACTGCCCCCTCCATAGCTATCTCATTGCCCTCTCACTCCATATAGTATCTCTCACTGCCCCTTCCATATCACTGTTACTGCCCCCTCCATAGCTATCTCATTGCCCTCTCACTCCATACAGTATCTCTCACTGCCCCTTCCATATCACTGTCACTGCTCCCTCCATAGCTATCTCATTGCCCCCTCACTCCATACAGTATCTCTCACTGCCCCTTCCATATCACTGTCACTGCCCCTCCATAGCTATCTCATTGCCCCCTCACTCCATATAGTATCTCTCACTGCCCCCTCCATATCACTGTCACTGCCCCCTCCATAGCTATCTCATTGCCCCCTCACTCCATACAGTATCTCTCACTGCCCCTTCCATATCTCTGTCACTGCTCCCTCCATAGCTATCTCATTGCCCCCTCACTCCATATAGTATCTCTCACTGCCCCTTCCATATCACTGTCACTGCCCCTCCATAGCTATCTCATTGCCCCCTCACTCCATATAGTATATCTCACTGCCCCCTCCATATCACTGTCACTGCCCCCTCCATAGCTATCTCATTGCCCCCTCACTCCGTATAGTATCTCTCACTGCCCCTTCCATATCACTGTCACTGCCCCTCCATAGCTATCTCATTGCCCCCTCACTCCATACAGTATCTCTCACTGCCCCTTCCATATCACTGTCACTGCTCCCTCCATAGCTATATCATTGCCCCCTCACTCCATACAGTATCTCTCACTGCCCCTTCCATATCACTGTCACTGCCCCTCCATAGCTATCTCATTGCCCCCTCACTCCATACAGTATCTCTCACTGCCCCTTCCATATCACTGTCACTGCCCCTCCATAGCTATATCATTGCCCCCTCACTCCATACAGTATCTCTCACTGCCCCTTCCATATCTCTGTCACTGCCCCTCCATAGCTATCTCATTGCCCCCTCACTCCATACAGTATCTCTCACTGCCCCTTCCATATCACTGTCACTGCCCCTCCATAGCTATCTCATTGCCCCCTCACTCCATACAGTTTCTCTCACTGCCCCTTCCATATCACTGTCACTGCCCCCTCCATAGCTATCTCATTGCCCCCTCACTCCATACAGTATCTCTCGCTGCCCCTTCCATATCACTGTTACTGCCCCCTCCATAGCTATCTCATTGCCCTCTCACTCCATATAGTATCTCTCACTGCCCCTTCCATATCACTGTTACTGCCCCCTCCATAGCTATCTCATTGCCCTCTCACTCCATACAGTATCTCTCACTGCCCCTTCCATATCACTGTCACTGCTCCCTCCATAGCTATCTCATTGCCCCCTCACTCCATACAGTATCTCTCACTGCCCCTTCCATATCACTGTCACTGCCCCTCCATAGCTATCTCATTGCCCCCTCACTCCATATAGTATCTCTCACTGCCCCCTCCATATCACTGTCACTGCCCCCTCCATAGCTATCTCATTGCCCCCTCACTCCATACAGTATCTCTCACTGCCCCTTCCATATCTCTGTCACTGCTCCCTCCATAGCTATCTCATTGCCCCCTCACTCCATATAGTATCTCTCACTGCCCCTTCCATATCACTGTCACTGCCCCTCCATAGCTATCTCATTGCCCCCTCACTCCATATAGTATATCTCACTGCCCCCTCCATATCACTGTCACTGCCCCCTCCATAGCTATCTCATTGCCCCCTCACTCCGTATAGTATCTCTCACTGCCCCTTCCATATCACTGTCACTGCCCCTCCATAGCTATCTCATTGCCCCCTCACTCCATACAGTATCTCTCACTGCCCCTTCCATATCACTGTCACTGCTCCCTCCATAGCTATATCATTGCCCCCTCACTCCATACAGTATCTCTCACTGCCCCTTCCATATCACTGTCACTGCTCCCTCCATAGCTATCTCATTGCCCCCTCACTCCATATAGTATCTCTCACTGCCCCCTCCATATCACTGTCACTGCCCCCTCCATAGCTATCTCATTGCCCCCTCACTCCATACAGTATCTCTCACTGCCCCTTCCATATCTCTGTCACTGCTCCCTCCATAGCTATCTCATTGCCCCCTCACTCCATACAGTATCTCTCACTGCCCCCTCCATATCACTGTCACTGCCACCTCCATAGCTATCTCATTGCCCCCTCACTCCATACAGTATCTCTCACTGCCCCTTCCATATCACTGTCACTGCCCCTCCATAGCTATCTCATTGCCCCCTCACTCCATATAGTATCTCTCACTGCCCCTTCCATATCACTGTCACTGCCCCTCCATAGCTATCTCATTGCCCCCTCACTCCATACAGTATCTCTCACTGCCCCTTCCATATCACTGTCACTGCTCCCTCCATAGCTATCTCATTGCCCCCTCACTCCATACAGTATCTCTCACTGCCCCTTCCATATCACTGTCACTGCTCCCTCCATAGCTATCTCATTGCCCCCTCACTCCATATAGTATCTCTCACTGCCCCTTCCATATCACTGTCACTGCCCCTCCATAGCTATCTCATTGCCCCCTCACTCCATACAGTATCTCTCACTGCCCCTTCCATATCACTGTCACTGCCCCTCCATAGCTATCTCATTGCCCCCTCACTCCATATAGTATCTCTCACTGCCCCTTCCATATCACTGTCACTGCCCCTCCATAGCTATCTCATTGCCCCCTCACTCCATATAGTATCTCTCACTGCCCCCTCCATATCACTGTCACTGCCCCCTCATAGCTATCTCATTGCCCCTTCACTCCATACAGTATCTCTCACTGCCCCTTCCATATCACTGTTACTGCCCCTCCATAGCTATCTCATTGCCCTCTCACTCCATACAGTATCTCTCACTGCCCCTTCCATATCACTGTCACTGCTCCCTCCATAGCTATCTCATTGACCCCCTCACCTCCATACAGTATCTCTCACTGCCCCTTCCATATCTCTGTCACTGCTCCCTCCATAGCTATCTCATTGCCCCCTTCACTCCATACAGTATCTCTCACTGCCCCTTCCATATCACTGTCACTGCACCCCTCCATAGCTATCTCATTGCCCCTTCACTCCATACAGTATCTCTCACTGCCCCTTCCATATCACTGTTACTGCCCCCTCCATAGCTATCTCATTGCCCTCTCACTCACATACAGTATCTCTCACTGCCCCTTCCATATCACTGTCACTGCTCCCTCCATAGCTATCTCATTGCCCCCTCACTCCATACAGTATCTCTCACTGCCCTTCCATATCTCTGTCACTGCTCCCTCCATAGCTATCTCATTGCCCCCTCACTCCATATAGTATCTCTCACTGCCCCTTCCATATCACTGTCACTGCCCCTCCATAGCTATCTCATTGCCCCCTCACTCCATATAGTATCTCTCACTGCCCCCTCCATATCACTGTCACTGCCCCCTCCATAGCTATCTCATTGCCCCCTCACTCCGTATAGTATCTCTCACTGCCCCTTCCATATCACTGTCACTGCCCCTCCATAGCTATCTCATTGCCCCCTCACTCCATATAGTATCTCTCACTGCCCCTTCCATATGTCACTGCCCCCTCCATAGCTATATCATTGCCCCCTCACTCCATACAGTATCTCTCACTGCCCCTTCCATATCACTGTTACTGCCCCCCTCCATAGCTATCTCATTGCCCCCTCACTCCATATAGTATCTCTCACTGCCCCTTCCATATCACTGTCACTGCCCCCTCCATAGCTATCTCATTTGCCCCCTCACTCCATATAGTATCTCTCACTGCCCCTTCCATATCACTGTCACTGCCCCCTCCATAGCTATCTCATTGCCCCCTCACTCCATACAGTATCTCTCCCTGCCCCCTCCATATCACTGTCACTGCCCCTCCATAGCTATCTCATTGCCCCCTCACTCCATATAGTATCTCTCACTGCCCTTCCATATCACTGTCACTGCCCCCTCCATAGCAATCTCATTGCCCCTCACTCCGTATAGTATCTCTCACTGCCCCTTCCATATCACTGTCACTGCCCCTCCATAAGCTAATCTCATTGCCCCCTCACTCCATACTAGTATCTCTCACTGCCCCTTCCATATCACTGTCACTGCCCCCTCCATAGCAATCTCATTGCCCCCTCACTCCATATAGTATCTCTCACTGCCCCTTCCATATCACTGTCACTGCCCCCTCCATAGCAATCTCATTGCCCCCTCACTCCATATAGTATCTCTCACTGCCCCTTCCATATCACTGTCACTGCCCCCTCCATAGCAATCTCATTGCCCCCTCACTCCATACAGTATCTCTCACTGCCCCTTCCATATCACTGTCACTGCCCCTCCATATGTCACTGCCCCCTCCATAGCTATCTCATTGCCCCCTCACTCCATATAGTATCTCTCACTGCCCCTTCCATATCTCTGTCACTGCCCCTCCATAGCTATCTCATTGCCCCCTCACTCCATATAGTATCTCTCACTGCCCCTTCCATATGTCACTGCCCCCTCCATAGCTATATCATTGCCCCCTCACTCCATACAGTATCTCTCACTGCCCCTTCCATATCACTGTCACTGCCCCCTCCATAGCAATCTCATTGCCCCCTCACTCCATACAGTATCTCTCACTGCCCCTTCCATATCACTGTCACTGCCCCTCCATAGCTATCTCATTGCCCCCTCACTCCATATAGTATCTCTCACTGCCCCTTCCATATCACTGTCACTGCCCCTCCATAGCTATCTCATTGCCCCCTCACTCCATACAGTATCTCTCACTGCCCCTTCCATATCACTGTCACTGCCCCCTCCACAGCTATCTCATTGCCCTCTCACTCCATACAGTATCTCTCACTGCCCCTTCCATATCACTGTCACTGCCCCCTCCATAGCAATCTCATTGCCCCCTCACTCCATATAGTATCTCTCACTGCCCCTTCCATATCACTGTCACTGCTCCCTCCATAGCTATCTCATTGCCCCCTCACTCCATACAGTATCTCTCACTGCCCCTTCCATATCACTGTCACTGCCCCTCCATAGCTATCTCATTGCCCCTTCACTCCATACAGTATCTCTCACTGCCCCTTCCATATCTCTGTCACTGCCCCTCCATAGCTATCTCATTGCCCCCTCACTCCATATAGTATCTCTCACTGCCCCTTCCATATGTCACTGCCCCCTCCATAGCTATATCATTGCCCCGTCACTCCATACAGTATCTCTCACTGCCCCTTCCATATCACTGCCACTGCTCCCTCCATAGCTATCTCATTGCCCCCTCACTCCATACAGTATCTCTCACTGCCCCCTCCATATCACTGTCACTGCCCCTCCATAGCTATCTCATTGCCCCCTCACTCCATACAGTATCTCTCACTGCCCCCTCCATATCACTGTCACTGCCCCTCCATAGCTATCTCATTGCCCCCTCACTCCATACAGTATCTCTCACTGCCCCCTCCATATCACTGTCACTGCCCCTCCATAGCTATCTCATTGCCCCCTCACTCCATACAGTATCTCTCACTGCCCCCTCCATATCACTGTCACTGCCCCTCCATAGCTATCTCATTGCACCCTCACTCCATACAGTATCTCTCACTGCCCCTTCCATATTACTGTCACTGCCCCTCCATAGCTATCTCATTGCCCCCTTACTCCATATAGTATCTCTCACTGCCCCTTCCATATCACTGTCACTGCTCCCTCCATAGCTGTCTCATTGCCCCCTCACTCCATACAGTATCTCTCACTGCCCCTTCCATATCACTGTTACTGCCCCCTCCATAGCTATCTCATTGCCCTCTCACTCCATACAGTATCTCTCACTGCCCCTTCCATATCTCTGTCACTGCTCCCTCCATAGCTATCTCATTGCCCCCTCACTCCATACAGTATCTCTCACTGCCCCTTTGCAATCACAGGACCACAGGTGGGGTAAGTCATGATTTTTTTTATTTTTTTTTACATTTAATCCTGTGAATGGGTAGGTAGGGGCCCCCGTCTATTCCTTTACCCAGGGCCTACACTGCCGTTAAGATGGCCCTGTGTGTGAGAGGCTATTGGAAGAATCTTGGCACTAAACAGTTTTTCTTTCTCTGTTATTTCTCTAACGTCCTAGAGGATGCTGGGGACTCCGTAAGGACCATGGGGAATAGACGGGCTCCGCAGGAGATAGGGCACTTTAAGAAAGCTTTGGATTCTGGGTGTGCACTGGCTCCTCCCTCTATGCCCCTCCTCCAGACCTCAGTTTTACACTGTGCCCAGAGGGAAATGGGTGCACTGCAGGGAGCTCCCCTGAGTTCTCTGCCTAGAAAGCATTTTTGTTTGGATTTTTTCTGTATTTTATTTTTTACAGGGAGCACTGCTGGCAACAGGCTCCCTGCATCGAGGGACTGAGGAGAGAGGGGCAGACCTACTTAAATGATAGGCTCTGCTTCCTCGGCTACTGTACACCATTAGCTCCAGAGGGAGTGAACACAGGTTCGTCCTGGGCGTTCACTCCCAGAGCCGCGCCGCCGTTCTCCTCACAGAGCCAGAAGAAACGAAGTCAGAAGACGTCTCAGGCGGCAGAAGCCTTCAGAGCTTCACTGAGGTAACGCACAGCACCGCAGCTGTGCGTCATTGCTCCCATACACCTCACACACTCCGGTCACTGTAAGGGTGCAGGGCGCAGGGGGGGCGCCCTGGGCAGCAATATAAACACCTCTCTTATGGCAAAAGACTATATATATGTACAGGTGGGCACTGTACATGTATATAAAAGAGCCCCCGCCATTTTTTAATAACTTTGAGCGGGACAGAAGCCCGCCGCCGAGAGGGCGGGGCTTCTCCCTCAGCACTCACCAGCGCCATTTTCTCTCCACAGCACCGCTGAGAGGAAGCTCCCCGGACTCTCCCCTCCTTTACACACGGTGAAAGGCGGTTTTGAAGGAGAGGGGGGGGGGGAGGGCACATATTTGGCGTTTAATTACTACTGCAGCGCTACTGGGAAGAGGCATTCTGTGTTTCTTTCCAGGGATATAGCGCTGGGGTGTGTGCTGGCATACTCTCTCTCTGTCTCTCCAAAGGGCCTGAAAGGGGATACTGTCTTCAGAAAAGAGTTTCCCTGTGTGGGTGAAGTGTGTCGGTACGCGTGTGTCGACATGTTTGACGAGGAAGGCTCGCTTAATGTGGAGGGGGAGTGCTTGAATGTCAGGTCGCCGTCGGCAACGCCGACACCGGACTGGGTGGATATGCTGAATGTCTTAAATGCAAATGTAAATCTACTGCATAAAAGATTAGACAAAGCAGAAGCTAGGGATCAGTCAGGCAGCCAGACCATGCCTGTCCCTGTGGCGCCAGGTCCTTCGGGGCCTCAGAAGCGCACCATATCCCAGATCGATGACAGATACCGACACGGATACTGACTCTAGTGTCGACTATGAAGATGCAAAATTACAGCCGAGGGTGGCAAAAGGTATTCGGTACATGATTACTGCCATTAAAGAGGTTTTGCATATTACTGAGGAACCCCCTGTCCCTGACACGAGGGTACACATGTATAAAGGGAAAAAGCCTGAGGTCACTTTTCCGTCCTCATTTGAGCTAAGCGAATTGTGCGAAAAGGCTTGGGAATCTCCAGATAGGAGACTGCACGTTCCCAAAAGGATTCTTATGGCGTATACCTTTCCACAAACGGATAGGATATGATGGGAATCTTCGCCTAAAGTAGACAAGGCACCGCTGACACGCTTATCCAAAAAGGTGGCACTGGCTTCTAAGGATACAGCTTCCCTCAAGGATCCTGCTGATCGCAAGCAGGAAATTACCATGAAGCACATTTACACACATTCAGGTACTATTGTTAGACCGGCTATGGCGTCGGCCTGGGTTTGTAGTGCTGTCGTGGCATGGGCAGATTCCTTATCTACGGAAATTGACACCTTAGATAGGGATGCCATTTTAATGACCATAGAGCATATCAGAGATGCTGCCTTGTATATGAGAGATGCTCAAAGGGACATTTGTTTATTAAGCTCCAGAATAAACGCTATGTCTATTTCTGCTAGGAGGCTCTTGTGAACCTGACAGTGGACGGGAGACGCCGATTCCAAGCGGCATATGGAGTCCTTGCCTTACAAGGGGGAGGAGTTGTTTGGAGATGGCCTCTCGGACCTTGTCTCTACTGCTACGGCCGGTAAATCGAATTTCTTACCTTATGTCCCCCAACAGCATACTAAAAAGGCACCTCATTATCAAATGCAGTCCTTTAGTTCCAATAAGAGCAAGAAGGTACGGGGATCGTCCTTTGTTGCCAGAGGTAAAGGAAAGGGAAAAAAGCTGCACACAGCTAGTTCCCAGGAGCAGACTACATCTGCAAAGTCCACCGCATGATGCTGGGGCTTCCCGGGGGGAGGCAGATCTAGTGGGGGCACGTCTTCGGTTTTTCAGCCACGTCTGGGTTCACTCGCAGGTGGATCCCTGGGCATTAGAGATTGTTTCTCAGGGATACAGACTAGAATTCGAAGACTTGCCTCCTCGCCGGTTTTTCAAATCGGCTCTGCCGGCTTCCCCGTCAGAGAGGGAGCTACTGTTAGCCGCAATCCAAAAATTGTTTATTCAACAGGTGATAGTCACAGTTCCTCATCTCCAGCAAGGAGAGGGATATTATTCAACCCTGTTTGTGGTCCCGAAACCGGACGGTTCGGTCAGACCCATTTTAAATCTAAAATCACTGAACCTGTACTTGAAGAGGTTCAAGTTCAAAATGGAATCACTCAGGGCGGTCATCGCCAGCCTGGAGGGGGGGGATTGGATGGTGTCCCTGGACATAAAGGATGCATACCTTCATGTTCCGATATTCCCCCCTCACCAGGCGTTCCTGAGATTTGCAGTACAGGACTGTCACTACCAATTTCAGACGTTGCCGTTTGGGCTTTCCACGGCCCCGAGAATTTTCACCAAGGTAATGGCGGAAATGATGGTTCTCCTGCGCAAGCAGGGTGTCACAATTATCCCATACTTGGACGATCTCCTCATAAAGGCGAGATCTCGGGAGAAGTTGCTGGACAGCGTGTCTCTGTCCATGAAGACATTGCAGTTGCACGGCTGGATTCTCAATATACCGAAGTCCCAGCTAGTCCCTGCAACGCGTCTGACCTTTTTGGGCCTGATTCTAGACACAGACCAGAAAAAGGTTTTTCTTCCGATGGAAAAGGTTCAGGAGCTCATAGCCCTGGTCAGGAACCTATTAAAGCCAAAAAAGGTTTCAGTGCATCATTGCACACGGGTTCTGGGGAAGATGGTGGCTTCATACAAGGCCATCCCCTTCGGCAGGTTCCATGCGAGGACTTTTCAATGGGACCTCTTGGACAAATGGTCCGGGTCCCATTTACAAATGCATCAAAGGATCACGCTGTCTCCCAGGACCAGGGTATCTCTTCTGTGGTGGCTGCACAGTGCTCACCTACTGGAGGGTCGTAGGTTCGACATTCAGGACTGGGTCCTGGTGACCACGGACGCAAGCCTCCGAGGCTGGGGAGCAGTCACGCTGGGAAGAAATTTCCAAGGTCTCTGGTCAAATCTAGAGACTTGTCTCCACATCAACGTCCTGGAGTTGAGGGCCATATACAACGCCCTACGTCAGCCGGAGGAATTGCTACAGGAAAAACCGGTCCTAATTCAGTCAGACAATGTCACGGCAGTGGCTCATATAAACCGCCAAGGCGGGACAAGGAGCAGAGTGGCCATGGCAGAAGCGACCAGGATTCTACGCTGGGCGGAAGGCCATGTAAGCGCACTATCAGCAGTGTCCATCCCGGGGGTGGACAACTGGGAGGCGGACTTCCTCAGCAGGCACAACCTGCATCCGGGAGAGTGGGGACTTTATCAAGAAGTCTGCCTCAAATAGACATGATGGCATCCCGTCTCAACAAAAAGCTAAAGCGGTATTGCGCCAGGTCAAGGGACCCTCAGTCGGTAGCGGTAGAAGCTCTGGTGACACCTTGGGTGTTCAGATCGGTCTATGTGTTTCCTCCTCTTCCTCTCATACCCAAGGTGTTGAGAATAATAAGAATAAGCAGGGTCAGAACAATTCTCATTGTTCCAGATTGGCCACGGAGGACTTGGTATCCGGAGCTGCAAGAGTTGCTCACAGAAGATCCGTGGCCTCTTCCTCTAAGGCAGGACCTGCTGCAGCAGGGGCCCTGTCTGTTCCAAGACTTACCGCGGCTGCGTTTGACGGCATGGCGGTTGAACGCCGGATCCTAGCGGAAAAAGGGATTCCGGAGGAGGTCATTCCTACCCTGATCAAGGCTAGGAAAGACGTGATGTTGAAACATTATCACCGCATATGGCGAAAATATGTTTCTTGGTGTGAGGCCAGAGCTGCTCCTACGGAGGAGTTCCATTTGGGCCGTCTACTTCACTTCCTTCAAACAGGAGTGAATTTGAGCCTAAAATTAGGGTCCATAAAGGTCCAAATTTCGTCCTTATCCATTTTCTTTCAAAGAGAATTGGCCTCTCTTCCTGAAGTACAGACTTTTGTGAAGGGGGTGCTGCATATTCAGCCTCCTTTTGTACCTCCGGTGGCGCCTTGGGATCTTAACGTGGTTTTACGTTTCCTCAAGTCACCTTGGTTTGAACCACTCAAAACAGTGGAGTTGAAATACCTCGCATGGAAAGTGGTCATGTTGTTGGCATTAGCTTCGGTAAGGCGTGTTTCAGAATTGGCGGTTTTATCACATAAAAGCCCATACTTGGTTTTTCACGTGGATAGGGCAGAGTTGAGGACTCGTCCTCAATTTCTGCCAAAAGTGGTTTCATCTTTTCATGTGAACCAACCTATTGTCGTGCCTGTGGCTACACAGGACTTGGAGGATTCCGAGTCCCTGAATGTGGTCAGGGCTTTGAAGATTTATGTGACCAGAACGGCTAGGATCAGGAAGACTGAAGCTCTGTTTGTTCTGTATGCGGCCAACAAGGTTGGCGCTCCTGCTTCAAAGCAGACTATTGCTCGTTGGATCTGTAACATGATTCAGCAGGCGCATTCTACGGCAGGATTGCCATTGCCTAAATCGGTTAAGGCCCATTCCACTAGGAAGGTGGGCTCTTCCTGGGCGGCTACCCGAGGGGTCTCGCCATTACAGTTGTGCCGAGCAGCTACTTGGTCGGGGTCAAACACCTTTGCAAAGTTCTATAAGTTTGATACCCTGGCTGAGGAGGACCTCCTGTTTGCTCAATCGGTGCTGCAGAGTCATCCGCACTCTCCCGCCAGTTTGGGAGCTTTGGTATAATCCCCATGGTCCTTACGGAGTCCCCAGCATCCTCTAGGACGTTAGAGAAAATAAGATTTTACTTACCGGTAAATCTATTTCTCATAGTCCGTAGAGGATACTGGGCGCCCGTCCCAAGTGCGGACTTCTTCTGCAAGACTTGTATATAGTTATTGCTTACATAAGGGTTATGTTATAGTTTTATCGGTTGAACCGAGGCTATGTGCTGTTCATACTGTTAACTGGGTAGTTTATCACAAGTTATACAGTGTGATTGGTGTGGCTGGTATGAATCTCGCCCTTAGATTCACAAAAATCCTTCCTCGTACTGTCCTCTGGGCACAGTTTCCCTAACTGAGGTCTGGAGGAGGGGCATAGAGGGAGGAGCCAGTGCACACCCAGAATCCAAAGCTTTCTTAAAGTGCCCTATCTCCTGCGGAGCCCGTCTATTCCCCATGGTCCTTATGGAGTCCCCAGCATCCTCTACGGACTACGAGAAATAGATTTACCGGTAAGTAAAATCTTATTTTTCAAGCTGTTATTACTGATTTACAATCTTTTTATTTTCAGTGTGATTTGACTACGATGACAACCACAGTCACATAGCACGAGCAGAGAGACTTTGTAATCAGCGTAGTATCTAGGGGTCCGAGTGCTCCTGGCAAAGTCAGGGGCTGGTGCCCCCCCCCCCTTCCCCACACACACATACATGCACATATTTGAAATAGGGAAGGCGTGTCAAAAAAGGAATGTGGCCTTGTGGGGAAAGGGCATGGCCACACAATAGTACTTCCAGTTCTAATTATGCCACACAATATCACATTACCCCGCTCAGTAGTGTCCATTACTCACATTACAATGCACATTAGTGTCTCTTATTCACGTTACGCCACACAGTCGTACCCCTATAGGAAACACCGTCTATACAGGGAATATGGGGAATGCAAAAAGAAAATGGAAATGTGGACCAGTGCTAATAAATATATTTCTAATTTTATATGGGGAATGCGGTCAAACCACAATTGCCATTAGTATATCTGATCCTGCCCATAGGCACACACATATACACTTACATACATAGTCACACAAAAAACACATACATATGATATACAGTACAGTCACAAATGCAGTATATACAAATGCAGTCACATACATACATAGTTACACACTTATTCACATACATAGTCACACACTAATACACACATAAATACAGTAGATACTTATACACACACAAACATACATACATACATACACACACACACACACACACACACACACACACACACACACACATACATAAATTCAGTCACAGACACACATACAGGCAGATTATATAGTATCCCCCCCCCCACCCACCACATTACAGACAGGGTACGCTGACTGCATGTACTTTAGTAGCTCGTTGTCCTCTCTCCCTCTCCTCCATGCTGCTAGGCTGCCTGGCAGTGTCGTGTAGCCCCGTCCCCCTGCTTCCACTCCGTCCACTGTCCTAGCCCAATGCAGAGCAGTGCAGTCCTGTGCCTCAACCCCCCCCCCCCCCCCCCCCCCCCCCCCCCCCCCCCCCCATAATCCGGCTCTGACTGTACCTGGTGACTGTATGTCACTGCCGGCGCGTACCGAGAGGTACTGGCAACAAGGACTTCTGGGAGCTGTAGTTTATGTTGAGTCTGATTACAAGCGAGGTGCGGTCCGCTGCTGCCGGACACTGACGTCGCCACTAACAGACAGTCACCAAGTCTGACAGTACTACTTGGTTCTACCACCTGGCCCCATGGATAGCACTGCCAGGCGGCGCCCCCTCCTTGCCTGGCGCTCCTGTCGAGTGCCATCCTGGCCAATAGGTAGATACACCCCTGTTTGTAATGCCTCTGTGCTCTGTTTTCACTGTGACAATTACCACTTCTCACCCTCTACCATTACATGCTGTGCCAGTGTCTGTGTCTTGCAGTGTCTGTGTCTTGCAGCCATGCTCGTTTGAACTCCATACCCAGAATGATGTTGGTATTATGATTTGCACAAGAATAATCATGCTTAAATAAAGGTATTTAGGGACAGATTTAACAACGAGTGATATTCTTGTTTTCAATTGTTAGGAATGTTACTGTAAATGGTGCTCCAGCCAATCAGCTCCTAATTATCATGCATACCTCCCAACGTTTGAAGCCATGAAAGCAGGACCTCACACGCCAGAGGCCTTGCATGGAGGAGCGTAGCCTCGGGTAGAGGGCGTGGTCTCGCTGCACAACCCCCATCATCGTTACTTTGGGGGTGTGCCCAGCGCTCTAAGAGCAGCTGAGCAGCCCTCTGCTCACCTCTCTGCACTGTTAGATGCCGTGCACATGCAAATGGCATCTATTCAGTGATCACTGGCTGCTTTTCAGAGCAGAGCAGCGGTGTTCATAGGCTCTCCCAACCTGTCCCCCGCCCCACCACCACCTGCAAGACACTGCGGCCCTGGGGCGGGACAGCAGGACAGTGTCAGAATAACGGGACTGTCCCGCTAGAATCAGGACAGTTTGGAGCGATCAGTAAGTACTGTAGCTCCATTTAACATTCATAACGAGCAGTAATGGCTGCTGCCCCGGGCTGCAGCTCTGACCAAAGACTACAGCACATATAAACAAAATATACATGTCAAGTTGTATGTACAGTAACAATACTTGATCAGCAGCCACAGCCACGTACTCGGGGATCAGCAGCCACAGCTCACATGGAACACAGGAACACAGTGCTCAGCCTATCTTCAATTGGTGCAGCAGCTGCTGATAACAAGTGATAACAAGAATAACTCGTTAACACTCGTTGTTAAATCTGCTCCCCTAACATGCTATTTAAAAGAGAAGAAAAAAACTATGGGCCTGCATAGTCCCGATTTTCACAGGACCGTCCCATTTTCTTGGGACTGTCTGAAGTCCCACCCACGGACTGCAGTGTCTTGCGGTGGGGGGCAGTTGGGAGGTTCATTGTCACTCCCTATGTGACAGCGTCTATTCATTGGAGACAGAAGGGCTGGGGGTATGGTCAGCAGCTCACAGAGCACTGGACATGCCCCCACAATGACGAAAACGGGAGGCTTGGCTTGCAATAGCGACATTACTATGAAGCCAAGTCCCATTTCAAGAGGCCACACACCTTTTTTGTGACTCCCGAGTCAGCTCCTTCTATTGGGGGTCATTCTGAGTTGTTCGCTCGTTATTTTTTTGTCGCAACAGAGCGATTAGTCGCTAATGCGCATGCGTAATGTCCGCAGTGCGACTGCGCCAAGTAAATTTGCTATGCAGTTAGGTATTTTACTCACGGCATTACGAGGTTTTTTCTTCGTTCTGGTGATCGTAATGTGATTGACAGGAAGTGGGTGTTTCTGGGCGGAAACTGGACGTTTTATGGGTGTGTGTGAAAAAACGCTATCGTTTCTGGGAAAAACGCGGGAGTGGCTGGAGAAACGGAGGAGTGTCTGGGCGAACGCTGGGTGTGTTTGTGACGTCAAACCAGGAACGACAAGCACTGAACTGATCGCACTGGCAGAGTAAGTCTCGAGCTACTCAGAAACTGCACAGAGAAGTCTTATCGCAATATTGTGAATCTTTCGTTCGCAATTTTGATAATCTAAGATTCACTCCCAGTAGGTGGCGGCTTAGCGTGTGCAAAGCTGCTAAAAGCAGCTTGCGAGCGAACAACTCGGAATGAGGGCCATTGTTGGGAGGTATGGGGCTGATTCAGAGGTGGAGGCTATTGCAGCTGTTACTGTGTCTTTCTGCTAATGCAGCAGTGACTGGGCTTCCTACTGAGACGACCACTGGTGCGGAGCCAATAAGTGATCACTCTGACAATATATGCATTTTACAAAGTACATAATAGCTTGTGATTAGCTAGGGGTAAAGAACATGTTACTAGTTGTTATAAACCTTATGTTCTTTTGTTTTTTTGTCCACAGCAATCTATAACTGCCGTTAAAGTTATAAACAGCACCAATAAGATTTCTCCGAAACAAATGCAACAGAAGAAGTCTGAAAATGCAGCATTTGGTGTTTCACTTTCACAAGATAAATTACTAGAGAATGGTGATGTTCCTTTGGTGATTAAAGAGGCTGTGGAGTATCTCTCCACTTATGGTATGTTAGAGGACAGCATTCTCTTAATGTAGCTAAATACTGAACTAATACAAAGGACTAATGCCCCATGTATCAACCAGTATTTCTTTGTTAAACTTGTTCTCATGGGGGGTATTCCAAGATGATCGCAGCAGGAAATTTTTTAGCAGTTGGGCAAAACCATGTGCACTGCAGGGGAGGCAGATATAACATGTGCAGAGAGAGTTAGATTTGGGTGGGGTGTGTTCAATCTGCAATCTAATTTGCAGTGTAAAAATAAAGCAGCCAGTATTTACCCTGCACAGAAACAAAATAACCCACCCAAATCTATCTCTCTCTGCACATGTTATATCTGCCCCCCCTGCAGTACACATGGTTTTGCCCAACTGCTAAAAAAGTTCCTGCTGCGATCAACTTGGAATTACCCCCATTGCTATTTAAGGGCTTTTTGAGTTATCATACCGGATAGTGCTGTTTTAAGGCAGTGCTATGCCTACATCGGTTTTTCCTGTGGTGCATGTTGATTAAATTGAACAACAGGTGGTAGTCTTCACATACAGCTCGTTGTCCCTATTTCAGCTCGCCACCTGTTGCTTCATGTTAATCAGCGCTCAACGATGCTGTGTTTCCGGACACTCCCTTCTGGCACCTGGGTCAATACCACTGGCATATCTATAATGGGTGCAAGGTGTGTGATGCACACGGGCCCCTGGGTCCAGGGGGCCCCACACGCTGCATCAATTTCTTGAATACTAACCTCTCCCTTGACCCAGCACTGACTGTACAGCTGCATGTGTGAGCTATGGTTGCTGCATGATGTGTGTAGTAGTTGTTATTGTTAGGAGCATTGCGCCTGCATGGCCCAGGTGCAGCCTCTGCAACTCTCCAGTGAACGCTGTGGTGGCTGCTGCTAGTGGCTGCAATGGGACCAGGGCTGGCAAAAGGGGGGTATAAAGGGGACAACTGTAACGGGCCCCAAGGATTAGAGGGGCCCCAAGTATGTGCTGATAAGTACCCGGCAGGGATGTGAGTCGTCTTGTCCAAATAGGGCAATGAGCTGTAGGCGGTGTGGCCACAGCCTCAGAGTGACAGGAGCATCTAACACACAGTAACTGCTGCGCGAGTGTGCGCCCGCTCAGGGCCGGTGCTAGGGTGTTCGGCGCCCTCCTGCAAACTATAAATTTACACCCTCCATCAAATGGGAGAGGCTGTGGGCTCTAGACAGTCGGTATGCCAACTAACAGGGACTATTCCCACTCGCCAGTGTCCACGACACCCTTAGAGTGGGAATAGAACCCTAGTGTTCACTCCAGGCTGTTTTAGCAGGGCGCCCCGCCCTCCCGATTTTTTAAGGGCAAAACCCGCCCTGCCCTTTCTGCGGCGCCCTGCTAAAACAGCCACCCGCTTTTTGCCCCTCTCAACATGTAAAGATGCCGCGAGCATGCGCGCGGCATCCATTCACGCTGTCAGAGAGCTTGGGGGAAGCCCAGCACCTCCGTAGGTGCTGGGCACACCCCCAAAAGTGACGTCGCCGGCCGCCCACGCCCCCCGTCTGTGGACTGAACCGCCCACTTGCATTACGTGCAAGTGGACACGCCCCCTATTTGCATAGCCACACCCCCTTTGGCAGGTGCGCGGCTTGTGCCCCTAACGGACCCGCGCCCTGCCCTGCCTGTCCGCTGGAGTGAGCACTAGAACCCGTGTAGACCGCAAGTCGCCACCGAGCCCGCAAGGGGCTTGTTGCACTCACCCCCTCCCCCCGTGATCGGGATGCTGACCGCCGGGATACCTGCCGCCGATAACCCGATACATACCCAAATATACAGATGTAGCCATGCTCATCTTACTACGATGTGGCATGTTGTATCACAGCATTCTGCATGGCGTGCCATGGCAGCACCCCAGGACAAGATAAAGAGTGGCGCCCACCACCCAAAAAATAAAGTAAAATCAACTATGTGTGCGTACGCCTAAGGCGCGTGTCGAAAAAAAATGGACGTGGACACACTTCAAAAGGGGCGTGGCCACATACCAGAAGGGTCATGGCTACTGAAAATGGGGCGTGCCAAGATGACTATCACCTACCTCCTGTGTCGCCTCTCAGCACACTATCACCTACCCCTTGTGTTGTCTCTCCGCACACCTTCATTCAGTTTTTGCACATTACGGCAGTACAGTTCCCTATTTACACAGTACGCAGGCAGAGTCCCCTTTTTACACAGTACCCAGCCAGAGTCACCTTTTTACACAGTACGCAGGAAGAGTCCCCTTTTTACACAGTACACACAGTGCCAGATACACATTGCCCCAAAGTGCCAGATACATATGACCCCACAGTGCCAGATACATATTGCCCCACAGTGCCACATACACATTGCCCCACAGTGCCAGATACATATTACCTCACAGTACCAGATAAAGATTACCCCACAGTGCCAGATACACATTGCCTCACAGTGCCAGATACACATTACCCCACAGTGCCAGATACACATTGCTCACCAGTGCCAGATACACATTACCCCACAATGCCAGATACACATTACCCCACAGTGCCAGATACACATTACCCCACAGTGCCAGATACACATCGACCCACAGTGCCAGATACACATTGAACCACAGTATTACCCCACAGTGCCAGATACATATTACCTCACAGTGCCAGATACACATTACCTCACAGTGCCAGATACACATTACCCCACAGTGCCAGATACATATTACCCCACAGTGCCAGATACACATTGCCTCACAGTGCCAGATACACATTACCCCACAATGCCAGATACACATTACCTCACAGTGCCAGATACACATTGCCCCACAGTGCCAGATACACAGTACCCCACAGTGCCAGATACACATTACCTCACAGTGCCAGATACACATTACCTCACAGTGCCAGATACACATTACCCCCACAGTGCCAGATACATATTACCCCACAGTGCCAGATACACATTGCCCCACAGTGCCAGATACACATTACCCCACAGTGCCAGATACACATTACCTCACAGTGCCAGATACACTTTGCCCCACAGTGCCAGATACACAGTACCCCACAGTGCCAGATAAACATTGCTCACCAGTGCCAGATACACATTACCCCACAGTGCCAGATACACATTGACCCACAGTGCCAGATACACATTGAACCACAGTGCCAGATACATATTACCCCACAGTGAAGATATATATTGCCCCACAGTGCCAGATACACATTGCACCACAGTGCCAGATACACATTACCCCACAGTGCCAGATACACATTACCTCACAGTGCCAAATACATATTACCGCACAGTACAAGATAAAGATTACCCCACAGTGCCAGATACACATTACCTCACAGTGCCAGATACACATTACCTCACAGTGCCAGATACATATTACCCCACAGTGCCAGATACACATTGCTCACCAGTGCCAGATACACATTACCCCCCAGTGCCAGATACACATTGACCGACAGTGCCAGATACACATTGAACCACAGTGCTAGATACATATTACCCCACAGTGCGATATATATTGCCCCACATTGCCAGATATACATTGCACCACAGTGCCAGATACACATTACCCCACAGTGCCAGATACACATTACCTCACAGTGCCAGATACACATTGCCCCACAGTGCCAGATACACATTGCTCACCAGTGCCAGATACACATTACCCCACAGTGCCAGATACACATTAACCCACAGTGCCAGATACACATTGAACCACAGTGCCAGATGCATATTACCTCACAGTACCAGATAAAGATTACCCCACAGTGCCAGATACACATTGCCCCACAGTGCCAGATACACATTACCTCACAGTGCCAGATACACATTGCCCCACAGTGCCAGATACATATTACCACACAGTACCAGATAAAGATTACCCCACAGTGCCAGATACACATTGCTCCACAGTGCCAGATACAAATTGCTCCACAGTGCCAGATACACATTGCCCAACAGTGCCAGATACACAATACCCCACAGTGCCAGATACACATTGCTCTACAGTGCCAGATATACATTGACCCACAGTGCCAGATACACATTGACCCACAGTGCCAGATACACATTACCCCACAGTGCCAGACACATATTGCCCCACAGTGCCAGATACACATTGCCCCACAATGCCAGATACACATTGATCACCAGTGCCAGACACACATTACCCCACAGTGCCAGATACACATTACCCCACAGTTCCAGATACACATTGATCCACAGTACCAGATACACATTGAACCATAGTGCCAGATACACATTATTCCGCAGTGCCAGATACACAGTACCCTACAGTGCCAGATACACATTGCCCCACAGTGCCAGATACACATTACCCCACAGTGCCAGATACATATTACCCCCACAGTGCCAGACACACATTGCACCACAGTGCCAGATACACATTACCCCACAGTGCCAGATACACATTGACTCACAGTGCCAGATACACATTGAACCACAGTGCCAGATACATATTGCCCCACAGCGCAAGATACATATTGCCCCACAGTGCCAGATACACATTACCCCACAGTGCCAGATACACATTGCCCTAACAGTGCCAGATACACATTGCCCCACAGTGCCAGATACACATTATCCCACAGTGCCAGATACACATTACCCCACAGTGCCAGATACACATTGCCCCACAGTGCCAGATACATATTTCCCCACAGTACCAGATAAAGATTACACCACAGTGCCAGATATAAATTGCCCCACAGTGCGAGATACACATTGCCCAACAGAGCCAGATACACAATACCCCACAGTGCCATATACACATTACCCCACAGTGCCAGATACATATTGCCCCACAGTGCCAGATTCACTTTGCCCCACAGTGCCAGATACACATTGCCCCACAATGCCAAATACATATTACCCCACAGTGCCAGATACACATTACCCCACAGTGCCAGATACAGATTGCCCCACAGTGCCAGATACACATTACCTCACAGTGCCAGATACACATTGCTCCACAGTGCCAGACACACATTGCCCCACAGTGCCAGATGCATATTACCAACAGTGCCAGATACACATTGCCCCACAGTGCCAGATACACATTACCTCACAGTGCCAGATACACCTTGCCCCACAGTGCCAGATACATATTACCCCACAGTGCCAGATACACATTGCCCACAGTGCCAGATACATATTGCCCCACACAGTGACAGAGACAAATTTCCCCAAAGTGCCAGATACACATTGCCCCACAGTGCCAGATACATATTACCACACCGTGCCAGATAAATATTACCCCACAGTGCCATATACACATTGCCCCACAGTGCCAGATACACATTGCCCCACAGTGCCAGATACACATTACCCCACAGTGCCAGATACACATTACCCCACAGTGCCAGATACACATTACCCCACAGTGCCAGATACACATTACCTTACAGTGCCAGATACACATTGCCCCACAGTGCCAGATACATATTACCCCACAGTGCCAGATACACATTGCCTCACAGTGCCAGATACACATTACCCCACAATGCCAGATACACATTACCCCACAGTGCCAGATACACATTACCCCACAGTGCCAGATACACATTACCCCACAGTGCCAGATACACATTACCTCACAGTGACAGATACACATTGCCCCACAGTGCCAGATACATATTACCCCATAGTGCCAGATACACATTGCCCAAAGTGCCAGATACATATTGCCCCACACAGTGACAGATACATATTTCCCCACAGTGCCAGATACACATTACCCCACAGTGCCAGATACACATTACCTCACAGTGCCAGATACACATTGCCCCACAGTGCCAGATACATATTACCCCACAGTGCCAGATACACATTGCCTCACAGTGCCAGATACACATTGCCCCACAGTGCCAGATACACATTACCCCACAGTGCCAGATACACATTACCTCACAGTGCCAGATACACATTGCCCCACAGTGCCAGATGCATATTACCCCACAGTGCCAGATACACATTGCCCAAAGTGCCAGATACATATTGCCCCACACAGTGACAGATACATATTTCCCCACAGTGCCAGATACACATTACCCCATACACAATAGCCCACAGTGCCAGATACATATTACCCCACAGTGCCAGATACACATTGCCCCACACAGTGACAGAGACACATTTCCCCACAGTGCCAGATACACATTGCCCCACAGTGCCAGATACATATTACCCCACAGTGCCATATACACATTGCCCCACAGTGCCAGATGCACATCACCGCATAGTGCCAGATACACATTACCTCACAGTGCCAGATACACATTGCCCCACAGTGCCAGATACATATTACCCCACAGTGACAGATACACAATGCCCACAGTGCCAGATACATATTGCCCGACACAGTGACAGATACATATTTCCCCACAGTGCCAGATACACATTACCCCACAGTGCCAGACACAGTGCCAGATACACATTGCCTCACAGTGCCAGATACACATTACCCCACAGTGCCAGATACACATTACCTCACAGTGCCAGATACACATTGCCCAACAGTGCCAGATACACAGTATCCCACAGTGCCACATACACATTGCCCCACAGTGCCAGATACATATTACCTCACAGTACCAGATAAAGATTACCCCACAGTGCCAGATACACATTGCCCCACAGTGCCAGATACAAATTACCCCACAGTGCCAGATACACATTGCTCACCAGTGCCAGATACACATTACCCCACAATGCCAGATACACATTACCCCACAGTGCCAGATACACATTAACCCACAGTGCCAGACACATATTGCCCCACAGTGCCAGATACACATTGCCCCACAATGCCAGATACACATTGATCACCAGTGCCAGACACACATTACCCCACAGTGCCAGATACACATTACCCCACAGTTCCAGATACACATTGATCCACAGTACCAGATACACATTGAACCATAGTGCCAGATACACATTATTCCGCAGTGCCAGATACACAGTACCCTACAGTGCCAGATACACATTGCCCCACAGTGCCAGATACACATTACCCCACAGTGCCAGATACATATTACCCCCACAGTGCCAGACACACATTGCACCACAGTGCCAGATACACATTACCCCACAGTGCCAGATACACATTACCCCACAGTGCCAGATACACATTGACTCACAGTGCCAGATACACATTGAACCACAGTGCCAGATACATATTGCCCCACAGCGCAAGATACATATTGCCCCACAGTGCCAGATACACATTACCCCACAGTGCCAGATACACATTATCCCACAGTGCCAGATACACATTACCCCACAGTGCCAGATACACATTGCCCCACAGTGCCAGATACATATTTCCCCACAGTACCAGATAAAGATTACACCACAGTGCCAGATATAAATTGCCCCACAGTGCCAGATACACATTGCCCAACAGAGCCAGATACACAATACCCCACAGTGCCAGATACACAATACCCCACAGTGCCAGATACACATTGACCCACGGTGCCAGATATACATTGACCCACAGTGCCATATACACATTACCCCACAGTGCCAGATACATATTGCCCCACAGTGCCAGATTCACTTTGCCCCACAGTGCCAGATACACATTGCCCCACAATGCCAAATACATATTACCACACAGTGCCAGATACACATTACCCCACAGTGCCAGATACAGGTTGCCCCACAGTGCCAGATACACATTACCTCACAGTGCCAGATACACATTGCTCCATAGTGCCAGACACACATTGCCCCACTGTGCCAGATGCATATTACCAACAGTGCCAGATACACATTGCCCCACAGTGCCAGATACACATTACCTCACAGTGCCAGATACACCTTGCCCCACAGTGCCAGATACATATTACCCCACAGTGCCAGATACACATTGCCCACAGTGCCAGATACATATTGCCCCACACAGTGACAGAGACAAATTTCCCCAAAGTGCCAGATACACATTGCCCCACACTACCAGATACATATTACCACACCGTGCCAGATAAATATTACCCCACAGTGCCATATACACATTGCCCCACAGTGCCAGATACACATTGCCCCACAGTGCCAGATACACATTACCCCACAGTGCCAGATACACATTACCCCACAGTGCCAGATACACATTACCCCACAGTGCCAGATACATATTACCCCACAGTGCCAGATACACATTGCCCAAAGTGCCAGATACATATTGCCCCACACAGTGACAGATACATATTTCCCCACAGTGCCAGATACACATTACCCCACAGTGCCAGATACACATTACCTCACAGTGCCAGATACACATTGCCCCACAGTGCCAGATACATATTACCCCACAGTGCCAGATACACATTGCCACACAGTGCCAGATACACATTGCCCCACAGTGCCAGATACACATTACCCCACAGTGCCAGATACACATTACCCCACAGTGCCAGATACACATTACCCCACAGTGCCAGATACATATTACCCCCACAGTGCCAGACACACATTGCACCACAGTGCCAGATACACATTACCCCACAGTGCCAGATACACATTACCCCACAGTGCCAGATACACATTGACTCACAGTGCCAGATACACATTGAACCACAGTGCCAGATACATATTGCCCCACAGCGCAAGATACATATTGCCCCACAGTGCCAGATACACATTACCCCACAGTGCCAGATACACATTATCCCACAGTGCCAGATACACATTACCCCACAGTGCCAGATACACATTGCCCCACAGTGCCAGATACATATTTCCCCACAGTACCAGATAAAGATTACACCACAGTGCCAGATATAAATTGCCCCACAGTGCCAGATACACATTGCCCAACAGAGCCAGATACACAATACCCCACAGTGCCAGATACACAATACCCCACAGTGCCAGATACACATTGACCCACGGTGCCAGATATACATTGACCCACAGTGCCATATACACATTACCCCACAGTGCCAGATACATATTGCCCCACAGTGCCAGATTCACTTTGCCCCACAGTGCCAGATACACATTGCCCCACAATGCCAAATACATATTACCACACAGTGCCAGATACACATTACCCCACAGTGCCAGATACAGGTTGCCCCACAGTGCCAGATACACATTACCTCACAGTGCCAGATACACATTGCTCCATAGTGCCAGACACACATTGCCCCACTGTGCCAGATGCATGTTACCAACAGTGCCAGATACACATTGCCCCACAGTGCCAGATACACATTACCTCACAGTGCCAGATACACCTTGCCCCACAGTGCCAGATACATATTACCCCACAGTGCCAGATACACATTGCCCACAGTGCCAGATACATATTGCCCCACACAGTGACAGAGACAAATTTCCCCAAAGTGCCAGATACACATTGCCCCACACTACCAGATACATATTACCACACCGTGCCAGATAAATATTACCCCACAGTGCCATATACACATTGCCCCACAGTGCCAGATACACATTGCCCCACAGTGCCAGATACACATTACCCCACAGTGCCAGATACACATTACCCCACAGTGCCAGATACACATTACCCCACAGTGCCAGATACATATTACCCCACAGTGCCAGATACACATTGCCCAAAGTGCCAGATACATATTGCCCCACACAGTGACAGATACATATTTCCCCACAGTGCCAGATACACATTACCCCACAGTGCCAGATACACATTACCTCACAGTGCCAGATACACATTGCCCCACAGTGCCAGATACATATTACCCCACAGTGCCAGATACACATTGCCACACAGTGCCAGATACACATTGCCCCACAGTGCCAGATACACATTACCCCACAGTGCCAGATACACATTACCCCACAGTGCCAGATACACATTACCCCACAGTGCCAGATACACATTACATCACAGTGCCAGATACACATTGCCCCACAGTGCCAGATACATATTACCCCACAGTGCCAGATACACATTGCCCAAAGTGCCAGATACATATTGCCCCACACAGTGACAGATACATATTTCCCCACAGTGCCAGATACACATTACCCCATACACATTACCCCACAGTGCCAGATACATATTACCCCACAGTGCCAGATACACATTGCCCACAGTGCCAGATACACATTGCCCCACACAGTGACAGAGACACATTTCTCCACAGTGCCAGATACACATTGCCCCACAGTGCCAGATACATATTACCCCACAGTGCCATATACACATTGCCCCACAGTGCCAGATGCACATTACCGCATAGTGCCAGATACACATTACCTCACAGTGCCAGATACACATTGCCCCACAGTGCCAGATACATATTACCCCACAGTGCCAGATACACAATGCCCACAGTGCCAGATACATATTGCCCGACACAGTGACAGATACATATTTCCCCACAGTGCCAGATACACATTACCCCACAGTGACAGATACATATTACCCCACAGTGCCAGATACACATTGCCTCACAGTGCCAGATACACATTACCCCACAGTGCCAGATACACATTACCTCACAGTGCCAGATACACATTGCCCAACAGTGCCAGATACACAGTATCCCACAGTGCCAGATACACATTACCTCACAGTGCCAGATACACATTACCCCACAATGCCAGATACACATTACCTCACAGTGCCAGATACACATTACCTCACAGTGCCAGATACACATTACCTCACAGTGCCAGATACACATTGCCCCCACAGTGCCAGATACATATTACCCCACAGTGCCAGATACACATTGCCCACAGTGCCAGATACATATTGCCCCACACAGTGACAGATACATATTTCCCCACAGTGCCAGATACACATTACCCCACAGTGCCAGATACATATTACCCCACAGTGCCAGATACACATTGCCCACAGTGCCAGATACACATTGCCCCAAAGTGCCAGATACATATGACCCCACAGTGCCAGATACATATTGCCCCACAGTGCCACATACACATTGCCCCACAGTGCCAGATACATATTACCTCACAGTACCAGATAAAGATTACCCCACAGTGCCAGATACACATTGCCCCACAGTGCCAGATACAAATTGCTCACCAGTGCCAGATACACATTACCCCACAATGCCAGATACACTTTACCCCACAGTGCCAGATACACTTTACCCCACAGTGCCAGATACACATCGACCCACAGTGCCAGATACACATTGAACCACAGTATTACCCCACAGTTCCAGATACATATTACCTCACAGTGCCAGATACACATTACCTCACAGTGCCAGATACACATTACCCCACAGTGCCAGATACATATTACCCCACAGTGCCAGATACACATTGCCTCACAGTGCCAGATACACATTACCCCACAGTGCCAGATACACATTACCTCACAGGGCCAGATACACATTGCCCCACAGTGCCAGATACACAGTACCCCACAGTGCCAGAAACACATTACCTCACAGTGCCAGATACACATTACCTCACAGTGCCAGATACACATTACCCCACAGTGCCAGATACATATTACCCCGCAGTGCCAGATACACATTGCCCCACAGTGCCAGATAAACATTGCTCACCAGTGCCAGATACACATTACCCCACAGTGCCAGATACACATTGACCCACAGTGCCAGATACACATTGAACCACAGTGCCAGATACATATTACCCCACAGTGAAGATATATATTGCCCCACAGTGCCAGATACACATTGCACCACAGTGCCAGATACACATTACCCCACAGTGCCAGATACACATTACCTCACAGTGCCAAATACATATTACCGCACAGTACCAGATAAAGATTACCCCACAGTGCCAGATACACATTACCTCACAGTGCCAGATACACATTACCTCACAGTGCCAGATACACATTACCCCACAGTGCCAGATACACATTGCTCACCAGTGCCAGATACACATTACCCCCCAGTGCCAGATACACATTGACCGACAGTGCCAGATACACATTGAACCACAGTGCCAGATACATATTACCCCACAGTGCAAGATATATATTGCCCCACATTGCCAGATATACATTGCACCACAGTGCCAGATACACATTACCTCACAGTGCCAGATACACATTGCCCCACAGTGCCAGATATATATTACCACACAGTACCAGATAAAGATTACCCCACAGTGCCAGATACACATTGCTCCACAGTGCCAGATACAAATTGCTCCACAGTGCCAGATACACATTGCCCAACAGTGCCAGATACACAATACCCCACAGTGCCAGATACACATTGCTCTACAGTGCCAGATATACATTGACCCACAGTGCCAGATACACATTACCCCACAGTGCCAGACACATATTGCCCCACTGTGCCAGATACACATTGCCCCACAATGCCAGATACACATTGCTCACCAGTGCCAGACACACATTACCCCACAGTGCCAGATACACATTACCCCACAGTTCCAGATACACATTGATCCACAGTACCAGATACACATTGAACCATAGTGCCAGATACACATTATTCCGCAGTGCCAGATACACAGTACCCTACAGTGCCAGATACACATTGCCCCACAGTGCCAGATACACATTACCCCACAGTGCCAGATACATATTACCCCCACAGTGCCAGACACACATTGCACCACAGTGCCAGATACACATTACCCCACAGTGCCAGATACACATTACCCCACAGTGCCAGATACACATTGACTCACAGTGCCAGATACACATTGAACCACAGTGCCAGATACATATTACCCCACAGCGCAAGATACATATTGCCCCACAGTGCCAGATACACATTACCCCACAGTGCCAGATACACATTGCCCTCACAGTGCCAGATACACATTGCCCCACAGTGCCAGATACACATTATCCCACAGTGCCAGATACACATTACCCCACAGTGCCAGATACACATTGCCCCACAGTGCCAGATACATATTTCCCCACAGTACCAGATAAAGATTACACCACAGTGCCAGATATAAATTGCCCCACAGTGCGAGAGACACATTGCCCAACAGAGCCAGATACACAATACCCCACAGTGCCAGATACACAGTACCCCACAGTGCCAGATACACATTGACCCACGGTGCCAGATACACATTGACCCACAGTGCCATATACACATTACCGTACAGTGCCAGATACATATTGCCCCACAGTGCCAGATTCACTTTGCCCCACAGTGCCAGATACACATTGCCCCACAATGCCAGATACATATTACCCCACAGTGCCAGATACACATTACCCCACAGTGCCAGATACAGATTGCTCCACAGTGCCAGATACACATTACCTCACAGTGCCAGATACACATTGCTCCACAGTGCCAGACACACATTGCCCCACAGTGCCAGATGCATATTACCAACAGTGCCAGATACACATTGCCCCACAGTGCCAGATACACATTACCTCACAGTGCCAGATACACCTTGCCCCACAGTGCCAGATACATATTACCCCACAGTGCCAGATACACATTGCCCACAGTGCCAGATACATATTGCCCCACACAGTGACAGAGACAAATTTCCCCAAAGTGCCAGATACACATTGCCCCACAGTGCCAGATACATATTACCACACCGTGCCAGATAAATATTACCCCACAGTGCCATATACACATTGCCCCACAATGCCAGATACACATTGCCCCACAGTGCCAGATACACATTACCCCACAGTGCCAGATACACATTACCCCACAGTGCCAGATACACATTACCCCACAGTGCCAGATACACATTACCTCACAGTGCCAGATACACATTGCCCCACAGTGCCAGATACATATTACCCCACAGTGCCAGATACACATTGTCCAAAGTGCCAGATACATATTGCCCCACACAGTGACAGATACATATTTCCCCACAGTGCCAGATACACATTACCTCACAGTGCCAGATACACATTGCCCACAGTGCCAGATACACATTGCCCCACACAGTGACAGAGACACATTACCCCACAGTGCCAGATACACATTGCCCCACAGTGCCAGATACATATTACCCCACAGTGCCATATACACATTGCCCCACAGTGCCAGATACACATTACCCCACAGTGCCAGATACACATTACCGCATAGTGCCAGATACACATTACCTCACAGTGCCAGATACACATTGCCCCACAGTGCCAGATACATATTACCCCACAGTGCCAGATACACATTGCCCACAGTGCCAGATACATATTGCCCGACACAGTGACAGATACATATTTCCCCACAGTGCCAGATACACATTACCCCACAGTGCCAGACACATATTACCCCACAGTGCCAGATACACATTGCCTCACAGTGCCAGATACACATTACCCCACAGTGCCAGATACACATTACCTCACAGTGCCAGATACACATTGCCCAACAGTGCCAGATACACAGTACCCCACAGTGCCAGATACACATTACCTCACAGTGCCAGATACACATTACCCCACAGAGCCAGATACACATTACCTCACAGTGCCAGATACACATTGCCCCACAGTGCCAGATACATATTGCTCCACAGTGCCAGATACACATTGCCCACAGTGCCTGATACATATTGCCCCACACAGTGACAGATACATATTTCCCCACAGTGCCAGATACACATTACCCCACAGTGCCAGATACATATTACCCCACAGTGCCAGATACACATTGCCTCACAGTGCCAGATACACATTACCCCACAGTGCCAGATACACATTACCTCACAGTGCCAGATACACATTGCCCAACAGTGCCAGATACACAGTATCCCACAGTGCCACATACACATTGCCCCACAGTGCCAGATACATATTACCTCACAGTACCAGATAAAGATTACCCCACAGTGCCAGATACACATTACCCCACAGTGCCAGATACAAATTACCCCACAGTGCCAGATACACATTGCTCACCAGTGCCAGATACACATTACCCCACAATGCCAGATACACATTACCCCACAGTGCCAGATACACATTAACCCACAGTGCCAGACACATATTGCCCCACAGTGCCAGATACACATTGCCCCACAATGCCAGATACACATTGATCACCAGTGCCAGACACACATTACCCCACAGTGCCAGATACACATTTACCCCACAGTTCCAGATACACATTGATCCACAGTACCAGATACACATTGAACCATAGTGCCAGATACACATTATTCCGCAGTGCCAGATACACAGTACCCTACAGTGCCAGATACACATTGCCCCACAGTGCCAGATACACATTACCCCACAGTGCCAGATACATATTACCCCCACAGTGCCAGACACACATTGCACCACAGTGCCAGATACACATTACCCCACAGTGCCAGATACACATTACCCCACAGTGCCAGATACACATTGACTCACAGTGTCAGATACACATTGAACCACAGTGCCAGATACATATTGCCCCACAGCGCAAGATACATATTGCCCCACAGTGCCAGATACACATTACCCCACAGTGCCAGATACACATTGCCCTCACAGTGCCAGATACACATTGCCCCACAGTGCCAGATACACATTATCCCACAGTGCCAGATACACATTACCCCACAGTGCCAGATACACATTGCCCCACAGTGCCAGATACATATTTCCCCACAGTACCAGATAAAGATTACACCACAGTGCCAGATATAAATTGCCCCACAGTGCCAGATACACATTGCCCAACAGAGCCAGATACACAATACCCCACAGTGCCAGATACACAATACCCCACAGTGCCAGATACACATTGACCCACGGTGCCAGATATACATTGACCCACAGTGCCATATACACATTACCCCACAGTGCCAGATACATATTGCCCCACAGTGCCAGATTCACTTTGCCCCACAGTGCCAGATACACATTGCCCCACAATGCCAAATACATATTACCACACAGTGCCAGATACACATTACCCCACAGTGCCAGATACAGGTTGCCCCACAGTGCCAGATACACATTACCTCACAGTGCCAGATACACATTGCTCCACAGTGCCAGACACACATTGCCCCACAGTGCCAGATGCATATTACCAACAGTGCCAGATACACATTGCCCCACAGTGCCAGATACACATTACCTCACAGTGCCAGATACACCTTGCCCCACAGTGCCAGATACATATTACCCCACAGTGCCAGATACACATTGCCCACAGTGCCAGATACATATTGCCCCACACAGTGACAGAGACAAATTTCCCCAAAGTGCCAGATACACATTGCCCCACACTACCAGATACATATTACCACACCGTGCCAGATAAATATTACCCCACAGTGCCATATACACATTGCCCCACAGTGCCATATACACATTACCCCACAGTGCCAGATACACATTACCTCACAGTGCCAGATACACATTGCCCCACAGTGCCAGATACATATTACCCCACAGTGCCAGATACACATTGCCCAAAGTGCCAGATACATATTGCCCCACACAGTGACAGATACATATTTCCCCACAGTGCCAGATACACATTACCCCACAGTGCCAGATACACATTACCTCACAGTGCCAGATACACATTGCCCCACAGTGCCAGATACATATTACCCCACAGTGCCAGATACACATTGCCACACAGTGCCAGATACACATTGCCCCACAGTGCCAGATACACATTACCCCACAGTGCCAGATACACATTACCCCACAGTGCCAGATACACATTACCCCACAGTGCCAGATACACATTACATCACAGTGCCAGATACACATTGCCCCACAGTGCCAGATACATATTACCCCACAGTGCCAGATACACATTGCCCAAAGTGCCAGATACATATTGCCCCACACAGTGACAGATACATATTTCCCCACAGTGCCAGATACACATTACCCCATACACATTACCCCTCAGTGCCAGATACATATTACCCCACAGTGCCAGATACACATTGCCCACAGTGCCAGATACACATTGCCCCACACAGTGACAGAGACACATTTCTCCACAGTGCCAGATACACATTGCCCCACAGTGCCAGATACATATTACCCCACAGTGCCATATACACATTGCCCCACAGTGCCAGATGCACATTACCGCATAGTGCCAGATACACATTACCTCACAGTGCCAGATACACATTGCCCCACAGTGCCAGATACATATTACCCCACAGTGCCAGATACACAATGCCCACAGTGCCAGATACATATTGCCCGACACAGTGACAGATACATATTTCCCCACAGTGCCAGATACACATTACCCCACAGTGACAGATACATATTACCCCACAGTGCCAGATACACATTGCCTCACAGTGCCAGATACACATTACCCCACAGTGCCAGATACACATTACCTCACAGTGCCAGATACACATTGCCCAACAGTGCCAGATACACAGTATCCCACAGTGCCAGATACACATTACCTCACAGTGCCAGATACACATTACCCCACAATGCCAGATACACATTACCTCACAGTGCCAGATACACATTACCTCACAGTGCCAGATACACATTGCCCCCACAGTGCCAGATACATATTACCCCACAGTGCCAGATACACATTGCCCACAGTGCCAGATACATATTGCCCCACACAGTGACAGATACATATTTCCCCACAGTGCCAGATACACATTACCCCACAGTGCCAGATACATATTACCCCACAGTGCCAGATACACATTGCCTCACAGTGCCAGATACACATTGCCCCAAAGTGCCAGATACATATGACCCCACAGTGCCAGATACATATTGCCCCACAGTGCCACATACACATTGCCCCACAGTGCCAGATACATATTACCTCACAGTACCAGATAAAGATTACCCCACAGTGCCAGATACACATTGCCCCACAGTGCCAGATACAAATTGCTCACCAGTGCCAGATACACATTACCCCACAATGCCAGATACACTTTACCCCACAGTGCCAGATACACATTGAACCACAGTATTACCCCACAGTTCCAGATACACATTGCCTCACAGTGCCAGATACACATTACCCCACAGTGCCAGATACACATTACCTCACAGGGCCAGATACACATTGCCCCACAGTGCCAGATACACAGTACCCCACAGTGCCAGAAACACATTACCTCACAGTGCCAGATACACATTACCTCACAGTGCCAGATACACATTACCCCACAGTGCCAGATACATATTACCCCGCAGTGCCAGATACACATTGCCCCACAGTGACAGATACACATTAACCCACAGTGCCAGATACACATTACCTCACAGTGCCAGATACACTTTGCCCCACAGTGCCAGATACACAGTACCCCACAGTGCCAGATAAACATTGCTCACCAGTGCCAGATACACATTACCCCACAGTGCCAGATACACATTGACCCACAGTGCCAGATACACATTGAACCACAGTGCCAGATACATATTACCCCACAGTGAAGATATATATTGCCCCACAGTGCCAGATACACATTGCACCACAGTGCCAGATACACATTACCCCACAGTGCCAGATACACATTACCTCACAGTGCCAAATACATATTACCGCACAGTACCAGATAAAGATTACCCCCACAGTGCCAGATACACATTACCTCACAGTGCCAGATACACATTACCTCACAGTGCCAGATACACATTACCCCACAGTGCCAGATACACATTGCTCACCAGTGCCAGATACACATTACCCCCCAGTGCCAGATACACATTGACCGACAGTGCCAGATACACATTGAACCACAGTGCCAGATACATATTACCCCACAGTGCAAGATATATATTGCCCCACATTGCCAGATATACATTGCACCACAGTGCCAGATACACATTGCCCCACAGTGCCAGATATATATTACCACACAGTACCAGATAAAGATTACCCCACAGTGCCAGATACACATTGCTCCACAGTGCCAGATACAAATTGCTCCACAGTGCCAGATACACATTGCCCAACAGTGCCAGATACACAATACCCCACAGTGCCAGATACACATTGCTCTACAGTGCCAGATATACATTGACCCACAGTGCCAGATACACATTACCCCACAGTGCCAGACACATATTGCCCCACTGTGCCAGATACACATTGCCCCACAATGCCAGATACACATTGCTCACCAGTGCCAGACACACATTACCCCACAGTGCCAGATACACATTACCCCACAGTTCCAGATACACATTGATCCACAGTACCAGATACACATTGAACCATAGTGCCAGATACACATTATTCCGCAGTGCCAGATACACAGTACCCTACAGTGCCAGATACACATTGCCCCACAGTGCCAGATACACATTACCCCACAGTGCCAGATACATATTACCCCCACAGTGCCAGACACACATTGCACCACAGTGCCAGATACACATTACCCCACAGTGCCAGATACACATTACCCCACAGTGCCAGATACACATTGACTCACAGTGCCAGATACACATTGAACCACAGTGCCAGATACATATTACCCCACAGCGCAAGATACATATTGCCCCACAGTGCCAGATACACATTACCTCACAGTGCCAGATACACATTGCCCTCACAGTGCCAGATACACATTGCCCCACAGTGCCAGATACACATTATCCCACAGTGCCAGATACACATTACCCCACAGTGCCAGATACACATTACCCCACAGTGCCAGATACATATTTCCCCACAGTACCAGATAAAGATTACACCACAGTGCCAGATATAAATTGCCCCACAGTGCGAGATACACATTGCCCAACAGAGCCAGATACACAATACCCCACAGTGCCAGATACACAGTACCCCACAGTGCCAGATACACATTGACCCACGGTGCCAGATACACATTGACCCACAGTGCCATATACACATTACCGTACAGTGCCAGATACATATTGCCCCACAGTGCCAGATTCACTTTGCCCCACAGTGCCAGATACACATTGCCCCACAATGCCAGATACATATTACCCCACAGTGCCAGATACACATTACCCCACAGTGCCAGATACAGATTGCTCCACAGTGCCAGATACACATTACCTCACAGTGCCAGATACACATTGCTCCACAGTGCCAGACACACATTGCCCCACAGTGCCAGATGCATATTACCAACAGTGCCAGATACACATTGCCCCACAGTGCCAGATACACATTACCTCACAGTGCCAGATACACCTTGCCCCACAGTGCCAGATACATATTACCCCACAGTGCCAGATACACATTGCCCACAGTGCCAGATACATATTGCCCCACACAGTGACAGAGACAAATTTCCCCAAAGTGCCAGATACACATTGCCCCACAGTGCCAGATACATATTACCACACCGTGCCAGATAAATATTACCCCACAGTGCCAGATACACATTGCCCCACAGTGCCAGATACACATTGCCCCACAGTGCCAGATACACATTACCCCACAGTGCCAGATACACATTACCCCACAGTGCCAGATACACATTACCTCACAGTGCCAGATACACATTGCCCCACAGTGCCAGATACATATTACCCCACAGTGCCAGATACACATTGTCCAAAGTGCCAGATACATATTGCCCCACACAGTGACAGATACATATTTCCCCACAGTGCCAGATACACATTACCTCACAGTGCCAGATACATATTACCCCACAGTGCCAGATACACATTGCCCACAGTGCCAGATACACATTGCCCCACACAGTGACAGAGACACATTACCCCACAGTGCCAGATACACATTGCCCCACAGTGCCAGATACATATTACCCCACAGTGCCATATACACATTGCCCCACAGTGCCAGATACACATTACCCCACAGTGCCAGATACACATTACCGCATAGTGCCAGATACACATTACCTCACAGTGCCAGATACACATTGCCCCACAGTGCCAGATACATATTACCCCACAGTGCCAGATACACATTGCCCACAGTGCCAGATACATATTGCCCGACACAGTGACAGATACATATTTCCCCACAGTGCCAGATACACATTACCCCACAGTGCCAGACACATATTACCCCACAGTGCCAGATACACATTGCCTCACAGTGCCAGATACACATTACCCCACAGTGCCAGATACACATTACCTCACAGTGCCAGATACACATTGCCCCACAGTGCCAGATACATATTGCTCCACAGTGCCAGATACACATTGCCCACAGTGCCTGATACATATTGCCCCACACAGTGACAGATACATATTTCCCCACAGTGCCAGATACACATTACCCCACAGTGCCAGATACATATTACCCCACAGTGCCAGATACACATTGCCCCACACAGTGACAGAGACACATTTCCCCACAGTGCCAGATACACATTGCCCCACAGTGCCAGATACATAT